>NW_027526361.1:36903975-37028725 GCF_048455015.1 Haemaphysalis longicornis | reverse complement strand
TTTTACTTGCCTCATTGCGAGGCAAAAGTTTGAAAAAGTTATCGGCCTAAGACATTTCAAAATGTGTAGCAATGCCTGAAAACAACGACACATCTCGAAACTGGATGACGAAAGAGCGGCTTGGACGTTGGCCATAAGCGCCGCGAAAGAGTGCCTCGCTAGGACGTCTTGCGCAACGCATTCGAGGCATTTTTTCTTACTGACAGCGTTATGTCGTTCTTTGCTTTTCGCAGAGGAGGCTTTTTGGAAAAACCTAATGCCGGTAAGAACGACGCCACTTAATTCCTAAATTTATCTCATTTCTTATTACCTAACAGCCTTAGCGTTAAAGAAGAACGGTGCAAATAGTATAGCTAAACGCTACCTTTTTAAACGAACGTAATTTAAAATGAAACATTTTAGAATATTCAAATATCGCTTTGGCTGCAAATGCTTGAAGCGAGTACATTATGCAAGCGTTCATACATCAAATGAAGTCGATCACATCCGCGCAATACAGGGACGTCAGCGGAGTCTAGAGTAGCCCTTTGGCGGAGGGGTATCAGTGTGGTCTGGATACCATGAGCAGGTAGAGGAGGGGTGAGAGAGAAAAAAAATGGCCGCGTATCTGCTCCTTTTGTTGCAAATGCTGACGAAAGACGGCAGTCGACTGGCGCCCCCTGCCAAGTAAATGCCTCTCTTCTCTTTTCCGCTCACCTCTTACGCTGTTCCTCTCCCCCTCTCGCTCCTCCCAAGACAAACACGCCAGAGGCTTGCTGAAGTCAATTTAAATTTACCGCGTTCTACTGGTACAGGCCACGTACCTCGATGCCAGCGCTGCCGTACGGCGGAGACGCGCGTCAATCGAGGCACCCTACAACAACGTTTATAGAACCACGTTGCCATGCTCCACGTGCGCTCCAAGCGGAACGTGGAACCCAGCCAGTGGAAGCTTTCGTTACTGTTGCCGTTTGATTTCTTAAAATTCCACCAGGAGCTATAGTGGCGCGGCCAACAGCAGGCGACAATTTTCTGCAGTTGATGTAGTAGTTCATTTGATATCGCAAAAAAACAAGCATCCATGAATTTTTTTAAATAAAGGAACACTGCAAATATTACTTATGTATTTATTTGCTCCCTCAAATTTGCGTAATGTCTTGTTCTTGTTCGACAATGTTGACAAGTATGAACATTGACACCGGACTTAGGCGTTTAGGTTTGGCTGTGGGTATATAAGACTATTGTGCAGATTCACTTTCACTTTGGCTGGGCGGCTGAATCGAGTCACAGACAGACGGATAGAAATACAGACGGACCAAAATTTCTGCGTTTAAGTAGCCGAAGAAAGACTATCGTCTTTAAAAGAGGGGCGTCACCTCCCTCATGGATCCCCCCAGCTTCTCGAAATCTCGTGCGATAACCGCGAAGGACTGGTGCGCTTGTATAACGTTGCACGTGTTAAAGACGATAGTCTTTCTTGGGCTGCGTAAACGCGCAAATTTTGGTCTGTCTGTATGTCTGTCTGTAACTCGATTCAGCCACCCGGGCAAAGTGAAACAGATGCTGCACAATAGGTTTATATGCCCACAGCCAAAGTTTAACATCTAAGTCCGGTGGCAATGTTCATACTTGTCAACATTTTTGAACAAGAACAGGAGATTACGCAAGTGTGAGGCATCAAATCAATGCACAAGTAATGTTAGCAGTGTTCCTTTATACAAAAATTCAAAGATGCTTGATTTTTGCGATAGCAAATGAAATACTACATTCATTGCTGAAAAAAAATTAATTCTGTCACCTGCTGTCGCCAGCGCCACTACAGCTTCTGGTGTCATCTTAAGAAATCAAACGGCAACAGTTACGAAAGGTTCTACTAGATAGGTTCTGCGTTCTGCTTGGAACGCACGTGGAAAAGGGCAACGTGGTTCTATAAAAGTTGAAGTAAGGCGCCTTGGTACACGCGCGTCTCCGCCGTACGGAAGCGCTAGCTTGGCGCTGGCATCGAGGCACCCGGCCTGGAGCAGTGGAACGCGGTAAATTTAAATTGACTTGAGTAAACCTCCAGTGTGTTTACCTTGGGAGGAGCGCGACGGGAGAGGAACAGCGTGAAAGCTGAGCGGGAAAGCGAAGGGCGGCATTTACTTGGCAAATGTCGACGATAGACTATCGTCTTTTGTCGCCATTTGCAACGAAAAGAGGAGATACGTCGCAATTTTTTTCCAACAATGATGGTCATTGGACGCACCTTGAAGTTCTCAGCGATCCGTGCCTTGTTGGTGCTCTTGGGAATAGTGATGAGGCCACGGTCGATCGGGTAGCGGATGAGAACCTGAAGAAAATTAAATTCGCAGGACAGCTTCGTTAAGTGGAATTCGCAATATTTTGCAGGAATTCCCGAGTAAGAATTGTAGGGTAATGAGTGAGAATTCTCTCTAGCCATTCATCTCCGAACATAAACATCATCGTATCCAACATGTCCTCCTCCCTGCTGCAGGATTTCTTACGTTGCTCATTTACTGTCATCACGCTTCACTGCTACGCATGAAATTAATGTGAGAAAGCAAAATTACTGTATAGTAGGCTGGACTGATGGGCTGTCTGGAGAGATATACAGCCATTCTCAAGCGAAGTTTCTCAAACCACGGTAAGGCGACGCAAAAAAGTCGAGCGGCTCAGCAAGCGAGGCCGTTCGCACCTCACGGCACGCCTGCAAGTCAATAGGTGCCTTCAGTGCTTTCCCGAAAACACCGCCTTTATTCTGTGCAGACATTAATAAGCGCTTTGTCCCTGAAACAGCAGGAAACTTGGTGAGCGTATTACACTATCTGCCACTCTCTTCTAGCTCCTGGCTATATGTACAGTCGTTGTCAAAATTCAAAAGCGCATTGCGAGGCTGAAACGCCTGATGTGCAGAAAGCTGGAGAAAACACGCTTCTATTTCATTGTCATCACATAATTTGGTCACGGTTAAACGTTAGGCTTTAGCGTTCAACTCTGTGGCCCAGAATCCTTTAACGTGGACTAGGGAATCTTGACAAATACTGCACGTTAGATACGCATATCACCCAGGCCGCGTGCTTCGATTTCGCATGACGGCGGATACAGGCCCTGCAAACATTTTCGTGTTATGGTGAGAAATTTCTTGTGGTAGCGTTATAGCAACGGTAATATGAAATTGCGGAACGGGCGTATCCCAAGCCGACATATGTGCAGTAAGAAACCTGTACAACACTATACTGGCGTAAACTTTGCCGGTTCTTTGTTCCTCCAACCTGTTTTTTTTTTAATTGAGCGCCGAATTAAAAAATCCTGGGCCATCTCTACTAACGTGAAACCTGGGCAGGGGCGAAGCGCGAAGTGTGTAAGTGTATTCTTGGCGCCGTGGCGTTTTTTTTTTTTTTTTTTTTTTTTTGCAAACAGAGATGAAACCGTTGGGTAGTACAGGTATACAGCTTTGCTGGAAAGTCTCTTGTCTTTGAAGCACGAAATGCTCCAGCGCGAGGCGTAAACGAGCGTCTCGGTGTTTTTTTAGTACGCGTTACGTTCTAGCGAGAGGCGTAAACGAGTAGCGTAATCTAGTACCGTGACTACATGAGACGACGATTACGACGACGACAGGAGACGCCAACAGCCCCAGCCCCTAAGGGGCTTCACCCCTAAAACGACACCTTCAATAGAGCGCTGGCGATTTCGGTAACTCCTGCCGAAGTTGCTCAAAACCCAGACCATAAAGGCGAGGAGGTGATTTTGTGCCGTCGATAACAGTGTAGGTGAACCAAACCTGAGCCGGTGTGACGCCATGCTTGGCAGCAATCGCCTTCACGGTTTCATCTTGCGTCATCGTCTTCTCTCCTTTGGGAGCCCTGAAAAGGTGTGACGCGTTAAATGCTGCTGAAAAGTACGTTACTTGTGCGGATACTATGTAGGCCCAACCCAGGCTCGTGCCCCTCGTTTATGAATGCGACAGAAGGCGACAGTAGCGCGTCGCATTTCCGAGCGCATCACGTTATGCGATGCGCTAGCGTTTACTTGTACCGCATTACCCCTGGCGCGATGGTGGGGCCATACATTGTCGCACATCGAAGGGAAACCAGCGTTTCTGGCATTTTCGGTGCTTGCGGCGCGACTTGTTCCCGTTTTTTTTTTCTCGAGTCGCATGGTTTGGCGTCTCACACCCGATTAAGATGTGCTTATCCGCGGCCAGGTAGAGAAGTAGAAGGCCAAGCGGAATAGGCATAGTCTGAGCTAGTTTGCACGTACATCCGCTCTTCAGCGGTCAACTCACAAGTACAACGCCGGACAACAAAAATGCGGCAAACGCAGAGCTTACACTACCAACTGGGGTTTACCTCCCGCCCTCCCCTCTCGGGACCCCTTATACAACTCCTAAGCACGTAGTCACGGCGCTGCGGTGCGCAGAAAGAGCTTTTCTATTTCTTTGAGCAAAACGACGCTGACGCAAGCAGTGACGTTTCCTTCAATTTCAAGCGGATTTCAATGGCGCATTGCGCAAAAACAGAAACACGCTCGCGCGCGAAATTACTGAAACAATGGAACGTTTTTCTTTTCAATATTTGAAGAAAAAGTCACTGCTTGCGTCAGCACAGCGTCGGTTGCGCTCACGGAAAAAAACTGCTTTCCGCCCCTGCAGCGTCATGGCCTAGGAGTTGTATAAATGGTCCAGAGAAGACGGGGGGGGGGGGGGGGGGGGGGGTAAATCTTAGCTGCCAGTGTCAGCGCTTTGTGTCGTCGCTTTTTTGTTGTCACGTGTTGTATGTGTAGGCTGACCCGTAAAGAAGTGCATTCGAAGGCCATATTCCAGGAGCTCTGAGAGAATTGTTTGACAAGCCATGCAGCCTATCACGTTGGCTGGTTATTCAGCCGATGGTAAAAGAAGGGATGTTTTAGTGTGTCGATGCCAGAACCCGCTGAATTCTGCGTTATTGTCTCACATTTGCAGCGTGATTTGCAATAAGCCCGTAACAGCCAGCACAACTTAAATTAGACCAAGAGGGCACCGCGCTGCACACCTCAACATCTAGACCTAGTTCCAATGCATACGCCTTCCGAAATAACCCCTGGAGCAAGCTATAAAAATTTTGCTAACACTGAGTTGTATATTATGCAACACACGCAGCTGACCATTTCGCTTTCTTTTCAAATACGCGAATTGTGTCTGCTGTTTTATGTTCTGTTCGTTTCGATTTTCTAAAACAACTGTTTTTGTTGTTCGTTTCGTGCTTTCTTTATGCGGCCCCTCTCGGTTCTGTGACTAAGGCGTGACACTTATTAAACACGAGTCCAAGGGTTCGATTTAGTTGGAACGTTACGCGGTGCACAGAAATGTTGCCAACACGATGCATGAGCTGAGTACGCAGGTTGCTGACACATATAAAAAAGTCGGCAGAGATACTTCATACGGCATACGTGCATGGGAATGCGATAGTCGAGCAACGGCGCCAGAGCACCATCGTGCTCCTCCAATGAGCAGTTACCGCCGCTGAGGTCGCGTGACTTTTGGTACCATCTGTGTTGACGCCGCAGACGAGGACGGCCACTTTTTGCATTTGTTTACCGCGTTTTATGAAGCATACAAGGCTGTCGCCTTAAAAAAAGAAGTTACCGCTGCCAAAAAAAAAAAAAAATCGGTCGGTCTGGATTCCTCTCACCACCTTTTTTAGTGGCTTTCTAGACTGTGCTGTGAGAATGTGTCTCGAGGCACTTTCGCTTACCAAGGTCGGTCCGGTGAGCCCAGGGGACTGTACGCGGTGACTTTTATCTGGAGACCTTCGCAGAAGGCGATGAGCTTCTCCTGGGTTAGGTACGGATGGCATTCGATCTGCAGAAAAATATCAACATTCCTGCTGTCATGGTTTTGTGTAACACCGAAAACAACACCAATGACGTTTGCTTACAATTGCGCCTACCGTTGCTTTCACAGCAACGGTGACCAACACATCGGTAGCATGAAGGAACACGTGCGACTGCACGGGATGAAGCGATAACTGGCGTTTGTCAGAGTCACGTGATCTTGTGTGCCTTATCCCGCGCTTTGTCAGCCATAAGACATAGCTCGGTTTTCTTGTGCCATGAAAGCAGAAAACATCGGTCTTGATAACACTATGTCAAATTATTCCTTTTTACTGCGCAGCAGTATACCTCTCCATTCCAAGGGTTCTTTTGTGACCGTTGCCGTCAACAGAAAACTCCCGCGAACAAATAAAATAAATTACTGGCACCGCCAGGAATGGAACCTGGACCCGAATAGAGTTACGGAGCAACAGCACGTCGTCTTACCGACTCAGCCACGCACATACGTGGAGACAGGGGACAGACGGTGCACTCAACGAGCACAGCGGCGGGTCTACATCCGACGCTCATTCAAAGCGCTCGTGTGAAGTGCAAACCGCATAATGTATGATAACGGCGTTGAGGTGGTTCGGAGGAGGAGGAGGAGGAAATAGCGGCGAACTGAACAGCGTCTAGAGAGGGGGAGGGCGAGAAGGGCGCTTTATTGCGGCGACGCATGAAACAAGAGTGAGGGGGAGGCAGTGAGAGAGATGACGCCATAGCCGCGCGTGCGGCCCTCCTCCTCACCGTTCTCCAGACGCTCCTCCCCGCTTTCTTTCTGCCGTCATTGCTGCGTTCGGTCGTCTCTGGTTCCATTCTTTGCAGCGCCACGTGTGTGGATCTCTTTGTAGCGCCACGTGTGTGAAGTGACGTCGCATGGGTAATCCTTGTGGGTGTCGTTTACAGCCTCGCATTCAGCCACCTTCACAGCGTGGATTGGAGCCAATTTTTTTGAAGAGCGAACAACGACCTAGCATGCTAGTCTTCTAGTCATTCTATTCAATCGAGCATTTGCCCGAATGGTATTATATTGTAAGTGATAGGCCAGTTATGAATCTTAATGCTTAGCTCGAATCACTACGAAGCCACAATCAAGCCAGAAGCTACGTGGCTGACGCCGCTAACCACTCCCGTTAACGGCTACCGTAGTTTCTCACCAATCGAGTAAAGAAAATGTCAATGCGCGTTGCTGGATGACCAGGCATGCACAGTTCGCGGGAAAGTTTGAGGTCTGGTTTAGGGCAGGAGGCCCAAAAATACCACCGGTACCTCGCATCCCGGCTGTTCGCTGTACGTGGGGGCCTAGTTAAAACATTAACAGCCGGCGGAAAGAACTCCCCCCCCCCTCCACACACACACACACATTCTTATTTTTTTAAATGTTAGCTGAAAGAGTCATTCCGTGTGATGATGTGCATACTTAAGGGTACCAGGCCTCCACATTCGATGCAAAGTTGTGCCTCCTGAAGCCGCACGCTACGTTAGTTCGCGCCGCGGCCGCACCCATTCACACAAAGGGTGCATTTCTCACGACCCTGGAGGAGGATTTTTTTCCCTCCCCCCACGGAAGTATGCAATTCATTGCCAGGAAGTGTGCGTTCCATTCCATCAAGTATATTTTTGGCAGCACTTGACAAGGACTAGTCTTGGAGGCGAAAACCAAAAACGTCTGTGTGTACGAGATTTCGGCGCACGTTAAAGATCCCCAGGTGGTCAAAATTAATCCAGAGCCCTCTACTACGGCGCGCCTCATCGCATGCGTTGCGTCGGTGCTTTAAACCAAAAAAAAAAAAAGACAAGGACTAGTCTATGCCTTGTTCAATAATCTTAGTATATTTTACGTTCTTTTCCATAGGTGTAAAAACGTGTGCGCGCGGTATACTTGTGTTTGGTGTCTATAAATCACACATAGTTGTATATATTTCGTAATATGTATACATGTGATCTCGATCTTCCTATGTTTTCTTTTACTATCGTGCCCATTCCGCGTCCTGCTCTGCCTGTGGGGGAAATTGTTTGCTTTGTTTTCATCAAATTGCTATATTCCAGTTTTCTGAATCGACATTCTGCAGCTACCTCGCTATAGCACCAAATGGGCTGCAGTATGTTCAAACAAACAAACAAACAAACAAACAAACAAACAAACAAACAAACAAACAAACAAACAAACAAACAAACAAACAAACAAACAAACAAACAAACAAACAAACAAACAAACAAACAAACAAACAAACAAACAAACAAACAAACAAACAAACAAACAAACAAACAAACAAACAAACAAACAAACAAACAAACAAACAAACAAACAAACAAACAAACAAACAAACAAACAAACAAACAAACAAACAAACAAACAAACAAACAAACAAACAAACAAACAAACAAACAAACAAACAAACAAACAAACAAACAAACAAACAAACAAACAAACAAACAAACAAACAAACAAACAAACAAACAAACAAACAAACAAACAAACAAACAAACAAACAAACAAACAAACAAACAAACAAACAAACAAACAAACAAACAAACAAACAAACAAACAAACAAACAAACAAACAAACAAACAAACAAACAAACAAACAAACAAACAAACAAACAAACAAACAAACAAACAAACAAACAAACAAACAAACAAACAAACAAACAAACAAACAAACAAACAAACAAACAAACAAACAAACAAACAAACAAACAAACAAACAAACAAACAAACAAACAAACAAACAAACAAACAAACAAACAAACAAACAAACAAACAAACAAACAAACAAACAAACAAACAAACAAACAAACAAACAAACAAACAAACAAACAAACAAACAAACAAACAAACAAACAAACAAACAAACAAACAAACAATTACTCAAATGCAGCATGTCGCATACAGTTACCGTTTCACTCCTAGAACAAACAACGCGGGAATATTTGCAGGGTACGCTAGAGGATTTCTGCTCGTTGGCAACCCGTTACAAAAAAAAAAAAAAGCAGCGGTAAAACGCAGCTCACGAAAATGCAGCGGCAGCCTCTCAACCTTTCCAATACCTCCGCTGCCACCGACGATAAGCTGTAAAGTGTATAGCCGCTAAAGATGCATGCACCCCTGCAAGGCTAGCGAAAAACAACAACAAAAACAACAACAACAAAACAGATCAAAGAGACAAACTTGCCTGATTCATGACAGGCTTAACGACGCACGACTTGACGAGGCGGCTGATCTGTTCCGAGTTGAAGTTGGACACGCCGATGGAGCGCACCCAGCCCTTTTTCTTGCACTCTTCCATGCCCTGCGCCGAGACGATTGGAGGGAGTCGCCCGTCAACCACGGTAGCTCACCGATAGAGAAACACTCAACTCGTCGGCGAGCACAATTTATTTCATGACAAAATTTGCGAATAAATTCGCACTCAAGGCTTCCCAAGTTGCGGACCTTCGTTGTACTAGCAGTCACGCCCGCCGCAAGTGCTGATAGGCACCAGTTTCCGGTACGTGTAGAGCCGTAGGTTGTGTCTATTCGGGATAATTAGCTTTCTTGTGTGCGCGACTTAATCTAGGAAAACAAATCAGAAGTTCCTAGCAGTGGCAAGTGATAATGGATCATTTGCTACCAACTAAGTTAGGCGGTTTCTGTAAATTTGTTATTCCTACTTCAGAAAGCCTCGTAAGAAGTCGGGCACTTAGGAAGGAGATCATGGCGGTGCTAAGGTATTTTCTTCACCCCATCAGCCCACCAAACGTAATATAAAACTCGAGGCAGTGGTAAAAAAAACATGTTAAGCCAGGAATGCCAGTTAAATGTTCTCACCTAAGCACCTACTCGTGCCACTGAGCACAGCAGGCGTTAGGCTAAGGGATTAGTCTGAATAATAAAATAAGCGAATCGACAGCTGCTTGCCGTTTTAACAAAGGGAGCAGCTGCATTGTGAACTCTACAAATCAATAAAACGCATACGGATCGCTTCAGGTCGAGGCGCGGCTTTTCTGAAACCTACCTGCCAGGTTTCCAAGTAATCAATGTCGGCGAGCTCGACGTGGCCATTCTCGTTCTTCGGGAACAGGTCTCCACCTTCCTGCGCGTTTTTATTATCGCAGCGACACAAAAATGAATGTTTAATCATCACGGACGCCTTTTGAACGAAAGTAATATTTGGTGTCATTTTTTTTTATTACCTTGTACGCTTGAGGCCAATGCACCAAGTAGAGGTCAATGTACGACACTCCAAGAGCCTTCATACTCCGCGTGCAACATTCCAGAACTGCGTTCTTACTGTGAAATGAATTCCAGCACTGGAAAAAAAAAAGACAACACGCACGCACAAATGAAAAACTAAATACGTTTTACTAAATACGAATGCTGCCGGAAGTGCAGAGCAGTGATTCGCCATAATGGGCCGTAGAGCCGTTATTCGCTCCCTGCTACCACGCAATGCATTTCAAATTTCCCGCCTTCGCAGTGCTCGCGCGCACCCTGCCTGAAACTGCGCCAGCGCGAGGTTTGCTCTTTTTGC
Source organism: Haemaphysalis longicornis (assembly GCF_048455015.1). Lineage (NCBI taxonomy): Eukaryota > Metazoa > Arthropoda > Arachnida > Ixodida > Ixodidae > Haemaphysalis > Haemaphysalis longicornis. The sequence goes on along the minus strand of NW_027526361.1, from coordinate 37,018,382 downwards.
GCTTGCTTTAATTGCGTATTCTGGAGCTGTTTTGCGTCATTTTGTACGTGTAATTTTTTAAAGACGATAGTCTTTCTTGGGCTACTTAAACACATAAATTTTGGTCTGTCTGTCTGTCTGTCCGTCTGTCTGTCTGTGACTCGATTCAGCCACCCGGCCAAAGTAAAATTGATATTGCGCAATAGTCTTATATACTCACAGCCACATGTAAATGTCTAAGCCCGGTTTATATGTTCATACTTGTCAACTTTGTTGAACAAGAACAAGACATTACGCAAATATAAAACAGGAAATTAGTACACAAGGGATATTTACAGTGTTCCTTTATTAAAAATTTCATGGATGCTTGGTTTTTCGATAGCAAATGATATTCTACATCTACTGCAGAAAAGCGTCGTCTCCTGGCGGCATATCAAAAATCACGCGGCAACAGCAACGAAAGGTTCCACGTTCCACTAGCTAGGTTCCACGTTCTGCTTGGAACGCACGTGGAGCAACCTTCTAGTCGGCCGCCTCCATTCACGCGCGTCTCCGCCGTACTGCAGCGCTGGCATCGAGGAACACGGCCTGCAGCACTGGAACGCGGTAAATTCAAATCGCCTTGCGCAAACCTTTAGTGTGTTTACCTTGGAATGAGCGCGACGGTACAGGAACAGCATGAGAGGTGAGCGGGAAAGCAAAGGGAGGCATTTCCTTGGCAAATATGTCTACAAAGACTATCGTCTTTTGACGACATTTGCAACGAAAGGAGCAGATACGCGGCCAATTTTTCTTGTGCGGCTGGAGCCTTTCTGCGGCCTTTCGAACGCGGCATTTTTTTTTTCGCTTACTATCGGAAAAACCAACCGACCGAGCGTTCCTAACTAAATGAACGCGGGGGCTGCCGGTTATATACACGGATTTTGCCTGAAATGTACCTGCAGTTTTCCACTGCAGTTTCCCACTGATCAGAACGAAGTAGAGACAAATGTACCTGCAGTTTTCTTTGCGCTAAACTACGGGGAGATGTATGACAAGCGCCAGCGGTTCACGAGGTTCAAACAGTTATGGCTATTCAAACCGCGTGGTTTTCGAAGCCTCAGCATGACTCCCTGACGCCAGTACAGAAGGCTCTACTTGGGTCCCTTATCTCGCTGCACCGCCTGATTCCAGCAGTCGCATCGACCGTTAGCGAGCTAAGACGACAAGGCGAGCCCATAAAGTTCTCTACACTTAAATACAAATGCGGTCGGTATTTTTAACATTGTTGTTGTGTACGCAGAAATATGAAAAAAGTCCCCCGCATTTCCCCGAGGGGGAGAATGTGAAAGTGCGAATGCACGGTTGTCGGCCCGCTTGCGGCGCTTGCGCTCGGCACCCGCAGCCCACCGCCTCGCCGCCTTCTCTTCCATCTCTTCCATCGGGTTTGTAGTATCACGTGTACACCACGCAGTTATCAAGCCGCTATAACGCCGCTGAGTCGCCAACGCAACGCCGCTGACGACGTAGTTTGAATGCGTTAAAGATATAAGGAGCGTTCCTAACTCTGAAATCAGCGTGGCTTCCGTGGCTTAGTCGGTAGAGCGTCGCGCTGCGGCCGCAACGTCCTCGGATCGAAACTGGGCGCCGGATGCTGTTATTTTGTTATATAGTGTAGTGGCCTGGCTGGTGCGCCGAGAGAGGGTGTTGCGAGCTGGGAGAGTAGGTGAGGGGGGAGAGGAGGCGCTACGCGAGCGCCCTCACGCGTCGGAAATCCGGCGCCGTTGCTAGGCACGCTAGCTAGCTCCGTTGCTAGGCTGCGGACGGACGGACGGCGGTGGACGCGTGATTCAGGGTCGCTTAAGGAGTGCATTCGCACTTAATAGTTCCTCAAAGATGGGTGCCATTACCTGAACTTTGCACTTTGGTAAAACACGTTACGCAAAAAAAAAAAAAATCAAATTTTGTGGGTTTTAATTAACGCGACGAGGTTACACCTCAGCCACGAGGCGCGCCGTAGTAAAGGGCTCCGGATTAACTTTGACCCGCTCGGGTTCTTTAACGTGCGCCAAGATCTCAACGCGCAGGACTTTTCGCTTCCCGCCTGCATCAGAACAGTAGCCACTGCGACCGGGAGTCGAACCCGCGTCCTGCTTACGTAAAGCTTCCGTTGAAAAAACAAAGTGTACGGTGCAACGGAATCGCGCTGACCAGCACAACAATCGTATAAATTCGTATATCATCAAACGATGACAAGTACGACAATTTCATTTCAGTGGGAAAAAAACTGACACACAACGCGAATAGTTGCGAAACCATTCCGTCAAGTTCCGGAAACAGCCAGCTCATTGACACCGATACTAGTTATTGCTACACTCGGTGAAAAAAAAAAAAAAAAAAACAGCGTCGAAAATTAGCGCGCTTCCGAGCCCGCAAGAATATAGAAAATTGCGAAAGCTCCGGTCAATAACAGTTTATTTATTAAGAGCTCTTAGGCACGCCGCGGCAGCTCAGCGAGTGAGCAGTGTTGCTCCTGAACACGGGGCCCCCGTTCGATTTTCGCGACAGCTGTTTTTATGATGGAGCTCAAAAACCAAACCTTCCGAGTGACCTCATTCTCGGAGCGCGTTGAAGAGCCTCGAGGTGCTCTACATTATTTCACACCCGTGTAGCTTCGGCAAGTTAAACTCCCTTTTGACGAGTTACGCATCCTGTGACCTTTAGATTACAAGACTGCAATTGTGTGGTAGCGAGGGGAGGGGCTGCCACGGTTCATACGACTTAGTGCTACTGAACAACCGTATTGGTGACGTCGTGTGACATCTGCTACGTCGTGTGACATCTGCTAGGTAGCAGATGTCACACGACGTCACCAATATGGTTGTTCAGTACCACGGTTCAGTCGTATGAACCGTGGCAGCCCCTCCCCTCGCTGACTACCACAAGCATGAACAGGGGGAATCCGGCGAATCCTTCGTGTACAACGTAATTGCTCGGGTGACGCCCGGCAGGCAGCACAGGATCCTCAGGGTCGTATACTATTGGCTTTGCCTGGGGGCCGTCATCTTTGCAAGCATGGTGACAGAACAATTTTTATTTCCGTCTGATGTGTACCTGGCTACAGTTAAACACATGTCTACGCTTACGTCACGAGGTTTACGTCATAGTCAACCTAAAGAACAAGCAGGGTTCCGTAAAGGCTATTCAACAATAGACCATATTCACACGATCAATCAGGTGATAGAGAAGTGCGCTGAGTATACTGAACCCCTATATATAGCCTTCATAGATTATCAGAAAGCATTTGACTCGGTCGAAACCTCAGCAGTCATTCAGGCATTACGGAACCAGGAAGTAGATGTGCATTATGTAAGAATACTAGAGGCTATCTACAATGGGTCCACAGCTACCATCACCCTCCATAAGGAGAGCAGTATAATACATATAAGAAAGGGCGTCAGAGAAGGACACACAATCTCTCCATTGTTATTCACAGCATGTTTACAAGAAGTATTCAGAACGTTGGATTGGGAACAGGTGGGAGTAAGGGTTAATGGAGAATACCTCAGTAACCTCAGATTTGCTGAAGGCGTTGCCTTAACTCGGGGGACGAATTACAAAGCATGCTTTCCGCACTGGACAAACAGAGTAGAACCGTGGGCCTGAAAATTAATATGCAGAAAACCAAAGTAATGATCAATAACACAGCGGTTTGAGATAGGTGGCGAGGCAGTAGAAGTGGTAAGCGAATATATCTACTTACGCCACGTTGTGACCCCGGATCCCAACCATGAGGAAGAGATAATTAGAAGGATAAGAATGGGGTGGAGTGAATTTGGCAGGCATTCAGCAGCCTACCATTGTGCCTGAAGAAAAAAGTGTATGGCAGCTGCATCTTACCGGTACTCACCTACGGGGCAGATACTTGGGGGCTCACTAAGATGGTTCAACTTCAATTGAGGACGACTCATCGAGCAATGGAGCGGAAGATGATAGGTGTAACATTAAGGGACAAGAAGAGATCGGAGTGGGTCAGGGAACAAACGCGTGTTAAGGACATACTAGTAGAAATTAAGAAGAAGAAATGGACGTGGGCAGGGCATGTTATGCGCAGGCAAAATAACCGTTGGTCAGTATGGGGGTAACAGAGTGGATCCCTAGAGAAGGAAGGCGTGGAAGGGGGCGGCAGAACGTTACATGGGCAGAGGAGATCAAGAAATTTGCGGGGATAAATTGGTCGCAGTTAGCACAGGACCGGGATATTTTTAGATTAATGGGAGAGGCCTTTGCCCTGCAGTGGGCCTGGGTAGGGTGATGATGATGATGATGATGACGACGTCACGAGGCGTATTCATGGGAGGTTGTGGCCAATACTACACCAGGGTGGCCAATCGTGCTCTGGTGAGGGAGTGCGTTGCCTGCAATGGTAGACGGGATTAGGCCGCACCTCAAGCCTCCTTCTGCAATGCCAACAACAGGCGTTTTTTTTTATCCGGTGGGAATCGTGCGGCACCGGGATTCGAACCACGGTCCTTCTGCACGCGAGGCGGACGCTCTACCTCGGTGACACCGCTGCACCGCGGTAGAGATAATTAGAAGGATAAGATGGGGTGGAGTGCATTCGGCGGGTATTCTCAGATAATACAACCTACCAATTGTTCCTAAAAAAGAAAGTGTGACAGATGCCTCTTACCGGTACTCACCTACGAGGCAGAAACTTGGAGGCTCATTAGGAGGGTTCAACTTAAATTGAGGACGACTCAGCAAGCAATGGAACGGAAGATGATAGGTGTAACATTAAGGGACAAGAAGAGAGAGGAGTGGATTAGGGAACAAACCCGTGTTAAGGGCATATTAGTAGAAATTAAGAAGACATGGGTGTGGGCGAAGCATGTAATGCCAGGGCAAGATAACCGTTGGTCATTAAGGGTAACCGAGTGGATCCCTAGAGAAGGCAAGCGTGGCAGGGGGCGGCAGAAAGTTAGATGGGCTGATGAGATCAAGAAGTTTGCGGGAATACATTCGCCACAGTTAGCATGGGACCGGCATAATTGGAGATTTATGGGAGAGGCCTTTTCCCTGCAGTGGGCGTAGATAGGCGGATAATGATGACGTCACGAAGATCCTCCAACTCAAATTCTTTTCCCCTCGCTATACCTTGCGTTGTGACGTAGCGGCTTGAACCATAAGCATAAGCTGCTTTAAAAATATATCCTGCCTATGGGTGGAGCATAGTATTCTAATTGTCTCTCCGTGCTTTCCCGCTCTTCCGGATGACAAGTCAGTTTTGAATGGCTTCGCAAATCTCGCGTCGAGACAAGTTTTTTCGCTATTTTTATTTCCTCGTGCCTACATGATACGTTAAATTCCGCTGCAACGTTTTGAAAATGAACTTAAAGAAGCCAGTCATGCACTCCATGTGGAGCTGCTTCGTGAGACAGAACAGCAGCCACGTCACGTCTGGGATTGGCTTCCGCCTTCTATGTATCCTTCCACACTTTGGCTCGAGGTTATTGTGTACAACACGCAGCGAAAAAAATTTGAGGACGACGCTTAATGAAACGCGATAGCATTACTGGGCCTCGTTCGCATCGTATTATCATTCGCTTGTCATGTACTTGAGTCACATAATGGCGTAATTGTCGTGATACCACACCCTTTGTTTGTACGGCACTCGCGAGCGCTGAATTCTTTCCGCTTTTGCTCGCACGCCATCGATTGGGGCAGCGCCTAACGGTGCCGTAGGTTCCTGCGCGCGCCGCAAAGTGGCGCTACGGAATTTTTCTTTCACGCCGATTTTTCGCTTACGGTCAACGCTGCCGACGACGCTGGCCTTTTTGCAACACGGGGCCATTAACATCACGCGTTAAAACGAAACGTATCGTGTCGGTAGGGCCAGCCACGGCTGCGGTGAGAGGCACGCGTACTGTACCGATTTTTACTCGGCTTATATATTCACCGCAGTCAACAAATTCCGCGTTTGGAGCGTATCATTTGCGTGAGTCTATTATCGTTTACAGCCGTGAAGCTTGATGTTACTTTCGGACTCTCGCGTGCCTGCAAAATGTGCGCAGATTTGCGCGCAGATAGAAGGAAAGAGCGCACATTAATTATGGCGCGCGTGTGCCTAAAATTGTGCGCTTAAGCACATAACAAAAGCGCGCATAACGCAAAGGGTTTTCTATATTTCCACGCTGGAAACTGGGAACTTTACTGTACTGCTCCTCCCTTCCGGCCTTCGTACGTCTGACCCCAAACCTTCTATTACGCTCCCCTATTCACATATCAAGCACGTAAGTACTGCATTACTGGGAATATCCATCCGGACCATTTAGAACTACACTGAGGTTGAATTTAAGTGCGGTACCTCGTTACCGGAGTTAGGAGTTCAACAATTACCATCCATCTCGATGGGGCAGATGACGATCGGGGAGGCAGTGTACGGATGAATTCTCACAGTTGATAAAAAGGAAGGGGGGGTAGTAATGAGTCTTGCGCAGTCACCTTGGTGGTGATGAAGAGCTCCTCCCTGGTGACGAGGCCGTCCTTGATGGCGTGTGCGATGGCCTGGCCAACCTCGACCTCGTTGAGGTAGACAAGCGCGCAGTCGATGTGACGGTAGCCGGTACGGATCGCCTCGATCACGGCTTCGTACACTTGGGATGGCGCCGACTGCGGATTGAAGAAAGGGCACACCTTTTGCTCGTCTAACCGTTCGTGACGGGTGACCAACGTTGATAAGCGTGACAAACATTGCGCTGTTTCATCTCATTACGTTTATTGAACAACCCACACGGCAACTCCAAAGGAAATAGTATATAGGGGGTTACTGCTATGCTACTATGACCGCGGAATTGGAATTTTTTTTCGAACGCGCTGAATTTTTGTAGTTCACAACATCGACACAGAGTTACAAATTATGAACCAAAATTGAAAACCATGTGCATCTATTAACAGTCGGGTCACAAGAGAAGCAAGAAATAAGGGGAATATGGGCAAACGCTATGGTGTTTTCACGAGAGGTCGGACAGGCGTGTCCAGTCGACATCTTTCATTTTTGACGAAAACATTTTTGACGAAAACTTTATATATACAGTAGACTCTCGATAAACGGAACTTCAAGAGAGAGAAAAAATTAGTCCCATTTAACAGGAGTTCCACTTTATGTGCATACACACTCTAAATAGCAAACCGTACACACTCTAAAATAGACTTCCCAAAATACGTTACCTTGCTGCAGTACAGGGCTTTTTTTAATAGTAAGCGTCTTGACCTCAAACTAAAATTAGAACGAAGATTGAACAAGGATAGAATAATAATAATAAAAAATTGCAACTACCTAGCTTGTTTAGATTCCCAGGAAAAAAAGCCCCACATTTGGGCAATTCTGAATTTCTTTCCAATTTGGAAATTTTTATTAAAAGGGATTCGCTGTGCAAGCCAAAGAAGAATACGTTAAATAATTTTAGAGTATGCAAAGTCTTTGGATAAAAAGAACTAGGGCGATACCTGCAGTAGTGTTTGTTTTACAGCGGTAATAGTTTCTAATTTTCCGCGAGCCACTCAACGCGCCAGTGACCCGAGCCGGCTTTGCGAATTTTTTTGAGGAAAAGAAATTTTTTTTCCCGCAAAAAACCGAACATATGTTTTCCCCTGTGCACAAGGAGCTATATATAAAATTTTCGTCATATAAAATTTCAGGGGTGTCGACCGGACCCGCCTGTCCCGATCTCATCTCGCAAGCTATTTTTTCTCCGAGCGACCACTTCTTCAACTTTGTTACACTGACACCTTTAAAGGAGTACTGACACGAAATTTTTATGTTACGTTTTTTTCGCTGCTATGCGTGCCTACCAGCCCACTAATCATAGAATGACAGATTAGACGGTCGAGCGCAGCGTAAACATTCATTTACGGCGTCGTTTATTCGTGCCAGTTTCGGTTTCGACAAAAAAACGCCGAGCGGCCGCCATGACAGCATGTATGACATGGCGTCACCATTCTTGCCGTATCGCTGCCTCTCTGGAAGCGCGTGCGAGCGCACGCGCGCGCCCAGACCGGCCGAGGTCTTCGCCGTCCCCACAGGCCCGGGTAGCATGACGTCAGTCCCAAAACCATGACGTGCACACACGCCCGAGCAGCGCGCGCCAACCACAGCCAGCGCGTCGGCTTCGTCACGAGAGCCCCGACGTCGGCAGTTTGGGGCACGTAGCAGATGATGTCACGTCGGCCCGCTCTGGGCTTTCTCGTGCGGGCGAAGATTAAAATGGATTTTAAATATGTTTCGCTGAACGGTTGCTGTTCAAACTTGCTGGGAGATATCTCCTGATAAAAAGGAAGCGTTTTACATAGTTATCTCAGCTTTGAAATTTCGTGTCAGTACTCCTTTAAGGGCGGCTTCTACACTGTCGTGAAAATCGAACGACAAGGTTGTCACTTAGTACCTGAAGCACTACGATGTTTTTACAAGGCTTTTGGTTCCAAGAGTTACGATCAGCTGCACATCAGACGCCGGCTTCGCGATACTTCTCTGTGAGACACACATGGTGCGAATACAGAGTGATTTTACCACACTACAGTCTAGTCACATTAAAGATACTGTCTTTCTTGTAAATCACAACACTGTCACTGCCCCACATAATAACATGCAGCGCGTACAAATGGGAAATCGCAGCCGTGAACGTGCCCGATACCAGCAGCGACTACATGGGAAGCATTCCGCGGCTGCTTTCAAACCGTGCGTTCGGGCGTTCAGTGGCGCCCCTACAGGCACGCTTGGTGCGCTTACGGCATGGAGGAAAGAATACTCCTCCATGGCTTACGGTCTCCTCAGTGACACGGCGAGGGAGCGGCCAATAGGAAGAACCCGTGAAGGGCGCAATGTTTTGAATCAGGCGTTAAATGCACCAGTTATTGGTGGCTTGATTTATCCAAGCATTGAGTTTTCAACTACTCTGTAGGTTAATTGTTGCGTCTAACGCGCAAAATACCTATTTGGTGTAACCGCCATAATCTGCAAGGTAACGTGCAATTACATGGATATCCAGCGTCACAGTGACTTTTTTTATTGTTTGCATGGCGCCTGCAAATGTATTGCCGTAAGTGAAGCGTTTTTATCACCCTTTAGGGAATTCAGTCTTCACAAACAAGAACAGCACGGAAATTTATGCCCAACGTATTTTACAACAGCTCTTGCGAACATGCTGACGAAGGCGCAAAGGAATTTCTTTTTCTGTCTTTGGCGGCATATTTAGCAGGCAATCTTCACAAAGTGAAACAAACTAGTCCGGCTGAAGACCGTCGTACGGTATATACGAGTAAAAATTAACAATCCGTCTTATTTTGACTTGCGGTTTTACGGCGACAGAACAACGACGACGGGAATAAAGCAAGCAGAAAGACGATCGCTTATCCCCGCCGTGACTTTTCTGTCGCCGTAAAAGAGTACGTCAAATGAGAATAGAATACCAGCTAGCCCAAAATGAAGTCCTTGTGAGTATTGTTGTTAAGAACGCAGCCGCGCATCAGAGAATATCGCCACGTCTTCGAAGACATAACGCTGCGTTCGAATAAAAAAAAAAAAGCGCGCGAGCGCCTCGGAGACCGCGTGGAACGCCGTGCAGAGCAAGGCCCAGCCGGCGTGCCGGCAACGGGCAGGAATCGTTCAAACGCTTCCGGGGAGAGACGGGTCGAAAATGTGCTCTAGCTCTCACCTTCCAGGTTCCAAGGCCGAGCGCGGGGACCTTATTTCCGTCAGCCAGCTCCACCATTGGGCACTTCGCCATGGTCAGCCCTTCTGCCTCTTCGGCTTGCGTTTCTCAGCGGCACTAAGCAAAAGAACAACGGAACCTGTGAGAACAGCACGAGCTCGTGCCCGAAGCCGCGTGCAGGAGCACGTTCAAGGCCGAGTGAGGAAAATGAGAGAGTAACGGCGGCAACAGTGACGTTTATATGCTCGCCGAAAAAAGGGAAGGTGATCCCCGCGATTCAAAGCCGGGAACGGTGCCAGACGCGTGGATCCGATTCACGCATGCGCGGTTAAGGCACGCCGACTGCGGGCTGCGTGATGACGCAGCTGGGGATTACGTCACGATCGAATCGAGCAACGGGGGCGCTCTTTCTCGTTTTGTTTTTATTTGTGTTGTTTCAAGAGCTTCCGGCTCGAGCGCGGTACATTTGAATGGGGTCGATGCGATCTACACGTGGAAGGCGTTCGTTGGCGGAGCTGTGTGGTAGGCTGTTCTCTAAATAATGCTACAAGTTTGGGTTGAGAAGAAAAAGAGGTCAGCGGCAAAAAATTACTCCCATATTTCGGGCTTCAGAGAGAGAGAGGGAGAGAGAGAGAGTATTTTGTAAAAGCAATCCACTTGACGGAGTCCCAATGCCGGTTACTAACAAGCAACCGGGGCTACTATACACATTTTAGAGAGAAAATCGCCAGTAGTGGTAGTATGTTTTTACTGTTAGGTCCGCAATAATTTGGTGAGAGGAAAAGATATTTGTTTTTGCAGCAGGTGACGCCAATTAAAAGAAGAGCTCGCTGCTTTAAGCGTTAGCTCAATGAAATTACTTGATACAGACAGACAGACAGACAGACAGACAGACAGACAGACAGACAGACAGACAGACAGACAGACAGACAGACAGACAGACAGACAGACAGACAGACAAACAGACAGAACCACTTTATTTGGCCACAGCTGGGGCGATTAGGCCGGCGACGTCTTCTCCGTCGTCATTCGGGCAGCAGGGCCCCTTTTGGGCAGGGGTCCGGTGCCTTCGGCCAAGCGGGCCAGGTAAATTACTTGATGAAATTATTTGGGGATATACTCATGGTTATGTAAGTAACCTTCATATGTTCCTGCTAAGTTAAAGTTATAAAGGCTGTGTACTGAAGTCAAATGCAGTGGACTCAAGGTTTTCTTTTTTTTTTTGTACGCGGATTCGCTTTACCCTAGCGAAATATCGTATTGCCTTTTTTGGAGCTCGTGCATTCTATTCAGGTTTGTTGTTGTGGCGTTACGTCACATGAGAAGGTAGTAGTTTAGGTCAGACATAAATAACGAATCATAAACATGTATTATAACCGCAGGCGGCAGAAGAAAAAATATTTTAGCAAATATTCCTACATTTCTACATATGAGCGTAATTGTATTGTTTACATGGTCATTCGAAGGCATATTGTTGTGAAAAAGGTATTTTACACCTAGTATTATTACAAAATAATCTGTATAATTTCATTAACTGCAGTAGCATTTGCTTTGGGGGTGTATATGATTGTCTGGGAGAGGAGGAAGAGAGGGAGGAGGTAGCCTTTATTGTGGTAGGAAGAGTCTGCGTCAAGTGGTGGCAGTGGGAGAAAAAAAGGGGGGGGGGGGTTGTAGCTTGGGACATCTTATAAAGAGAATAATGCCTGTGCTACGCGGCAACTTGAAATGGACAATGGAACTCTGGCCCACGAGTGCACCCCATTTATTTACAATGGGACACTCGATAGACATTTAGTTCAACGGCCTTCGGAAGACCTTTGAAACGGCCGCGTAGCACAAGTGTAACTTTTGTTTCCTTAGTGTTAATTTTTATGGACGTTGCCGCACTCCAAGTATGTAACTATCTTTTGTTTATGTCAGATCCAAAGATTCTGTACTGAAAAGAGAAACAACAGCGTGGTATCGCCTGCGTATATGACGGACTGCTCATTAGAGCTAATTGTAGTAAAATCGATAATACCAATTTGTATATCAAAATGATTCTAATGGGTTGCCTTGGGCGACACCTGCATACAACTGCCGACAATATTATGAAGCTGCCCTATTGAAACTAGTTGCGTACGATTTTGTAAATAAAGTTTTATTCAAGCCTACCGAACTCTTAATACGCCTTAAATTCCACGTTTTAATGCAAAAGCATTCGATGCCTTACAAAATACAGACGCGGCATTCGGCGTCGGCGTGACATAAATACGGTTTGATAAATGGCCGACAACGCCAGCTGAGCAACAGGAAAGAAAATCAAGTGAATCTGGGATACGACCTCGGGCCCTACAGAACGCAAGTTTCGCACTCGTCTCCGGCGTCATCGCTGGGTCTTTTTGCCCCTCTTTATTACATGGTAATCATGCGAATTTATGCCGCGCTTAAAATGCGCACTCTATAAGCACTCTAAAATAGGCCTCCTGCGCTGTAGTTTTGGCGACATGCAGCGCCTCTAGTGGCCGACGGCTCTGGGTAGTACAAAAGCAGACGACCCTCGCCGCCCTCCATGTGTTTTCAATTACAAGCCAGAGTGAAAGTTGGCTGTACTTAGTTTAATCGCTTTGTGGCGCGTTTAAATGACTGCATACTGTATGAAATAGCCCTTAAAGTAGTTGCAGAGGGTAAATAAAGTAATATCCGCTAAAACAAGCCGATTTATCGGCTTTCTTTTGGACGAGCTGTCGCGGATCGCGGCGTTGGACAGTATCGCCAGGTAGGGTGGTCTAACTTCCTGACGACCATTACCGTTCTTTTTTCTTGCGTGCGGTCGACAAAGGAAAGTTCACGAGTAGCATAAACATGGAACGCTGCTGGTAACTGCAAAAGGTTGCTTCAGCGGAAGCGTGCAAGCGAACGCAAGAATTGCGCAGCCGACTCAGCTGACACTGCTGGCCTGGCACCGACTTGAAAACGAGTGGAAATTTTGTTTTAAGTGCAATGCACTTCTTAAGCGACCCTGAACCTGCGTCCACCGGCGATGTCCGCGCACGTGGAGATGGGCGCGCGCAGCCTGGCCGCTGACATGGCACAAACCCACGTGGGGGATTGGACAGGAATCTCCTCGTCTTCCTTGGCAACGGGGGGAGATGGGCGCGCGCTGCCTGGCCGCTGACATGGCACATACCCACGTGGGGGATTGGCCAAGAATCGGGCGTGAGAAGGGCTAATGCACCTGCTTAAAGGAGTACTGACACGAAATTTCAAAGCTGAGATCCGCTCTAGCAATCAAGTACAACGACAACACAAATAGGTGTCTGTGAATAAATGCATCTTTCTTTCTTTGTAGTTGTGTGTGTGTGTGTGATCTCTCTTTCGCGAACATTACCGAACCGCGCCAATTCAACTCGTGCATTCGCACTTTCACATTCTTCCCCTCGGGGAAATGCGGGGAATTTTTTTGTATTTTCGCAAATTAAATGATTCTTGAGTAACGTTTTACGCCGCACGATTTTACGAACGGCAGGGTACATGTATACTAGCGAGTATGTGAGGCAATAGCGTCAAATAACCAAATTAACCGCTATTAAAGGACGCAAAACAAGCACCAAATCGCCCGCCCGCTGCCTGCAAAGATGTGTACTTCTATATTTGCATAACATAACAGCCGCATACACGGCGCGCGGCCCTGAATATTTACATACGATCATCACTGACTCTGTTGGTTGAACGCCGACACGCCAGTTTTATCCTCAAATGTAGTTAGGCAGCGAGACAAGAACAGAGAATTGGTCGCTTCCAGTTGAATTGTCCCCCATCTTCACACTTCACTAGATTATCGTCAAATTTTATTGGCAATTCACTTTTTCTTTCTCTTTTTTTTTTTTTTTTTTGCGTTCAAAGCCCCCTCCCCCTCCCACCCGATTTGCCTTCCAGCCCTCCGCCGTGTCGGCTGCATGCAACTCGGCCCTACAATTCAAAACGTTGCTGATAATCATTCTAGGCTATTAAGTGCGAAATGGGAATATATAATGCAAGAGCGTAATTAAGTAAAGTGAGAGCAAACAAGGAAAGCGAGCGACCTCTCAGTTCGCCCGACCACCTTGTTTTATCGCCACTAATTTCGGAATCGCAAAACAGATTTCATGCTTCTGGCGCTCGCTGCATTTTTTCACTAAGACACGCAACAAAACGGCAAGCTAACGCTGCACCATGTATTCGTAACGGCGACGCAAACGAGCGCTGTTTAATAAAAGTGCACGCATAGTGCGTAGGTACGCAAAAGAGCGGCGCACCGCAGCAGGCGAGCCAGCGGTCCGCCGGACTCGCTGGCTTTTTAAAGCGCGATCACCGATTACGTCCCTCTTATTTTTTGATCGGCTGTTGTTGAAAAGTCCTTGTCACCTAGAGTATTAGTTTAAACTAGAAGTTTCACTTCAAATGGTCAGTGAACCTGCGAGTGGGAGAGCGCCGTCACCGTCCCGGCACTTTCGTCGGCGCTGTAAACGTATTTAGCGCTGCAAAGCTTTTTCCGCTAATGCCAAGTTGATCGCCGGAAGAGATCGGACTCGTCGGGGATGGGCTGGTGACCATGTCGCAAAACAATCGGGAACATCGAGCTCATTTTGCTTCTGTCAACACGTGATCCTATGGGACCCGCGGAACTTGGTACTACCCGGAAGTACTGCCCGGAAGCCGCTTGCGCAGCGCCCCCAGGGCTGCGCAACAGCTACAGTTCACATGGGGTACAACATAATCATTTTATTTCTCTTGATCACGTGAACTATGGGGGCCATGGAGGAAAGAAATGGGCGGGGCTGTTCTCCACTTTCCCGGGTATTTATGGTATTTTTGTTCCTGCGCTTGGGGGCGGTAGCCAGCGCCACTCGGACTACTCGGGGTGAAGGGGACCTTCTTTTTAACCCCCGGGCCGTGACTTAAGTGTGTACGACATGTCGAGAGTGGTCGACGAGCGTTGAACCCTCTTAAGCTACCTATGGCACTAAGACTGCCAGAACAGAGGCCCTCGCTATGCATGTAGCGAATCAGAATGGGAAATGAGGGGCTCGTTGAATTAAGACAGAAATTAGGGTTGGCAGACAAGAATGCCTCGGAAAGAAAAGGGGAGAATGCGGTAGGTCGTTGAAACAGATGAATTTTGAAAGACAGAAAAGAAGTGGAGCAAAAAATGCCCGCTGGGTGGGATCCGAACCCACGACCTCCAGAATACGCGTCTGGTGCGATGACCACTACGCTACCGGCGGGGCTGTTTCCCCTCTACTTTCTCTGGTATTTATGTTATGTATTTATATTTATGTTTCTCTGGTGTATATATTGCAAGGCTCGGACACGGGGGCTTCGAGGATGCGTGTAATGACGACGCAGCCTCGCCGGGAAGCCGTGGCAAAAAGGCGAAGCTGGTGAAGGCGCGACGATGATAGATGAAGAAGACGGTGTTGTGCTCGCATGTGACATACTGATGATGAGTTGCTAGGTGGGATGGACCACTCCAGTAACAGTTATTTAGCAACGATGACGCCTGTGCTCACAATATATATATATATATATAAATATATATATATATATATATATATATATATATATATATATATATATATATATATATATATATATATATATATATATATATATATATATATATATATATATATATATATATATATATATATATATATTGCTCACGAAAGAGGTTGAATTTGGTTGAACGGGGAGGGTCCGCATGGTGATCGATCATGCGGCACTTCCACAAACTGAACAGCCCCATACGTAGGAAGAGATAACATGGAACTGCACTGTTGCTGTCCACCGGAAGAAGTCGGATCCTTCTTTAGTGTCCGTTATAGAATGTTCCGGAACACTGCATCTCTACATATCACAAAATAATGGTCTACAGTTTCAGGTTGATTACACAACCGATGGTTTACAGACCACGGTACAAAAATCCCTTAGAATGTAGCCACATTTTAACAGGAAGGGTTGCCGTATGCAATTTAAAGAAGAATATTCTCGCAGCCGGCTTAATGACACGTGATTAAATAGTGTCGCCCCTAACATTCAAGTATGGCTGGTGATACATAGGCACAGGGAACAAGTTTTCTAGTATTACACGGTTATCTGCTTCCTGAAGAGGCCAAACAAGTATTCCACTGAAAAACATACTTTAAAAAATTTAATGTCTCCACTACTTCTTTAAGAAATACCCAGGGAGCCCTAGTCACCATTGGTCACACGGCAAATACGGCAAATGCGCTCCCAACCGACGTTGAAGCACTACTCTTAGGAGCGGGTGGTTTATATTTCTAAAGAAAAAAAAGGGGGGGGGGGGAGCAGTTGGTGCTTCCCGCTCTCTGGAGGTCTGGGACAGCCCAGTCGCAGACACCCAGATTCTAAGGGAAGCAATAGATTATCTCTGCGCATGGGCTCAAAGCGGGAACTCCACACAAAAAGGTGGCGAGCACCCTAAACTGAGGGCCTGAACTTTTTTCCTAGCACAGTGGAGTACTTTCATGACGTATACGCAAGCTTTACAAAAAGAAACAAATTGCACACTTGAGCACGGGCAAATATAGATAATTCGCTCCCCATCCACGCTTGCGTCTTGCACTTAATTCTCAGCGCTGGCTCCCAGTGAGGCCCACTGTTGCGCATATCGAACTCCGTTGTAGTGGAGTTCCTCATAACCCCACGTAATTCCTCCAAAAAACGCAGGCCCAGTACCCCACATGCCGGTCCAAAATCTCTTGGACTCATCGAGATTTAAGGCAGTGTCAGACACTTCACAAAACAGCCTGGTTAACCTGAGTACTTCCAAAAAACCTTTTTTGTCGTTACAAAAGCATGCAATGACATCAACGTAAGTTAGGACCTTGACCTCGCACTGCGACGTGATGTTTGTATTCCGAATTATACTAAGACATAGTGGTTCAAGGTGTAAGCCGAATAATAATGGAAACAATGAGCACCCTTGCCGAACAAAAGACTGAATATGAACAGGAGCGGAAAGATCCCGTTGGCATTATAAAACAGAAGGTACGCCCAGTGAACACATTGTGTCCTTCGGCTTATAAACGTTTGCTAAACACAGGTATTGAGGCCTATAGGAGCAACTTGAGCATGTATGATCTTGGAAGTAGCAAACCACGTGAAGGCTGAAATTGAATATGTAAGGCTTTCGACATTCAGTTCCGGGATAGGTGCAAGCCATGCAGAGCGCTAATTGAACGTGTTAATAAACCGCGCGCCCCACTCACAAGCCGACATAAATATACCGAAAAGAGAAGGCGATGATGCGCCTTGCCCTTAGATGGCGTTGCGCCGTTAAAAAACAGTAATCAGCATCACGGCCAAAATCCAGAGAAAACGAAAACGACGCAAAGAGAAAAGGACCATGACGGTGGTCATGACCTTGAGAGGACACAATCATATCACTGGAGGTCTTCAGAAGAGGACATAATCACGGCATACCTACCATTAGACACACAGGATCGCACAGCTTGAAAAAAAAATCTAATGCTTTCGTGATCCCACTCGTAAGCAGTTTTAAGCGCCTCCCTGATGTGTTTTTTTTTTACTGGTAGAGCAACTGATTTAAGTGACAGAAAGCCCTCGAAAGGTCTGTGCATACTTCGGATGCAACGTCTTATACTTCGAACTCATTCAAAATTATTTCTTTTTGAGCAACAAATTGAGCCAAGATAAGTACGGGGTCACTTTAACTTGTGTAATTCGCTGTTTTATTATTTCATTCAATTTTATATTAGCTCTTGTTTATTTTTAGCAGGCAGCGTAAGAAAAAAAATTCCCGCGCCTTCCCGCGAGGGGAACACGAGTAAATGCAGAGCATTGGGGCCTCAGTACTGATTGAAGGCAGTGTTGCTTCCATCGCTTCTTCCGTGATGCTGGAGTAGCAGACACGAGTAAACGTGGGCACGGGCGTCAACCAAGGAAGGAAGGAGCAACGCAGTGACTGAAGCACGAGCGACCGCTAGACGCTTTATATTTGCAGCTCGCGCAGTAGAGGGAGAGCAGTACGGGGGGGGGGGGGGGAGAGAGCGCGCATGCGCAAGCAGCGCGCGCCCTTCCACGCCCCACCGCGCTGCTATCACGCACCTGTTACGCCGAGACCGCGACGGAGCGAACGGGCTGACTACGACGCATGCGCGCGCCAGCTGCTGTTGAGAGAGAGGAGGGAAGGAGAGGCGCACCTGCTGCGGACGCGGAGCTGTTGACACCGTCCGACGCAGGAAGAGGCGAGGCTAAGAAATGCTCTGCATTTAAAAACAACGCGCACCGTTCGCGGCCACCCTCGAACTACTGTAATGACGTCACACTGGTTGGCGTGATGACGTCACTCCGTGATGGCGTCATACGTGCAGTTGTGCAGGGGAAGCATTCTAGCAAGCCGCTAAATTAGGTACTGCGGGCATGTCAGAGTGCCGTTCTAGCCTAGAGAAAAAACAAGAAGATAAAATCTAAATAAAAGGTCTGGCGCAGAGTCTGGTTTGCTACACTGTACTGGATGTCTGGGGTTCGTGGGGTGAAAGCGAGAGCAGGCGAGAAGTGAGAAATATGAGCGGAGACGTGCGGGTGCTCAGTTCTTTTGTCAGACACCTTATTCGTTCGTCTGATACCTGTATTGTTGAAGGAGCAGAGAAGAGCTTTGGTCGCCTTCGTGAAAGTGATGGGGTCCAATGTCCTAAGGCTGTCTCTCGGCGATATTCTGCTATACAAAGCCTGAGCTTCAGTCACTTCAAACAGCTACTGATTGAAATAAGGCTATTGTACGACCACGCAGCACAAGCCGGTCATGATCTCCTCGTTCAGTGGCTTCTTAGACACTGAGGCATTGTGGTCACCGAAATCGCGGACGCTATAGATTCACTGGCGAGGCACGCGTGCAGGCAACCATGTGAGTGCGCCGTTACTGGTTACGTCGGGCTCCGCGGGATGGCGGTACTTGTCCGTGCTTAGCACATGATTTGTGTTGGACGTTCCAAACTCTACCCACCGAATGCAAAGTAAGGTCTCGAGTTCAACGTGAGTGCGATTAATAACATCTCTGTTGACACAAGCGTTGAGAATCAGGTTGAAACGGAGCAGACAACGCACGCCGGTGTTTTTGTTTCTTCGGCGTACGGGCGCAGTGGCACAAGCTGCGCTATGTCCATGGCACATCGGCCATGTCCGTAGCCGTTTTCAGTGTTGCCAAGTGAAGAAATTGACAGCTAAACTTTGCAATGAACGCGACCTATATCTGCCTTCCGTTCGGCCCACCAAAGAGCTGCGACCATAAACAGTCTTCTACCTACAGAACAGACACAGCTAAGGCTCCACGCATACTTGGTCGGGAAATAACAATATCCAAGGGAACTACTCCAGAATACACTAGTGCACGTAGACGTGCCCTTGACTCGTATCTTCAGCGTCCTAATCCATTACGTTTCGCACGATCCGACAAACAACCCTCCTTAGCCGTCCGCGGCTGGGGGTGGCATTCACGAATGCATTTTGAGATAAGTGAGGCGCGTGAAGTTAGCTGCACCTTGATATCATACGGCACCGTTTGTGCGCGTGTCAACTTTCGTATTTGAAAAAGAAGCTTTACTCAAATTTGCCCGACCCAGACTCTTGGCGACCGTTCTCTGAGGATAAAATCTTACATCACTGGCTTTCTCAGCCATCAAAAGCACTCATATGCTTCCTGCGGGCGCCAAACTTGAACAAATACTATAGCACAGAAGACTTCAGTCACGATCACTGAACCCGATCGCCTGTTGCCCTAACACTGGGCGTACCTCTCCACGCTCTGTTCCTTCATTCCGCCCAACCCACCCTTTTTTGCTTTCCAGTTCTTGCCTGTTTTTATTTTCTCACCTGTAGGATAGGAAGGAAAACGAGGCTTTATCCAGGCTGACATTCCCGCCTTTTTTTACTTCCTTTCTTAGTTCCTTGGCAGTGACGCAAAACGTTGTCTGGGCCGCATGGCATCTAGCTACGTGGCCGCTTGGGTCATGAATTGTGGAAATCGCCCACTTGTGTCTTTTTGTCTTTATGTTGGCTCTTCTACAGAACAAAAAAAAAACGAGAAAAAAGGAAAAGAAAAGACCCGATGGACGCGAAAAGACGTAGTCAAGGCTGCTTGGTCGGGCGACTGAAGGTGCAAAAGCAAATTCTTGCACCTTCAGTCGCCCGACCTAATGCTTTGCCCTGAACAATTGCCCCGACAATGTTTCACGCATGAACATCCCCTAACCCATTGACTGAGGCGCCCCTCGTTTCATTTCATAGTCCCCAAGGGCACCTTAACATGCTGAGAACCGAACGTGCAAGGTTGTTGCAAACGCATGCCTACCCCACTCGATTGGAGCTTCAGTTAACATCGAGCGAACACGTTCTCTATGGTCACTGCGAAGACAGCAACCCAGACAACTGTTGAAGTAAGGTAAGAAGCAGATCAGGTGAAATACGAGAAGCACTGGAATGGCGTAAGACGAAGCGAGCCCACCGGAGGCCCGCAGTCGATTCGATTGTGCGGCTCATTGTGTCTCGCCTGTCCATATTGCGTCATCCGTCCTGTCCTTGCATTTCGACACGGAGACTCCTATTTTCGCTACTGGGCACACGTGTCGTCTGCTAGAATTGCGCAAGAGGACCCGGCATTAGCTTATAAAGCGAGCCGAGTATCCATAACTGATGCCAGGGGACGCATGCATCAAAGATGGGAGCCGCAACCGGTGTTGAGTAATACGAAGACGGCGCGGCCCTCCAGCGTGAACGACATCGCGAGTTTTTTTTTTTTTCTTGGTGGATGCCGTCTTCTAGAGTTTTAAAGGTCGCCATGAGAATAAAAGAGGGAGTCAAAGTAAACGGAGATAGAGGCGGCTCAGGTAAATATCGGTATGAGATGTACTCTCCACTGAATACTATGGTTTCGTTCATTTTATTTGAAGAATACCGTATGCTAGAGGCCTTCTTTTCGGGCTTCAGATTGTGCCTGTTCTAGAGACATAAATCTGAAGTAATACAACAACGAAGCGTAGTAGTTTAAGTCAGAACGAAATTGTAAAAACAGGAAAATTAAGGAAAATACAACTGGAACCAGCAGAAATATTTTATAAAGGAACTGACGTTCGAGAAGCTTCCAAGCAATTACAAAGTTGCTGCAAGAATATATAATATGTGGAGATATAATGAGTGAACATGCTGTTCCACACCGTCGTCTTACAAAATTTAAGAAAATCACACTGAGGAAAATGCGGTGTAAGATAGAGCGTTGGAATTGCGTTCCCGAAGAATCGAAAGTGGGGTCACTTATCCGAGAGGTTGAGAGTATAGGCGCAAGCCTGAAATTAATTTTTGAATTTATAACCGTGCAACAAGCGGGAAAGAGACGTTAGGTTTGCTACGTAAGGTTAATGCAGGTAAGGCCGGGTTCAGACTGTTGCCACAACTGTCGTAATACTTATTTATTTATTTATTTAGTTCAAAATACTGCAGGCCAGAATGGCCCTAGCAGGAGGGGCAAGTGAAGAATACAAAGGTCACTACTCGGTATCAGCAGCAGCAACAACAACAACAACAAAAAAAACGCAACACTACCTGGAAAACAACATAAAACAAAACAGCACATGGACAATATACATCATCAAGCCGATCAGAATGCAACATCAATCGTACCAACTTTATCTTTAAATCTTTAAAGAATGACGTCGTTTCACGTCTCAGCCAACCGAACTGCATGACATGGCGTTTTTTTACGTCCATAGATCACAATATGGCTTTTGCGTCGGTAGTCTGAACATGGCCTAATATAGCATGCGTTGCTTTCATAGCTCTCTGATCATTTATGGTGAAGCGGTTACCATCGCATCGTGCGGGCGCTATTATAGTTCGACTGCTTTGTTCCCCTGACGAAGGCAGGGTAATAAAAAAAAAATCCCTTTGGACAAAAAAGTTTTGATAAATTTTTCTACGCCTGCCATCTTTCGCGTGCCGATAACAGCTGCATGTTCTTTACAAGAAGAGCTCCCTCGTACCAAATTAGCAATTGCGCAGCCTTCATAATAGGTATTTCGAAGAATTTGTCCTTGCAGAGAAAGAACTTCTATTGCAGGTGCAGATTTTCGCGTGTTTTCATTTTTAAAAGTGATACAAAGAGACAAAGAGAGATACAAAGGTCTTTATTATAAAAGAACAGGAGTGCAGCCAGCAAAAAGGTCGCAACGATGGTATTGCCACGATGGTATTCTAAGTCATTTTATTTTTAATATGAAATTACTGTTCTATCAAGGTCAGAAAAAAAAAAAGATTTAGATAGCCCTGAAGGTCATGGGAACGTCTGTCAGAAACTAGGGCCGATATGCAAAACCTGCAGCGCGGAGTGCTCAGTAGCAGTGATAAATGTGGAATGTATTGACAGAGCGGCTAGCAACAAGTCTTTTGTATAGGCGTTTCTAGCTATACTTCTTCTAACGTTCCTCGTTGTCGATGTGCGCGTATTGGAGGGATCTGAAGAAAAAAAACATACAGCAACAATTGGCCGTTCCAACCAGAGAACGCCTTGCGAAGGCAGCATTTATGCTTAGAAAACGTTGGCCGATACCACATTGCAGGATGCGCTGCTTTCTAGGTGTGTAGACGTTTGGTGGGCTTCAGAGACACACACACACACACACACAGAAAACTTTATTTGGAAAATGCCGATTGCATGAACAAAGGCCCCTGCGCTAGTCTTCACGGTTGACCCGCCGCGGTGGCTCAGTGGCTAAGGCGTTGGGCTGCTTAGCACGAGGACGCCGGCTCGATTCCCGGCCGCGGTGGCCGCTTTTATGATGGAGGCGAAACGCAAAAACGCCCGTGTGTACGAGATTTCGGCGCACGTTAATGATCCCCAGGTGGTCAAAATTAATCCGGAGCCCTCCACTACGGCGCGCCTCATCGCCTGCGTTGAGGCGGCGCGTTAAGACCTACTATCAATCAGTCTTCGCGGCTGCAGCGCATCACACCGGGACAGTGCGGTGCCCTCCGCTAGGCGGTACAATTCTTGTAAGGAAGCGACATTTCATTCCATAGACGGCACAAGCCCGGCACTCCCGGCGTGAGTGCCGGGCTTAAACCTCTAAACCAACCAGATACAGAATTGCATTTATTGACAAAAAGAAAGTGCAGTATTGACCTAAGAACACATTTTCATGTAAAAAAGTCACGGGTCATGAAACATCTGTCTCTAAAGCTATGATTGCATCCCTAGGCCACTGAGGCCGAACAGCGAAGCTCTTTTAGCAGCTACACAAAAGGATAGAAAGAGGGCTCCAAGTGAAGCGGTAGATGGCGCTACGTGCGCACATGAAGAGTACAAAACAGTCCTTTTTGGTAAGATGACACGTCGTCACCCCGATACAAAGGGGAAGCCAATAGCAATCATCATCAAATGCTGGGCCTGTACCCACAAGGGAACGGAGTCTCTCTACCGCAGTGGTCTGTTTGACAGCGCTTTATAAGCTGGAATATAGGCTGCTGGAGATCGCGTTACTACAGACGCTGCTAACGACAGAGCATGGTATGAAATTAATAAATAAAAAAAATAAAGAAAGATAGAACGAATACTTACAGCGCAAGTAAATGGAAGGTCGAGCCCTTAGGTTACCAACCGCCCCGATTTTGCGGGACTGTCTCGACTTTTCATACAATGTCCCGAGTCCCGCGCCGTCCCGGTCTTGACAGCTATATGTCCCGAATTTATTCCACCACTGTTCAGTTAAAAAATTTTATGCGATCCAACGCATGGTCAAGAAGGCGCGTCACGCTACGGAACACGAAGTTAGCATGAACTTGTCCAGACAGAGCGGTAGATAAAGCTGAACTTCTATGTGAAGTGAGTCAACTTTACGAGTATACTTGTAATGGCGGTGAGCGTGACTACGGGCGGCGTTGCGAAGCGCGTCTCCGTGTCGTCGGCTTATAGGGACTCTCGCATTTGTCGTCTGCTTCACTGTGGATCGCTTTCCCTGCTGTTTCTTCGCGCGCGGTTGACGTGTTCGTCTCTTTTTCGTAATAAAAGACTTAAAATCACATAAACTAGCTCAAGGCGTGATTTAAAGTACAGTTTTTGATACCTCTCGGGAAGAAACGTTGCCGGCGTCGCCCCATTAGTGCGAAGCCGGTCCTGTGCGGAGCGCGAACAGCCAGAGCTACGCGTCAGCTTCGGTATTAGCCATCTTTCGAACAAAGGTAACAACCAGAGTCTAACAACCGACAACAACGAAAATGCAAGACCAAGACAAACTCCAGGCCTTTGGGGCTGTCGGCTTTGGCAGAAGGCATTACGATTCCAGCTAATCGTATGTAAGGTAAAACAGATTTTGTAACCTTGCCTAACGCTCGGAGATATTGTATCACGTCACTTTACGTTGCCACGGCCTGAAGGTGTGCCGACATGCACTATGGGGCGCAAAAAACGTAGGTTGATTTCCAAATAACCTACTGTGTGTCTAGGCGCGTGCTGGTTTTTTACCAGGCTTGTAACCAGTATGGAGGCTTATTGAGAAAAGGAAGTCACCGGTATGGTGAACATACAGTAACACTATGTTTGTTCAGATTTGGAGGGATATTTGGTACATGTCCCACAGTCATAGCTTCCCAATATTCAGATAGGCGTTATAGTAAACCTGCGCTCAAGAGGAGGAGGAGGAGGAGGAGGAGGAGGAGGAGGAGAAAACTTTATTTAACAGTAAACTCGAGCTGGTTAGTGGGCAGTAAGCTCCCATGCCACTTCCCAGCGCCAGATTTGAAGTTGAAGAACCTGTGTGCCGCCACACGAAGAGCCGACCTGCAGCTTAAGCGAAGAAAGGGTGATCCAACACTGAAGACCACCTGCAACAGACTAAACTCCGCTATCCGGCGCTATACAATCAGATTAAGGCGCTTCCAATGGGTTGCGTTTTGCTCTTCCTTAAGCGTATTCACACCAGTGCCTCGAATTTGGAGCATTGTGAACTCGTTGGACAGTCACGTTCGATAAGGCCATTTGTGACCTTGGCATTACGGAAGTATGTGACGATCTCCCTATTGGCTCAGGAATTTGCCGACGCGTACACTTATACCATGTATGCGGGACTCCCTTCCCCGTTAGCCTCCATGTCCTTCTCAGCGTTGGATGCCCCATTCACGCTTCGGGAGTTCGAGATCACCCTAAGTTCCTTGGCGATGTTCACCATGGCCTGACGAAATCACCAGTCAAATGCTGCTTAATTTGCCTGCAGAGCGCAAAAACGATCTCTTCCGGTACTTCAACAACATTTGGGAGACTGGTGACATTCGTTCTTCGTGGAAACTCGTCTAGGTGGTGCCGGTTAAACCTGGAAAGGGCCGAACGGTGGTGTCTTCATACCGTCATGTTTCCCTCACATCTTGTGTGGCGAAGTTGATGGAGAAACTGGTTTGTGCGAGAACAGAACAACCTGGTGGCTAGATCGTTATAAAAACTACCATACTGCATGACTGGGTTTCAACGATGCTTAAGCGCTCAGGATAGTGTTCTAGACTTTACCAGCCATGTCGAACAAAACCGAGTGCATGAACTTTCAACTATAGCTCTGTTTTTTGACGTTTCGAAGGCTTATGACTGTCCTGAGACAAGCAATAGTAGACGGTTCACGGCTTTCTCACAGACCGGTACATGCAAGTACGGTGGGGGAGTGTGCTAATCGAAAAAAGAAGCGTCTCGAGGGGGGTTCCCCAGGGTAGTGTTTTATCCCCTATTTTTTTCAATGTGGCTATGGCTGGGCTACCTGCAGCACTAAAAAGAAGTTCAACAACGAGCTCAAGTATCCGTGTACGCTGACAATGTTTGCATCTGGTTGTCCGGATACCAACATAAGCGACTGGCAGTGATGGCTCAACGGAGTGTTCACACAATGCAGAAATATTTATCCTCCGTCGGACTGAAGCTCTCGGCCGAAAATTCCTGCTTTGTTCTTTTCCCTGGGGACCGGCGACGGTCCACCCGTGTTAATTTAACATTGGGCAGCCTGCCTATGCGTCAAGCCACTCACGTGCGGTTCCTTGGTGTCACCCTGGACAGCAGACTGTATTGGCGACGGGCAGTCGACATGACTGTTTCGGCTCTGCTTCCCCGTGTGAACATTTTGAGAAGCATTGCGGGAGCTGAGTGGGGGAATCACCCAGCGTCCATGATTAAGCTGCACTCAACTCTGATTGTGAGTCGCATTCTTTAGCACTTGCCTCTGATCTCCCCTTCAGAATCCCAGATTGAGCGCCTCGAAACGTTGCATAGGAAAGGGCTGAGGATAGCAATTGGAGTTCCTCAGGGAGCGGCAAACGAGAAGGTCATACGGGAGAGCCAGTCTGCTACACTCCGCTTAATGGCGTCACAGAGGTTACTGACGCAGGTAATGGGTGCTGGAAGAGCAATAATAAGGCGGCTTCGAACAAGGACGGCCTCTCATGCGCACACTGCTCCTAACACTAACAATATTGTGCCATCAGTGGCCGGGGAAACGTCCCATCTCAATGCCGCCATGGTCTTACGAGAGCCTCCAATGTCAGGTACATGTTCCTCACATGAGAGTCAAGCGAAACACGCCAGTGGATGCAGCCAGATTTCTGGTTCTTAAACATTTGGAGAACTCTTATCCCAATCAGCTTCAAATGTTTACGAATGGATCAGTCGATCCGCACAGAGGGTTTAGTGCAGCGGCGTATGTCACTCCTGATGCCCAGGTTTCCTGGGCAGCACGCCTGGATCATGTGGTGCCCTTCACCTAATCTGAGTGCATTGCCATAGCGGCTGCTTTGAGAAAACTAAAGTCATTGAAACCCAAGGAAGTTGTAATTCTGACTTACTCAAAAGCAGCAGTACAACTTTTGCAGCGTGGGATCCCCACGAAAAACGACTGCCAGAGTTCGTTACGGCTTGTGCAAACACTCAGCAGCAAGGGTTTTAATGTGCGGTTTCAATGGATTCCATCCCACGTTGGCGTCAAGGGCAATGACACCGCTGATCAAATGGCATGGAGTGCGCTGCAATTTGCACCGACTGTTAAAGTTTCCCCCAATCACTGGAACGACTTCAGGTGAACAGCGGTCGAGCATTTCAAGTCGTTGGGAACTCCCTATCACCAGCCTTGCGTCACAAAGGGACTACAAGATTGGAGGCAACATTGTTGTACCAAATCCGAACGGGCTCAGCGAAGACCCCAGCATGGCTATTCAAGGTGGGCCTCGTGCGATCGCCTCTGTGTTCGTCATGTGCAGTGATAGGGGATGCACACCACTACGTAATGTGTTGCCCAGAGCATGATGTCGAGCGGACTGCAATGCTCTCAGCGATTCGGAAGCTGGCAGCCCCACACAGCACTCTGGACCACATCGTCTTTCCGAGATGGATACTGCGCAGAGACGTGTCGCGCCTTCTCCTAAGCTTCCTTCAGGAGAAGGAACTGGCGAACTCGTGGTTAAAGGACGCTACCATTGGCTAATTAAGAGGGACTAGGGCGGAGCA
This sequence comes from Haemaphysalis longicornis, assembly GCF_048455015.1. Lineage (NCBI taxonomy): Eukaryota > Metazoa > Arthropoda > Arachnida > Ixodida > Ixodidae > Haemaphysalis > Haemaphysalis longicornis. The sequence goes on along the minus strand of NW_027526361.1, from coordinate 36,991,190 downwards.
ATTGCCGGCATATCCAGCCAGGCTAACCCCGCCTGATCCCACACAACAACCACCACCAACCACCACCTCTCCAGTCCAGGACAAGATAGTAAGAGTAATTTTCTTCAATTTATCGAACGTCATACCGTGTAGGCCAGGGTTGGAAAACAATAAAGAGCTGCTTGGACATATTCATCGGTTTCAAATTGTGTTATACTTAAAACTGGCACGTATACTATTTATTGCGTTCGTTAGCAAGTATATCAAGCCTTCAAAATCGTAATCATGCCATAACTGTTCGGATAGAGATTCAGTTCGTTACGATAACGATGGTTATGGTATAGACTCGGGGTACAAAATCCGCCTTCGAGTACTCTGGACAACGTTGTCTGCGCCGTTCTCATTGCATTTGCATGTTAATAAACAATGCACGCTTTGGATATGTACTGTACTCTTGTACGCAGCCATAAGGAAAGCCAATTTCTGAAGAAGGTACTATATGCCTTACAGCCTGAAGAAAATGTCCACAGGAACTTTGTGAGCCTCGCGAACACCCCCAAACCTCCTAGGACGTTTGTGACGGTACAGAATAATTCGTGAATTGGGCAGAGAAAAACATTCATCTGATACAAGTCAACAACAACGAAAGAAATAAAAGCCGTTTTATTTCCTGCTGTGTGACCCGCTGCTTGGTGCGTAGCATTAGACTGTTGAGTCTTCGTAGGAGCATGTCAAAAATACTTTAGGGAAGCATGCACATTTTGAATACTTATCGAGGAGCTCTGAGCACTGAAACTCGCAAATACGTGAGAAAGGACGCGGTACGCACGATCGCCTGCGCTATGCTCTAAGAAAGTCGTTCTCTCTCTCCTTGTGCGTTGTAAACTTGTGCGGAATACAGCCTGAAATTTTTCAGATGAGTCAGAAGCTGGCTGGAAATGGCCCGCTTTGGAGCACAAAAGCTTCAAAGCGGGCCATGTCTAGCACAGGTACTGTTGCCAGTAACAAGCGGACGACCGCGGCGCGAGTGTAGCAGCGGAGAGAATGTAGCAGACGACAGCGCATCGAGTCTTTAAGCCGACGTCAGAGCCAGGGGGCGCCACACAAATATCTCATCGCCTGTATGTCCTCCATCAAGAGCAATTGTTGCGAGCAGCATGTAGCCAGCTGAAGTACCACGTCAAGAGGACGCAAATAAAGAAACAATAGCTTTGTCTGGAAGACACCGCAATAAATAAAACTGATCTCGTTGCCTCCCTAAGTTAGGTTATGCTACGCCTTCTCCTCCCCCTTCCGGTCCCGACTTCCTTCATTGAAGAGTTGCTAACCCTATCGACCACAGGAAACCTGTTCCCTTATTCTGAATCCTGTGTGCGCACTGTGAAGTCTTCTAAACGTATACTGTAAGTTATTGGACAACGCTTTATAAGCACGAACGTATGCCGTTCTCCCATGATACTCCGCGATTGGCGCTGCCAAACTTTCTGTCGCGTTCTTCACAAAAAATGTACCCTCATTAAAGGGATAGATTAATATTAGGGAGTCGGTTCATCAAGTGGACCCGTTTTCGCGTGAGCGTAATTTCTGTAATTCCTGTCGTCATTGTTGTTTAGTCATTCCCTTATTCTTTAACTAATTGTTAGTCTTTTTGTTCGTATAAAATTTCTTTCATTTTTTTGCCTACTTTAAGTCAACGATACTTTATTCCGCCGCGCTGATTGCATTCTTCTAGCAGTGACAGCTTTTAATCGGTGACCTTCATACACAGCGTCCCGAATATTGAAGGTTAGGGCATATACGTGCGGGCTTAGAAGGGAAAATCATTTTACTAAGTGGAATGCGAGGGGTAGCACTCAGGCGGGGGGGGGGCGACACTCGGTTACACACGGTAGCAGACGACGGTCTTCGAACGCTACCGCCCGCAGCGCCACACGCCGACTATCCTGGGTGTTGCCTAACAACGCATTTTCTTGGTCGTACGGCATTTTTTTCCCTGTGTGGCCTTGATTGGGAGGCTGCACACTCAGAAAGAATGACGTTGCTTCGTACAACGTTATTTCGTGGCTGCTGCCGATGCATGACTGTGGCTTGAAGCACGAGCTTCTCATGGATACCATCTAGTGTTTAAAACTAGGCACACATTCCTTAGAATTACTAAACATTAGAGCACAGAGTGACACAACGACGAAGACAGAATGAGAAGACATGCCCGTAACTCGCAACTCGACTTATTAGAAGCTTAGGAGGCATGCGCAGGAGAGCATGCGGAATTTGAAAAGACGACTGAAACGGGTGGGACGGTCCTGCACCACAGAGCTGTCGCTCCTGCCCAAGGTTTCAGTTCGATCAGCGGAAGGCTCGCAGTTACATTCTTCCGAAGGAAATGCCAACACGTCTTGTTGCTTGGCGACAAATTATGCATACGCGCCCTGTTGGTGACGCATTTGTGTGTTTTCCCAACATGGGATTTCCATCAAACGAGATGCGATTAGCGCTCGTATCTTTCTTCTTTGTAGTTGTATCTATTTTGTGTTTTCTTTAATTTTTTACAATAATCTCTCATAGAAAAAATTTAACGAAGCATGCCGTCTGACAGTCCACGATTAAACTCAAAGGGTCACTGAAGTGAATTTGTCGAACTTCTGTTTTCGTTTTCATTGCATAGACTGGCTCAAATAAGCACTTTTCATCGTTATCCGGTCGACGAAGCAGTATCTGATTTATAAAGCCCGAAGGAAGAACAAATACCACACCTTGTCTGTGGCGGCCGCAACAAAACACCGGTGACGCGTATTCGTCTTGCGATGTGATTGGACGATGCCAAAGATTCGAATTCAAACCAGTTTCGGTCTTGGTTCCGTGCAACATGTATGAAACTTTATGAGTGCAACAACAGCCGCCATACGACATTATCATTGGTTGGGCATTCTCGATATCTCTGGGATCGGCATGGCGCGCTTCTGCCATGTTGTTGGCTGTAGAAAGGGTCAGGTGGGACCGTTTCTCTGGCCGTGCGCCAGGGTTTTCAATACATAACCTTCTATGAAGACTTGGCAAGACCACATCGGGCAGCTCGAATCATTCAGAAATTCAAGGTATCCACGAATTTTGAATTAACGAGCTTTCACTGTGTATCATGTAGGCTGCTTTTTTTTTTAGTTTCGGCATTCTCAGCAGCTTAGATGTGTATTTCTTCAATAACGCTTGGGCAGGAAGAGTCTTATCAGTAGTGACTGTGTTCCTTAGACAGAAAAAGTCATCGCAGATGTGTGGACGTGCTGCTGGCCGCTGTGCTAATTCACCCCGGGCAAAAAGTGCTTCCCTCACCTTGGTGTTACGCTTTACAATTTGTTCGTTTATTCTATTTCCTTATTACCTATATTAAGTTCGCCGACTCCTCTACAGACTTTAACTGGCTTTAGATTTTCTACTGGTAGTCTACCAGTCGCACAGGCATATGCAGATTACAGCTGCAAAGAAGCAAAGTCAGCAAACAGCCACATGTGCGCTTGTGTAGAGAAACTTTGAATTCGTCAACTTTAAAAATTAAAGCCACATTCCTCGGGGCACAAACCTCGTCGTAACTTTGTTTTAACTGAGTGAATGAAGTGCGACCACCCGGCGCTAGCGAGCCCCGCAGTACGCGCAGCCAAGCCAAGCCTGGAAGAGTAAGCGTCTTAGAAAATGTCATAGGAAATCGGCAAGGAGGTTGCAGAGAGGAGGAAAGCACTCTAGAATTTATTTTTCTCCTGAATACAGTCACGTAAACGCACCCAGAACGGTCGAAACATGGCTTATGGACTCCAGACTATAATTTGCGCAAGTAATCCCAAAATGTTTACAAATAACTTACGTGTCCCTTTGAGAAAGGTATACGTATTTATTCGCAATATGAACGTTGCTACAAGTTCCGAGAAAGCATACATAATTCATGCCACCGTACGGGCATTCCGTCTGCGTGCGTCTCACTTAATGCTGGCTGCATTAAGTGAATGCGCACACAACCCTCTAGGCAACCGTCTTCTCTATGCATTTTGCGGACTGTCGAAAAAGGCCATAGGCTAGTGACGACGACGAACAAATAACGCGAGTATATGATGAAGTTATGAACGAGTGAACGGAAAAGGAAAACTCAGGGAGTAAATAAACGAAATGTTCGTGCAAAATATTTGTTCGCGACGTCAGTATTTGCTTACCTCGGTAAATAAGAAGCCAGGAGTTACTCAAGCAGATTTGTTTGTTGACCGCACAAAGAGGAATTTTTAAACAAAAAAAAACTGAAAAAAGCACATCGGGTTGTTTACACTCGCAAATTTACGCACGCATACACATTTACACGTACGCACACACACATGCCCACACGCACACACATCAAAAAGCCGATGAAGCGGTCCGTGTGGGCCTTAACCACAGGAAATACCGGAAAGTGTTCTTTACAAGAACAGAGGCTTCTACTATGGCACATCGCTTTGCAGTCGCTGAAGGAAACCGTCTATGCTGTAACCAACCGAATAACCAAGTATTTTTGCACGCGATTGACCCGGAGTTGAAATAAAGACTTCCAAGACAGCTCCCTCGTAGGCTAGAAACATTATATCATCGCCTACGACTCAACTCGGCTTGCACCAACAGTTACCTTTTTCGCCTCGGACTGACGACCAACCCGTGCTGCGACAACGGTTCTTCTGTAGAAACCTTTGAACATATTTTATTGGAATGTGTGGCCTACTTGGAACCAAGATCCCGTTTATTTTTAAGATATTGAACGCCTAGATCAAGGGTCCGTATTGACCATTAGGGTAGGTACTAGCATCCGTATAAGCGACATCTGTTCTTTTTCCATACATATTCTCATGTGCTTGGCTTCGAGCTTGTCGGTGGCCGGGTTGGAGGTCAAGGGTGCATATTTTTGGGTAAAGGGCGAAAACCCGGATGTTACTTCTCCAATGGTCAGGGAGGGGCTGACAGACAGTAGATTGCGGGCATGTGATATAGCGGCTGTTTAGGAGTTGTTTCCCTGCAAGTGTTTGTGTTAAACGGAGCCGTTGGCTTGATAGGTGGCCTTCAATAAGCTCGGATACCGTATTGTGGAGGTGTAGGAGACGGGCCGTTGAAGCACAGGTAGATTTAATACTTGCTTGAATGCTTTGCGGATTAATCGATCAAGGGTTTCCGAGCAACTTTCGGTGAGGGTAATGTAAGGTGTTGCATAGGTTACTCGTGAAATCAGGAGAGCTTGAACCAGTCGAATGAGATCTTTCTCCTTCATGCCCCGGCAGTGGTTCGAAACGCGTCGAAGCATGTTGGAGACTTGGTGAAACGCCTTGGAGAGCCTCAAAAAAGTAGCCAAAGTCACCACAAAGAGCACCCTAATTACCTGTGCATCAATCAAGACATCATCAACCTGGGTTGCTGAGGAGCTAGCCATCGCTTTAGACCTCATACATACGAAGTACCCAATCATTATTACGAATTCCTAAGCTGCCTGCCGAAGCTTCTTAGCCGAGAGGGTGGCCCCTTATACTTTAAAGCTGCTATTACCACATAAACACCGCCGGAAAGTTAATATCATCTGGACTCCTGGCCATTCCCCACTGACGAGAAACAACTTTGCTCATCAGCAAGCCTGCGCCCCTTCTCTCCAGGTGTCACGTTTCCTTAATTGGGTGCGCTGATAGAAGATGTGGGGAGTCGACTCAAGCGAGCAAACAACCCCACCGAATCTACAGGGTGCATGTGACGAAGGAGGTGGCCGTCTGATGTGCCGCTTTCGCCGACCATAGCGGTAAGAATGACTCAGGGCCTTGAACGAATCAACCAAAGAAAGACTTAAATTTGGACAGGCAAAACACTGGACAAGCACGAGGACATGTAACGTAAACGAGAGGTAACTGAGAATGAATACAAATGCAAGAAACAGTTTAAAATTAGACAAAATGATACAATCAGGAGAATTAACAAATATATATTACGAAGTAGAGCAGTTAAATAAAAAGAAAACGAACAGTTCGATGCATATGAGAGACAGAGTCCCACAATATTCACTGACCGGGCCGGACGATGCACCGCTGTCGGAGGCGATTCGGCTACCTTGGAAGCGTGGATTCGTTGTAGGCCAGGCCGTCCGAGACGATCAGGGTGATTCGAGGCCCGGGAGTACGTTGGAGTCCTCCAGGGCGCGGGTCGCCGATGGTGTGGTGCACAAACTGGCAGAAGCCGTTGTCAATCACCACGTCCAAACGTAGCTGATTATCTTCGGCGCGGATTCTCTTTTTATAACAGCGCCGGCGCGGAGAGAGAGGGCACAACACACAACGCGCCAGCCTCTGTCGAGAGCACAACTTTCCTCTTTCTCCCTTGGGGAATCATCGGCGCGCCTTAGCACTAGCAAAGCTACACTCGCCCTCTCGAAAGAACTCGAAGCTTTGGTGAAAGCTGAGCGGCGGAGCTTTAATTTTGTATTTTCTTGCCGGCGAGCCGGCGAGCGGTCGCGTTACCACCGCTTCGTTCGAGAGAGTTCCAGTGTTTTCTCGGGGCGAATAGAACCGAACTGAATGAATAGGACGACTATAACAAGAATTAGGCGCTGTACAAAAAAATGAAAAATTTATACGGTACTTCGAGGCGTCGTACGCTCGAGTTTGTGACACAAGGCTACCGAGGAGACCACATCGTCAATCCCGCTCGTAACATATCAAGACATCACGCAATATTACCGGTCCGACAGACAACACTTTCCTCCACCTCACCCTGCACTCTCCAAGGAAGAAGAATCGCCTGCATCGTATGTTCACAACCCAGAACTCTACTGCACATTATAATACAGTGTGGGTGCAATCCCAAACTTCCACCTCTCCGATCTCCTCTTTCCACCCCTGAGCTGTGGGAGAACCTGGTGACCAGCGACAATCTGGACGTACAGCAGCTCCTGGGATCCAGAGCGAAGACTCTCTGCTCACCTCATGGATTCCCGGATTAGGGAACCACTCCCACTTTAGAAAGATAAAATAAACGTTCTCTCTCTCTCTCTCTCTCTCTCTCTCTCTCTCTCTCTCTCTCTCTCTCTCTCTCTCTCTCTCAAGGGCCCGTAACTCTGACGACTATCCTAGGACCATGGACTTGCCCTCAAAGTAGCGTCAGGCTCTAAAAAGTTTGTTTTTTTTATTTGGAGGACATTGGCCACATTTTAAATTGTGAATTTTGGGACACAATTTGAAAATAGTCCGTCAAGCACGTCAAGACACGCCAGTGTTTTTTTTCTGCCCACATCTTTCTAGGGCCTGTCTTCCCTACATCCCCGATCCCTAGCAGAGAAGCATGTAGGCGATTGCAAACGCCGGCAAAACTCTCTGCTTTTCAATAAAGAGCCTTATCGATCTCCCACACGCCCACGCACTCACACCTAACTTATTAACTCTTTGGTAATTGATAGCTGGTGTACTTAAATCATTGGTGTGCCTTATTTTGATAATTGTTACTTCAGTAACCAAAATTAAGATGGAGTATGTGCTCCAACGAGTATACGAAAGCCAGCGTCGGCGTCTCCAAGAGCGAGGCGGCACCTAGGCCACGTGTCTTTCAAACGTTCCAAAGCGCGAAGCGTTCTAGAGCGCGAGGAATTCCGCAGCGCGCGCTTTAACTTAGCAGTAGCAAAAAATGGCCGTCTACGTCAGTACACCGCAGATGAACACAGGGGAACGGACACATGCAGCCAATGAGCGCATTGCACCGTCGTTGTCAGCTCTCGCCATTCATTGTGGTAGGGACGAGCAGTCGCGCAACGCGTAGAAGACAAATCGAAGACATTCGAAAGCGTAAGGCAGAAGGGTAGTTGCAAGAAGAGAAAGTCTTTGGCGAACCCAGGGTGGAAGCGGAGCGTCTCAGGAATTCAATTGTACATTAATGCTTTCGCTTTTAGAACACTTAATGAGTGCTTGGGTGTCATCGGACTTTCTTCCACATCAACACACAACGAAGTTCTGTGTAACAGAGGCTTTACGCGGTCCTCAGACAGCTAGACTGCTTTCTTTTTTGGTTTCCTCCTAACCCCAAGCGGCGCATAAATCTACGGGGGCGTACTATGCCTATTTCTTTAGAAATACTGCAGGCAGCAGCTGCCCAAGCTGAAGTACAAAAAGGGATCTGACAAAGCATTTTCAAACGCACCAACACTTGTACATTCCGTAATTGAGTAATGGATATTCCAAATTGTGGATAACTTGGGTAATGGACAACGAATGTGCGTCTGCTTGTGCAAGTTTACGTTGAAACTTGCGCATCGAAGACTACTGGTGTTACGAGGCGCTCCGTAGCGCAGTGCGTCTAACGTATACAGGGTGTCCCAGCTATCATTCACCAAGACAATAAAAAAGAGCAAAGACGTTACTCGAACAAAACCAAGCTCATAATCTTTGCAGTAGTGTGTGGAAGCAGACAGTAATGTTTTCGTTAATGAGACTTAATTAATTGTAATTAATATTCTAACTCTAGAAGTAGTGTCCTAATCATGAAAGTGTCAGTGACACACTTATAGGTACCCACGAGGGGCATCTAAATGCGGTATTTTCAGCGAAGAAATAATTGCGTACTCATTTATTGTGGTTGATAAAGAGATACCGCGAAATATGAAAAATACCACACGACGGCGCTCCCGCCCGCCTCGTAAAGCAATGCCCTCAAACAGGCTGCCTCTGAGTGAGCCAGAATGAAATAAAGAAAAGAAACAAAGCAGACATCGCGACCGAGTTTGTCCATTATCTGCCACGAGCGCCCCGCGAAAGTTGCTGTTGCTGCTCCTTCCTTGGATGCCATTATCGGGGTGATGCGCTGCCTCTTCGGGTAGCTGCCAGGCAAAGTGGTTGCTTTCGATCAGCTTATTTGAGGGTGCTGCTTTACGAGGTGGGTGGGAGCGTCGTGGCGTGGTATTTTTCATATTTCGCGGGGTTTCTTTATCAGTCAGTATAAATGAGTACGCAATTGGTTCGTCGCTGAAAATACTGCCATTAGATTGCTCTCCTGGGAACCTACAAGTGCCTCCTTGAGACGTCCATGATTAGGACAGTACTTTTAGAGTTAGATAGTTAAGTACAATTAATTAATTAGGTCTAATTAACGAAAACCTACTGTTCACTCCTCCGCAGTACTGCAAACATTATGCTTTAGATTTTTTTCGAGCGTCGACATTGTTCGTTTTTAAAAGCTTGGTGCATGATAGCTGGGACACCCTGTGTAGATAACCTGTGAGAATTTCACGTTTTTTCGGACTCCACTCGAATTACGCGTGTGCCGCTTCCGAGAATCGAACCAACGACCCCGAGCTCAGTAGTGCCCCCTGTCTGGGCAGCTGACCGCCTCGGCTGCTGGTGTGCGGGCTGAGTGCGTGCAATCTGAGTGAGACCGACCGAATTCGCATTCATGGTACCTTTTCTGCTTACCCGCTTTAGACACCTAAAAAACAGGGACAAGAAGAGTAATCGAACAAACGCTGTTAAATTTGAAAGCGGTGGCGATCGCAAAGAACAGCGGAACCGAGTCGCAACGAACAAAATAAAGTGGAACAAAAGAAACGGTATTGCCTGTTGCGCTGCTGCACACTGCAAAATCTCCCTGTCTGCTTCACGAAAAGAAAGGCTGCTTACGTCTGGGTTATTCAGACGCCAATTTCCTCTTCGCTTCGCGAGATTTCTACCGGAAGAAACTTGAAGCGCACACCGGGAATTCAAATTTCTTCTTTTTTTTTTTGCTTTCCTCGAAAACTTGTTTCGCAAACGTAGCGCGTTTCGGCAACACAGTCGCTCGCCTTCAACGGATTGCATCTAGCAGTAGCAAAAAGGATATTATCCTAGCAACTTAGTTTCTGCGTTTCACAGTAGGGACTGTGGCAGCGAACTTCGAGCGCGCTAAACGCCTGTTCTCTTTATGGTTACGCTTTCTGCGTCCCCACAGTTCCTTCCGTTCCTTCCCCTTCGCCCAACCCTGTTCATCCCTTTCCTCTCCCTGTGGGGACCGCCGAGAGAAGAGCGTTCCCGAGTTCAGATTTCGTTCTTCAAAATTCAATAATGCAGATGCCTCTCGATTGAGTTACCCGTGCTTTGTGTAGGGCTTCTCGCTCAACAATTCAGACGTCGACTGGGAGGCACGTAAGTCGCTTTAGAGTCACGTACCTGGAGCGGTAGATTGCGCGCGAAAATATGCCCTCGAGTGAAAAGAGAACAGGCAAGATACTCGCCCAAGAACTCTTCGCCCCTCGACAGGCGGGCGTTCTTTCCAACCCTTTCATAACTCCAAGAAAATATAGCGTATTTTTTTTTGTAGGCTGAACCTCTTTAAAATGCATAGACGTCATAAGCTCCGGCTACGTGCAAAGACATTTCGGTTGAGACAAGTGCTCGCATAATTTATTCTCTTGAGCTCGTCGCTTCTCGATTTATTTATCGTGTGCCAATGCAGAACTACGTTTCAGACACTACAAAATTAGCCGTGACCTATTCTGTAAAAATTACGCCGGGTGATCGGCAAACATGGGAATGCTATTGCTACCTCTTTTTATATATCAGTGACTACAAAACGCAGCTGTGTACACAAAAACGAGGATATGGGCATTTCAGACTGAACAAAATCTCCCGGTTTAGAAACAGTGAATTGTAAAACAGGTACTTGCCTGGTTCTAAACAGGTGGGAAAACAAATTGTGGACACAGGTAGCGGCGAATCGGAGTGCTGTAATATACCCCAATATAATTGCATGTACCGCATTTACTCGATTCTAAGCTTTTCCTTTTTTCCACAATCACGATGCCCAAAGTGTGGGCGGTGCTTAGATAAAAAAAAAACTGTGGTTTGATTCTCTACCCGTTCCTTTCCTGAGCTGTGGGAGACACCGTTGACCAGCTGTCAACCGGAGGACCAGACTGTCCAGGTGACACGGGGCAAGACGGCGAGGGCAACGCATGGATTCCCGGACTAGGGTTCCACTCTCACATTTGAGCTCATTAAATGTTTTTTTCTCTCTCTCCTCTGTCATAGGAATCGGTAAAAAATGGAAGTGAAATGTGCAGTGAAGTCTGCAGCTGTGCATGATTTGTTGGTCAGCGGCTGCTTGTGGGTGTGCTTGGCGAGCGACGTCCTGCTGGCGGGTCGCTTCCGCAAAGATGTACTGGCGTCATTTCCGTGACGGATATGAGGTCAGTGATATCTTGGTGTATCCCGGCATAAAACACTTTCGTGCTAAAACATAAAACCCGAAAGCGAACAACCCGCAGTATAGCGTATTCTTTAGTACTAGAGGTTGCTTCCCCGCAAGAAGACCCTGTGTGCAGGGGTGCACCCTTTGCAGGCCGCTTGCGTCGTTGTACCGTCGTCACTTCTGTGACGGATATGACGTAAGTGAAATCTTTGTGAGTCCCGGAATAAAACACTTTCATATTAAAACATAAATTATCGCCCCCCCCCCCCCCCCCCATGCCACTTTTTTTCGCGGCCGTATCTCGATGAGACTGGTTCAAGGAACAATGTTTTATTTGGCAAACATTCGAAAGAAAAATAGGTACAGACAGTGAACCCAACGCTTACGTCTAATACTAAGTAACCCTGACTACCATTCGAGACTGTAGTGCAACTTGGGGCGCCACTATCAGCATCCCACAGCAGGTCGTCTTCAGTTCCGTTGAAGTAACTTGTAATTGAAAACGTCATAAAACGTCAACTTTAACCCGTTTCCACGCGTCTCTGAAATCCACATGCGATGGTTGCTTAGAAGAGGGGGTGCTTAGATTAGCATGCATTCTTCTTTTCCCAATTTTTTTTTCCCGAAGCAGGGGAGGGTGCTTAGAATCGCAAAAATGCGGTATATAAGGCGGCAAGTGAACATGGGGCACTGCATGGGGGACTGAACCCTGCAATGTTATGCGACAACATAGCCACTGTCAGTGCGATGCGTGCGGCCACTTCCACACTGCCAAGTTTTTAAACTGGCTGATACTTTTATTACTCACTTGCCTAAGCGATCAACATACTATTAAAAAAGTACTTACACACAATTTTCGTGTTTTGTTTTTTTTCGCTGCTATAGGTGCCTACCAGCTCACTAATCATAGAATGGCACATTAGACGGTCGATCATAACGTAAATAATTATCTACAGCATCGTTTATTCGTGCCGTTTAGGTTTCGACAAAACGAGCACCGAGGCGGCCGCCATAGCAGGACGGCGCTCGTGACGTCACCGTTCTTGTCGCACCACTTCCGACCTGGCCGGCCGTGGTGTCCATTACCTCCGCGCTAGAGGCACCTTGACGTCAGTCACAGCGAGCGTGACATGATACACACGGCGGAGCAGCACGCACCAACCGTAGCCAGCGCGTTGGCCACATCACGGAAGCCCTGACGTCGGCAGTTCGCGGCCAGGAGCAGATGGCGTCATGCTGATCCGTTCTTCCCTTTCTCGTGCGCGCAAAAATTCAAACTGTTCCTAGTAAAAAAAAAAAAAAAAATGTCTGCACTCAATACGTGTCTGTCGCAATGAGTACCAGGGCGGCATGAATCTAACGTGTATGTCTTCTTTATCAATTTTTTAGCGCATTCTTGTCCCATCGCCCGCCAACGTCGTCATCAGCGCTGTCGCGTCGTAAGTGTAACAAAGAAACGCCACGACGCCGGGTGAGTGGAATCTGATAAAAGCGTTTGCCCCGCGATTGCAAAAAGCTTCATTGTTTGTGTTCGAGAAACAATATGACACGGGGACATGCTCAGAATGACAGTGCGCAATAAATTGATTCTTCACGTGACGATTCTTTCATTTCGTTTTGGCTTTCATTTTCACGTCGATATGTTTGCTTTTGTGATTGGCGGGCTTTCCTGCAAAGCACCTCCTCCCCGTTTGTAACGAAAACTTTGTTTTTATAAAACAGGTACTACAGCAGAGTAAAGAAAAAAAAACGATGCTTCGTTATTAGGGATATAACGGACGCAACAGGGAAAAAATGGGACAGAGAAAAAACCGGGCGGGATAAAAGGCGCCGGGCGGCTCGGATCCCGTCAGATCGCCGAGGTGGACGTGAGAAACAAGCTAAGAGCCCGGATGCCCCCGCTGATTGCTGTCTCTGCCGTATCGTTCTTTTCTTTACTTATCGATTTCAAACTGTAAATAACGAACCGAAGGAACAGGGGGGTGGGGGGAAGGGGGGGGGGGGGGGGTAGACGAGACGCCCGATAAGACAACGGCGTCTCATGGAAAATAGTCATCAGCGCTTTCGCCCCTTCTCCCCAAGTCTTGTCCCCAACAGCATCCCGGCGTCCCCTCCTTTTCCCTGTAACCCCGCCGAGCGAAAACTGCCGGTCAGCTATTTTTGACGCGACGTGAGCGCAATAAGACGCTAGACGCCAACGCGGCCTTCCTGTTTCCCGCTTGGCCGACGATGCCTGCCGCCGAAGGCAGCGCCCAGTAAAGCTGCCCGAGACACGCCCCCTTCGCACCCCCCCTCTCTTTCCCCCCACCCCCTCTCACTCGCACCGCTTTGCGTGGCACGGTTATTACGCTGCAACCTCGATCTTTCGCTGACGGGTGCTCGCTTGACAGCGCTTGGTACCTGCTAGCGGTGAGCGAGTCTCCCGCTTTTCATCTTACTCCGTGGCCGGGCTCACCCCGCACTTCTGGGCGACTCGTAAAACCCGGCGACGGAGCGGGCCGAAGAAACAAAGCGCGTGGCGTTCGCGGCAGGGCTGCACAGCGTCCCGCGGCCCGAGGCTTAACCGGGTTTGGCGAGCACTCGCATAGTGCACTGCGGACTGCCGCGGCGCCGAGCATTCGGGGGCGAGTGGGGCGCTTCATTTGATTTAGGGGTGACTACTGCCCGCTCCTGCCGTCCCCGCGAATAAAAGCCGAAATGAGCTCGCGTGCTGACGCGAAGATTGGTCACGTCGTCGCCGTGTAGTCTCGCTCTAAACGGGAAAGTGGCGTCCAGGGCGGGAGAAAGTGCGCGGACACGGTCGCCTCGAAACGAGGTTGGGTGGACTGTGGAGGCTGCGCCGTCACTGCTTTAACTTCCGCTTCATTGCGATCTACCGGGAAAGAGCATAGTTTGAGATGAACAGGTGGCCGCTGAAAGCGTTCTTTTGCGGAAGCACTTTCGCGAGCAGAGTCTTCTTTAATAGTGAGTGACGGCACAACATGACAGTCATGAAGCTTTCCTTGCATATTATTTAAGTGCACTGCGTGTAATTCGTCTTATCTGAGAAGGATGTCTTGAAGCATACCGGCAAGTTTCTAAGTTTTTTCGTTAAGTGTTGTGGCACCGATATTATTGGGTTGTGTTTTTTGACAATGCTCTTGTGGTTGCTTTCTTGCGGCGATTTTTAGGGGCGAAGCTCCTTAAGTCATGGGTCTGTCCATCTCTTGTGTCTCGTGGTACGTGGCCGCCGCATGCTTTCGAAGATGTCGCAAAGTGGGCCGCGTTGCACGCGCAAGAACCGGCTGCAACCGGCAGCGCAAACTCGGCACCGGGAGCGCGAGCTTGTCTGTGTTCGCCAACGGAGGCGCGAGCGCGCGTGCACTGCGAGGGGGAGATCACGCAAGAGATCACGCCACGAACGCAGGCAGTCGTTCTCGGAGATCGAACGAGACGCAAGGACCTTTGCTCGTTTCCTCTCGTCTTGTTCGGGCACAAGTTCGCCCAAAATAAAAGTTCTTTCTTTACCGTTGTGTCCCATCCTACGTGACAAATTGTGGTGGAGGTGCGGGGTAGTTCTCGATGGTGCGGGGTCTTTCACCAGGTCTGGGCCTGGGAGCATTGACTCCGAAAATAAAAGTTGATTTGTACAATGTACGCACACAGTCTTACGTCTTTCTTAATGATGTAATGGGCGAACTTTCACGGGAGAGTTACGGTTACCGATGATCTCCCCCTCTCGAGCTTCGCCCCACTTATCATCATTCATTCCGTGGATATGGCGTGATTTTTTTGAAGCCGGAATCAGTTAGCGAGGGCCGTACCATCGAATAGAAACAACAGCTACAACAAAAAATTCCTGTGAGGCTTCAGTGCCCATAAACAAAAGGTATTAATAAGATAACTACCTTTCCAACTTTAGTCATGGGTGACAAGAACTATGCGTGTCGACCTTTTTTAGCCCAACAAGCTACTTCTAGCTTTCAAAGGGCAGGCAAAAAAAAAAGAAAAAAAAAGAAGCGAAATAAATAGAACTGAATTCGTTCCGGTTAAGCAGGTTGTCCTGTAATTTTTTGTCTTACGCATTTCTTGCCATAGGTTTGGTAGTCTAATTACCGGATAACGAAGAACGCGTCGTTTTCGGACAGCATCTTAAGTTCTTCGTGTACCACTACCACGATTCCCCTATTCAGGGAGGTAGTATTGTTCCGTTTGCCGTGGCCCATTCAAGTAGTTGAGACAGCACTGCGTACCACACATGGCCTACCCGTACCGCGCATGCATGGTTATTCGTTTTCAGAGTTAATTTTCGTGCCAATTCGAAATTTATTTCCTTTTGCGAGGTATTATGAGTTTTAGGAGATTTACTTTTGTTATGCAGACTAATCAAAGTTTCCCGGTTTTATTTATTCGGGGTCAGCCTTTTAGAAGCAGTCGTCTAGTGCAACAATTGGGGTACCAGGCACACGATTTATTAGACGAACAGCCTCTAAAGCGACTAAGCATCGCGTCACTATCTACAACTTTTTGAAATACCAGAATCCCATTTTTAAATATGTGCATCCTTGATTGCGACATGCTTCTTTTGTTCGACAGTTACAATAATCAAGAACGGCTTTTCGAAATTCGCGCGGTCTGCGGAAAAGTCACACATATAAAGTGGGAGCAAAAGATCGGTCTTAACACGACATGCTCACATCAGAGCTGAGCCAGTTCAATTATGCATTGTCAAGCAAGACTGTATTCGTGGAAGTATTTGATTTCATTGATTGTAGGGTTTAATGCGCCGAAGTGACGCAGGCGATGAGTCGCGCCGTAGTGGAGGGCTCCGGATTAATTTTAACCACCTGGGGATCTTTAACGTGCGCCGAAATCTCGTGGAAGTATTTATCGGTTCACTCTCCACATGTGCAAATAGTTATTAACACAAACAATAATCCACGGAAGGCACGGCACGCCCCAAACACGAAAAGTTGGCAACATAGGCGGCTGAAAACACATTCGCGTGGAAGGGTACTGTGTTTGACCTTGGCAAACCCTTCGCTGCATCGCTCAGCACATCTCGAGGCTCTTTCAGAAGGCTGGGGATCGCTGACACACATGACCGTCGTACACTATAGACGTTGTCTTATATTACCGAGCACGTTTATGCGTTGTGGCTATGCGAGGGTACTGCGATCGTTTCACCCGGCTGGGCTACTGCATCCCAAGGCCTGAACAGGAACACAATTGACAGAACGTTATGGTGTAAATTTCAGCCGAATGAACAAAAGCTGAGATGCGGACCATAATAATTTCGTCAGTGTTTCTTGTGTTCCGAGCAGCACAAAATCTATTTCGGATTTCAAACGAGGATTTACGTGACAGGCTGGTTTGATGCATAGGTTGAAGAGGTGATCGTTGAACCCAGATATTAACACAAAGTTCAAGAAAATAAGGCATTAATTCTTATTTCCGGATCGGAAATGTCTCAAATTCGGATTTATTTCTGGTAAATGTGAACCCGGAAAAATTTTACGACCACGCGTTTTTCGCAGCTTTTAGGATCTATTCGGAACTGCTGCAGCCGGCATGTGACATGAAAACGGCCACTGAAGTCTTGGCATGTAACAGTGAGAGGATGTGGCTGATATTAAATGACTGTGAAGTTGAGTTTTTTTCTAGTATGATTAGGCGACAGTATATATATAGGCCTATTTTCCGCGGCTGCTTACTTCGTTACGTCGGCTCCTTAAGTATACGTACTGACCATACAGAAAAGCACGCTCTACAGGCGAACCGTAAAGAGTTTTGTTGACTAACACTGGAAACGGCAATCAAGTGCCATTAGGTTAGCAGCTTCACAAGAAAAGAAAAAAAATTAAGCGACATTTGAGCGCCCGCCAGAGGGCACTGCACCTTTTTTTCATGTAAATAAGTTCCTAGCGCACCGCTATGGTGTGCCTTATCGACTGATTGTAGCGTGGACGCGTTCAACCTTAATTTCAATTGGAACCACTTCTTGACACGTTCAGAACTCACTAACAAAATAGCCGACAGACATGTAAAACTATCTAGGAAGTGCGGGTTGAAGCTTGGTGTTAATAGCAAAACAATTAACGATACCCAAAAAGGCTGACCACAAGGCTACAAAAGCTACAAGTTCTACACATGCAAAGACGGAACTGGTCGATCACTTTTTTTAAAAAGTTGTCGCGGGCTTGATGTCAACACAAAAACACTAGCAGGTGAACAGCGGAAGGGACCCAGAAAATTTATGGAGTCACAGTTCATTCGCCATGACCCAATGATGTGCAATGCTATTTATTTATTTATTTATTTATTTATTTATTTATTTATTTATTTATTTATTTATTTATTTATTTATTTATTTATTTATTTATTTATTTATTTATTTATTTATTTATTTATATATTTATTTATTTATTTACAGTATACTGCCAGCTTCACCACTTATTAAGAAACCCTAGGCAGGAGTGGGCAAACATAATCGATGCAAAAAAAGGGGGAACAGGAGTAGTTTTAGACCACTGTGCGAAATAACGAGCATAGAGCAAACAAAGGAACACATTTTGTTCGCGCGGCAAAATAAAACAGCAATAAAGAACGCAAGAACGGGGGAACTTCAAAGGTGACAACTTTGTGGCTCGGGGTAAAATCAAATGAACGTGCAGAGCACACTGGGAAGCAACAAGTGGAAAAGGCAAATCCAAATAATTTTCAATGAACCACTGAACAAGAAAAGCATTTAAGCAGGCGCAACCGAACACTACACAGATACATGGGTTATGTCGGACGGCGCGTGGTTGTTGATTGCGGACATAAATGATTGCAAATTATCGCGCTCTACAATTTCCGCAGGTAGTCTATTCCATTCGCGGATGGTACGTGGGTAGAACGAATGTTTAAAAGACTCTGTTCGACAAGAGAATTCCCTAAATTTTTTAGAATTTTGCGCGCGCGTCAATCGCCGAGTAACATGTTCAATATACTCGTTTTTACTTGCCTGTAGTTTGACATGGTACAACAAATACACGTATTTATGTCGCTCAGGATGTCGCCTGAGTCGAAGACTGTTTAAGTTATGGCTTCGCAAAAGTGTATTAGGCGATGTTTTCTAGCTGTAACTGGTATGGATAAATCGCGCTGCTTTACGTTGGACATTTTCAATTTTGGTGATGTTAAGTTTCGTATACGGGTCCCAAACGACAGAAGCGTACTCGAGAACCGGCCGAGAACCGCTTTTGTAGGCCATCAATTTTATTTCACGTGTTGACCTTCTCAATAACCGTCTTAGGTATCCTAATTTCCGCATGGCCTTCTTGTGGACGTACAGGGAGATTAAAAGAAATGCGAACAACGGAGCGCACAGCCTCCGACGCATTCCGCACCATCTGGTTGCAAAGTCCGTAAACTGCGCGCATGCGCACTTCTTCGAGAGCGTTTGAGAGTGGAGCCTACATTTATGGGAAATGCTTGATCAAGAAGCGACGCCCGTCGTTTATTTTGAGACGCTTTTTCACGCTGCGTCGCCACTGAACAGGATGATCGTTGAAGGACATCATGCTAGCTGCAATCAGCCTGCTGCGCTCTTGGCCCCCGAATGTAGTAGATAACAGGATGTTCAGTGGCGACAGATGATAAAAAGATCTCAAAATAATTAAGCGGCGTCGCTTCTTTATCAAGCATTTCCCCTAACAGTAGGCCACACTCTCAAACGTTCCGAAAGAACTACGCATGCCCGCAGTTTACTGACAGTGCGGCATGCGTCGGAGGCTGTGTGCTCCGTTGTTCGCATTTCTTTTAATCCCCCCTGTACAGGTGCCGTCACAAGTACTTGGAGCACGGGAGCTGTGGCCGAACTGTATCGGAGCGCCGTGAAGCTCACCGCCGGTAAACGAAAGGACAGAACACGCATGCGCCCCTGCCGACACCGATAGCCCATCTATACTTCGCAAACCACTTCTTTTAACCTAGCATCGAACATTGTTCGCAGCATACTGATCTCAGTGATGGCGCTGATAGCAGAGACGCTTCTACCAACGTCTCTGGCGCACTTCTAGCGCACGCGAGCTGTCGGAAAAACGGCGCGCTATCAGAGGAATCTGCAGTGACAGTTTTAGATGCGACTGCATCTCATTCACTCGCTTTGTCCCTCCATACGGCGTCGTTGTCCGTCCACAACCCTCCCCCATTCTCCTCGCCGCGCGAGCTGCGCTCTCCGCCGCTCACCCCCTCTCCTGTCCGATAGCGAACACTCTTCGCGAGGGGCATTGGATTGGATTCGATTGGATTGGCTCGGCTTGGATTGGATTGGATTTGGATTGGATTGGATTAACGTGGATTGTGTTGCGTCATAGCCGTGCCACGTTGCGTCATAGCCGCGGCAGGGGGTTCACGGCACGTTTCACGCGATGGGAGAATCAACCTAACGGAAACAACAACGGAACCCCCTATGCGTCGCATCTACACAGGGGTTCCCGCAAGGGGAGGTGGGAGTAATTTTTCTTCCAAATTTTTAGGTGTGTACGCTATCAGCGCCATCGCCAAGACCAGTATGCTGCGAACAATTTTCGAAGCTAGGTTAAAAGAAGTGGTTTGCGAAGTATATATGGGCTATCGCCGTCGGCAGGTGCGCATGCGTGTTCTCGTTCTTTCGTTTACCGCCGGTGCAGCTACACGGTGCTTCGATACAGTTCGGCCACAGCTCCCGTGCTCCAATTACTTTTGTCGGCAGCTGTACATGACATGCTCGTTCCAGCTCAGGTCGGGAGTAATTATGACGCGCGGATATTTATAACTTGCTACAGATGATAGTGGAGAGCCGTTAATGGAATACAAAAGCGGCTAAGAGTGGCGCTTTCTTGTTAATGTCATCGCTACAGTTTTTTTCTGCGTTAACCTTCATTTGGCAAGATTTAGTGACGATGCCACTCGCATAGGTCGCGAAACGTCTTATGAATGGTTTTACTCATTCTGTTTGTAAAACCAGACTTCTTGAAACTTGAGAACACAGCGAAAGAATAAAATAGAGAATAAAACATTAAACCATACCGAAATTATGTAGCTTTAAGTTGCTAATAAAAAAAGGATGAACGAAACTTAACTGGTGACACTGGCCTCTTGTTTCGAGGAAGCATGAGGCTTTCTGGTTTTGTTGTTCGTAAGGCGGGTAGTGGCTTCAAATTTAACATGCGGTTCTAGTCGCAAAAACTGGAGCCCAAGCTTATCGCGTGTTACAAATTCTAGTAGCTTTAGATTTCCATACTCGATAACTTTGACGATGACTTGCCGCGACATTACTCTGTGTTCTCGCATTTTTATACCCGTCGGAGTGCTGTAAAGCACACGCATACGAAAAACAAAAAAACAAAAAAAAATACGACATCGGAGAAAATGGCCGACTTGAAGTGCTTTGAGGGCCCTGAGCGTTTTTCGGAAGGTTGAAAACGTTCGCAGGGAGGCCGTAAAAAAAAAAGCGGTCGCCCACCTCTTAAACGCACAGGGCACGCGATATTCAGCCGAACGGCATCTCGAAACGAAACGATCGGATTTTCGAATGCAGGAGAGAAGCCGCCCACAAACCTCGCGAGTGGATCGGGTGTCAGCGGAACGCGTCGTCTGGCGTCGAAGTCGTTGGGATGCAAAAAAAGAGCCGGTTGTTTCCTTCCTCGAAGAGACGCATTCTTGACACGCGCGCTCACACACGCACATTTTTGGTCCGTAAGCATGCATAAGCGGCTGGTCTCACCACACGGCGCGAACGTGAGAAAGGTCCAGGATGCAGTAAAGTTGCAAGGAGGTGTTTACTGCGAGAATTTTTTTTCGCATAACTGGTTTCTCCTGACGAGAAAGCTTTGCTCTTTCCCTTTTGTTTTCCCCGAGCCGGTTGGACACAAAGAAAGCCAAGCCAAGCCAAGCGCGGTTATAAGCATGCGCGTTTCTCCTCCTCCTCCTTTTTTTTTTTTAAATTTAACGTGCGACCGTATTGCGCGCCTTGCAGCAGGGGGTGCCATCGGGTTTAAAGACGACGTCCTTGGCGAAGAAAAAAAGTCAAGAACTCTCGGCACGTGTCGGTGAACCATGAATGTGTAATTCGGTTGAAGCTAAGCGCGCTTACGTGAGACATTTAAACGAGGACGTGAGGTGCGTCGTCTTCGGGGAGAGAGAGAGGGGGATCCATTCCCTTTGGGAAGGGTGCAGGGGAAATGGTTCGTGCGGTAATCGGCGAAGTGCCTTGTCCTTTTGTACCCTGACAATCTCCAGTCTTTTCCGTGCTTGTTCTTTTTTTTCTTTTGAGAGCTGAGAAGCTTTTTGTCTGGCCTCTCCGGGAGAACTGTTACAAAACTTGCGCCGCTACTCCTCCGCTTTCTTTTAGCTTCACTGGTCCCAATGACCAGTTGTGCTTTGTGCGTATAATGACGTGTGAAATGCTTGAGAAGATAAAGAAGATAGTAGAAGGAGAACGAGCGTTTACTACGAGTGGTTTGACATTTATAGTTGAAGCCAAGCGAACCAAAGTTGGAGATATTCTAGGAAGTGTAAATTGAGCCGACAGAGCTGATGTTTCGCAGAAATTGACGACCACTCGCGCGCGTTTAACCATTGGGGAGAAACCGCTTAACGGAATTTGGAAGGGGAGTTCAGTGAAAGCACACCAAACGGGCGCAATGTAGGCGGCAACGTTGCAATATTTGACTGCCGCATTGTAAGAAAATGTTGTAATGTTTAAGGGAATAAAATAGATAAACAGCGTTATTAATGCCTTTTGTAGGGCTTGTGTACCTTAACACTGCTGCTTGATTTTCGGGCGATTGGCACGAGGACCAGTACTGTGATACCGTTAGAATACCAGAACCTTTAGAGGAATTTAATTACCGCGGACAAGCTGCCAGTGGTGATTGTAATTACGAAGAAGAAATAGGGTGTTGAATTACCGTCGGCTAGGACGTAACCGGTAAAGGAGGGAACATGACTATACACAAAATGGCTGTAACTCTTGTATAATCGGAACTGTCCCGAAAAAAAAAATTATGACAAGTAGCCGATAAAAGGACTCCAACATTACACACAGATTTATCAACCTTTCATAATAACGGAGTTATGAGAAAAGTTGTAACTATTGTTGCGTGTTACAAACACGCGGTTGTTGAGTATCGTGGTCCTTAAAGGCGACTATAGATGAGTAGGGTAGCCGGAGCCTTTTCGGAAGAGCTCGAACACACGGTTCCAAAGGCGAGCGCTAGTTCTCTAAATGATGATGAACCGAGAACGTGCGCAATGATTCTTCTATGCCCAACTTGAACCGCCTTGTTTCCGCGCAAGACGTTAAGCCATTTCGTCGTCGCCAGCGTCACGTCTTGGCGCCGACAATATTGTGGAATTCCTTTCTGCTGTCTATTTATAGACTTTTACAAGGGAGAGACGAACACCCCGATGTTTGTCCACTAGAATAGAACTGTAGTCCTTACAAGTTTTATATAGCTAATTGGCTAAGTTTGCTCAATCACAAATGACAAACAAACATGTTTTGTTCCGTGCGCGCCTTCGATTGGGGCAAAACACACCAGCTCGTCCTTCTTCGCAGAGGGGAAGGACTGAGGAATTTTTTTCAGCGTACAGCTTATGATAAGAAGACTGACCCATTATTCAGAAAGCAATCTTATCTCGGCCTTAAGTGTACGCCTTTCGTAAGTGCAAGAAAAGGATCAGAATGAGAAAAGTCCGCCGTGCGTTTCAGAAACGTTCATTGAGCTGCCCTTATGAAAGGCGCCCTCTTCAGAGTACGCTAGGCTCCTGCGAACGAGGCTAGCACGCGACGCGCCAATCCGCGTACGGAGTGTGGGCGGGTCTCGACTCTTGCACCAATAGGCAAGGATGCCTCCGTGGCGCCAGCTTCGAAGCGCTCGGATCAGCCAGCTCCGTCGGTGGTCAGGCCGCGTAGAGAACTTCAGGCTTACGCGGCCGATATTTGATCGCCGCTTGCACTACGCCCGCGTATGACTATCCTTTGCGTAAATTTTCACCATGGTATCACCCCTTTTCTCGAATGTGTAACTTTGTTTGCCCGATTCGTTTTATTCTGGAAAGCGGCGACAAACTGTAGCCGCACCTGCCGGCGTCGTTCTATGCGCGGAGGCAACGCCATGGGGCCGACCCTGGCCGCAACGCGCGCCGGTCGGGCCGGTGGGCGGGTGTAAACACGGCCGCGTCCGGGTGTCAGGCGTGTGCGCGGATCATTTTTAGACGCAGAAAGCGCTTCATTGTTGCTGCTTTATCCATTTCTCGCGAACGACGCGCGAAATCTGACACCTCACCTATAGTCCGCGATGTTGTTCGGGAAAAAGCGCACTTAAGGTAGGGGAGAAACTACCTTAAGTAGCGCCACTTTTCTGGCCGATAAGTTCGAGAAAAGGTGCCCTTGCAGCTTAAGTTCCGTTCTTGAAACACGTCAAGGCGCCGTAAAGTGACGTGAAGCCAAAGTGATGCTTAAGCTAGGTTTGTGAATACCGGGATTAGCCCATACAGAATCTCATGAAAACCGACCTAACACTCTTTTTTAAAAGGAATAGTCGGCAGAGCATTCTAACCGTTTGTGCAGTACTTCGACGCAAAAAGGTTGAAAAATACAGGCAGAAGCTGTCATCGTTAAGAAATATTTTTATGGGGAAAGGTGACAGTTCGACGTGCGCGCCCACGTTCGCACGCGCGCGGACGAACACGCACAAGCACGCACATATCCCCACATACACGCAAACACACACACACGCACAAACATCCGAGGCGGACACACGCGCACACCCGCGACCGCACAGAAAGACCTTGCGTGGGAAAACCGTGACCAAATAAAGGCTTCCCTTCGCGTGCCTCGGCGACGACCAAATCCGATAAGGGCTGACGGCGTGGATGTGACGGCGATGGGGCTAAGCAGGCCGTTATTAGCGCAGTCCGCCTCGGCCTTGTTAACGTCGCGTTGTGTAAGCGTCCTCCATGACGCCCACTGTCCTTGGCAGGATATTGGGGCAGGATTGGAACGCGCGCTTCTTTCCGCGTCACACAGTGGCGCAGAAGTCGCATGTCGTCACGCCGTTGCGAAGCGCTCGTTTCAAGAGTTGCGCAGAGCCCGGCACGCATTCTAATGTGCAGCTCTTGTGCGCCTAGAAAGATATTCTTTATTGGCCCTGCTCACTTAAATTTCGGGACGGTCTTGATATTTCATTAAATGTTGCTGCCGCGGGCATTTTCGAAACGCACAAAATCATTGCTTCAGAGAGAGACGCGACTTGTGTTTTACACAAAAGGGAATAACTTCGTGACATGAAAATGAAGCAGCGACACTAAACGTCGTTTTTTTTTGCAAATTCTTGATGTATTTTTGGTGTAACGATATGCCCTTGCAAATACAGTTTAACCTCATTATAACAAACACTGATATAGCGAATTATCGGCTATAGCGAACTCAATACGAACATTTGTTGGTCACGCTTCATTTCAATGACACTTACTCTTTTATAACGAAAGTGAAACTGTGAGAGCCGCGGGCACTATCGGATATAACGCAGAAATATTTGACCAGTAGGCTGAGAAGGTATACTTGGAAAAACTCCCGGCGTCCGAAACTGAAGGAGGAGAAAGGTCCTTCTGTTAATTGATGCTGTGGAAAACTTCATCCTGCCCAGTGTTGTGAATAGCCACCAGACGCATCCTTCCTGGAAAAAATAGGAACGCAGGCCTGTTTTGTGAAATGAACTTTGTTCTGTTGTAATTTCCCGTTTCATGTTCTGGTTCATTGAGCTTGAAATGCCATAAGGAAAGAGATGAGGGTTACTTCGTTTATAGCAAGTTCGAAGATTAAAATAATGCGTTTTTATATCAAGGATTTTTGCGGGAGCCAGATTACGGATTGGTTTGAGCTGATTTTTAGATCTACTGCTACAACGAATATCGGATATAACGAACTAAATGGCTGCCTCGATGCCACTTCGTTATAAAGAGGTTCGACTGTAATAGTATATTTTTAATTGATCCCCACGTTGGTTTATTGATCCTCACCTGTCCCTGATTTCGAGTTGTTGATCAATTCGCTCTCGCGCTACGAACGGCTAACCTCTTGGTTAGCTCAGCTTACAGAGCCACTGCCCTACATTGGCGGTGGTCCCGGGTTCAGATCCTGGGCCTGGATTAATTTTTCTTCAACTGACAAGTTTCTGAGAGAGAGAGAGAGAGAGAGAGAGAGAGAGAGAGAGAGAGAGAGAGAGAGAGAGAGAGAGAGAGAGAGAGAGAGAGAGAGGGGGGGGGGGAGGGGGGGAGGGAGAGGGAGAGGGAGATGGAGAAGGGGGGGGGGGGGGGGGTCAAGCAAGTTGGCTTAGGAACGCGTGGTGACCGCAAGCCGAAGGCAGGCGGCAACAGTGGCGGCTCAGTCAACCAGAAGTAGTTGCACCCCCGGTAGCGAGCTGCCCTGCGCGTCCTCCCACTGCTCGATGGTGGAGATGGGGGGGAGGGGGATTGGTTGTGAGGACAGGCCCACATGGCGTGAGTGAGAGTGTCAAGGGAGTCGCATCGGGAACATTTAGAGGAAGTAAACTGAGAGGGATAGATCTTGTGGGGGAGGGAACGACAAGCGAGGCAGGTATCGCCATAGGCGTTCCTAGGTGCTGGTGAGGGATGTGTGGGCGGGGGGATAACGGCGGTGGGAGAGAAGGCAATACTTCGTGACTTCATCGTACTAGAACCGTCGATCGTGGGCCGACCGAACACCTAGGTGGGGAGCGGGAGTGAGCCCAGCAGCTCTACTGAGTTCTCGTGCGACTTTGCGGGCCGCCCCGTTGCATCACACCCAAGTGTGGGCCGGGGTCCAGACGATGTCGACTGGTTGAGCAGGGAGATTTTGGAGGAAAATTTTGAGTGTACAGTAGCCAAAATGCTACCGCGAATGAAGTTTTGAACGGCCGTCTTCGAATCAGTGATTAGAATATGTGGTTGCGGCCTGGTGATAAGAGTCATGGCTATTTCCGCCTCCTCTACAGTTGCGGGGTAAGAGGTGCGTACGGTGAGGGGAGTGATTGGGGTAGAGTTGGGGTGAGTAACTACTGCCACAGCGAAGCCGTCTGCATGCCGGTATTTCAAGGCGTCTACGCACATGGGCGTGCGGGAGACTGGGTATTTGACTGTAAGGGCATGCGCGCGCTGGGACCTACCTACGCTGCGCGTGGTGTACTGGGTGCATGTTGCGCTGGAAGGGACGCATGTGGTGGCAGCCACGAATGTCTCAAGGCAAGGAAGCTTCGATGCAAATGCGTAAGCTGTCAAGAATGTGCCGCCCTGCATAAGTGGTGGAGAGGGAGCGTTGCTGATTAATACGATGAGCCTCTAGTAGCTCGTGGGCCGTGTTGTATACTCCCAACGAGGCGAGTCTGACAGTGGACGCGTAAAAAGGGATTTGTAATGCTGCCTTGTGTGCCTTTCGAATGAGGAAGTCACGTCGAAGGGGTAAGCCTACAGGTAGGGGAGAGAGTACGTGATCCGACTGATGATGAAGGCCTGAACTAGGCGAATTCTTCCTTCCTAAACAGCGCTTGACAACACAATGACAAGGAAGAGAGGACACAAGACGGCGCTGTCTTGTGTCCCCTCTTTCTCGTCGTCATGTTGTTAAGCGCTGTTTAGGATGGACGGATACCAACTAGCCCAGCTGTCGATTCTGTTGGATTCTTCCTCTCTCCTTGAGTCCATGGTACCGGCGAGCGATTCGACGAATTAGGCCAGTTTTGTTATTGACTTGAGAATTAATAGAGAAATGAATTAACCGTTACCTTGATTGCGTTCTATAACGAGGCGTAGCACCTTTAGGGTTTGCACCTCATTGATGATCTGGTGGCCGAGGGAAACTTGTGTGTACGGTGACGGAGTTTGTGAGAAAACTGTGTAGATTTCCATTGTACCCGTTAGGCTACATTTAAGGTGGGTGCCAAATTTTTCTTTCACAGAAAACTAGTCCACTCTGGAGATTTCACCCCAAATGGTGTGTTAATAATTTAATTTGGTAGTGTTATTTCAATTAAAAATACTAATTTGATTAGTCATTCATCAAGGCCAAATTATTTCTTTAGTGCTTATTCCGCACGGGGAAGCGTTGCACGGGTGTGCGACAGCATCGCGTTAGGCCTAGCGACGTTTACCGGTATTCGCAGGTCGACGTGCACCGAGACCGACGTTGCGTGGCACGTCGGGAGCCTGAAAGTTAGTGCTACGAACCGTTAAGCATAAGAAACAGGGTAGGAAATACCCGCAGGAATGTCTGGCCAACACTTTCGCTGAGATTTTATGTCTTGTGCGAGCCCTGAAAATCACATAGTGATGCCAACATAGCCCCTACGAAACCGACACGACGCTGTAGTTGTTAGAAATTTCGCCATATTTCCAGCATATATGACGACGCTAACGCGGTAAAGCCAACTTCTTAGTGTGGATTTACCCTAAATTTCTTGTTTGTCTTCAAAACATCATCTGGAGAGTTGCTCTCGAGTGTGCAATCGCATGTGACTGTTTTGCCGGCTAATATCGATGGGGAACTGGTACTGCGGCACGCACTCTGGCGTGCTGCCGCATATGACCATCGGCTATTGAAATCGACACCTCCTGAATAATTTGTTGCAGGCGTCCCCCCAGTCGGAAACGGCTGAACCGCTGCGTATCGCGAGCTGTTAAGCACAAACAATCGGCGACGGAAGGCCTTTTGTGTGTGCGTAGCCGCCATCGAGGGCGCTAAATATTGACAGGGCAGCCCACTTGCCGATAGGCTCCCGACAAACCCGTACGTTTCCCACCTTCTTTATGAGTATATTCTTCTTTTATCCTGCATCGACCGAACGCACACTGACGCCGTGTCAGAGGTCGTGCCGCCATACCTTATTGATGCCGTTAGGCTACAGCGCTGGTAAGCGTAAGCTGGAGGAACGCCAGGGATATTTGTGTATACATGGCGGACAAAAAGCCTTAGTGCCTCATTTAAAAACTACGGCGGTCACGTAGCATCTTAATTACTTCATGCGGGCTCGACGAATGCTGCCGAGCCACTCGCACATTACACACACACAGAGAGGAAAAAAAGTGGAAATCTCCTACTCTGTTTACGCCATAGCTAAGTTATTACTAGTTGAAAAACACATTTTGGGGAGTAATACCTGCACTACGCGGCCGTTTAGAAAGCCTTCAGAAGGCCTTCGGTTGCATTGTCTATCGTGTGGCGCATTGTCTGTATGTATGGGGTGAACCTGCAAGGTAGTAGTTACCTGTCAATTGAAAGTTTCCGTGTAGCACAGATGTGTGTCACTCAGAGCTGGACTTCAACAACGTTCTAATGCAGCTGTGAGGAAAATCACGAGAGTACAGTAGAACCTCGTTATAGCGAACATTGATATAGCGAATTATCGGACGTACAGTACTAAATACGAAGTTGGTTTGGTCACACTTCATTTCAATGACACCTATTCTTTTTTATAACGCAAGCGAAACCTCGAGAGCCGCACGATATTGGCTATAACAAAGAAATATTTGGTTCCCGCGAGGCTCAAAACTCGACAGCTAGCATAAAAAAAGCAAAATTTAAAAAAAGTGAGGCAAAACAACCGTTTTTTAGGAGCTTGAGGCCATTTATTGCGTGGACACTGTGAAAACCTTTACTGCGTTCCCACTGTGAAAAGCCGCGAAGGCCACATCCTCCTTCAAATAAATAAGAAGTCTGGCCTGTTTTGCCGAACGAACTTTGTTCTGTTGTAATTTCACGTTCTCACGTTCCGGTCTGTTTAGTTTGAAATGCCACAAGGAGACAGACAAGGACTACCTCGTTTATAGTGGGTTCGAAGCCTTGAACAATGCGTTTTTTTTATCTCGGATTGTTGCGCGAACAATACTGCAGATTTATTAGAGCCGATGTTTACCTCTACGGTTATAACGAATATCGGATATAGCGAACTAACTTACTGCCCCGATACTACTTCGTTATAACGAGGTTCGATTGTAGTAATAAGTAGACCAGATTGCGAACCCAATCTTAGTTGTAGCTGCGCAACTGTCAGGAAACCGAATGTAAGGAACCTAAAAATTCACAGCAGTTCGAGGACTTCTACGCCAATATTAAATTTATCAACACAAAGATGGAAGTCACCTCTTGGTAAAGTAATAACTACCGAGATGAGAAAATATTCCCTTTCGTTGCCAACAGACACGCCGTGAGACGCTGCATCGCTGGTAAATGGGGTTTTGCAAAGAAAACGAGTCAAGTGACCTTTGACCTTACTAGGGAAGGCCAACTTCGCGCGGGCGTGGGCCGTGATAATATCACGCGACTGCTTTTGTGTCAGCGCCCGCGTAAGGTTGCAGCCTAAGCAGCGAGTTAAAAACGTTCAATTTAGGGCTGAAATTTTAACCCACTGTGGCTTCCCTTTCAGCGTTAATATGAACATTCGCCTTGATGTTGCTTCGTCTGCCGTTACAGCCGCTATGGCCGCACTACGATTTCGTCTTTTCTCTCCCTGTCGCCACCCAGCCATAAGCGCGTACTTTTAGTAAAAAAAATCGGTGCTCTTAAAAAAAATATATTGGGAACGTATATTTGAAGAGGTCTTACGGAACCCACCGGAATGAGCAAAAACAAAGTGTTCGTAAAAATGGGCTGGGTACTAATCAATGAAACTTGGGGACGTCCTTTTGTGTAAAGAAAGTTGTGATGTGTTGATATGAGCGCACATAGGTAACCGCCCCTATTTGCCGAAATGAAATACATTACGTGGACAAGGCATGACTTACCGATTCTTATCCAATTTTTATTAAATATGTATGTTTCAAAAAAAAAAAAAAAGAAGAGCTAAAATCGTGCCGGGAAAGTGGCCACGGTAGTGATGAGTGTTCTTCTTCTGCAAAGAGTGGGATGTGAATTTAGGAAGACCTGGTGGTGATGAAGGCCATCAAATGTAAACAAAATAACAATACAAATGTTTTGTATTAAGGAACTTGCGAAGTACTCTCGAAAATTTAAAAGCGTCCCTAAAAATGTCTGTTAAATGTGTTTTTTAAGCGCAAGTTCTCGTTCTTACGATTTTAGCGTACGTCTGTATAGCGCTTGTAGCTTACCCTTTTTAACAAAACCGTGATGCACAAAATACCGGCAAAAACTTGCGAGAAAGACTGCGTAGGTGTAAGCCAGATAAATTGTCCACGAAAACGTCATTATAATGCAGCCATCGTATACCATTGCAATCTTTCTAAGGACCCAGAAGACACTCGTATACGCATGTGCTAAAGAAATCAAAGCAAAAACATGCATGAAAAGATCTCATCACTCCAAGTTGAGGTGTGCTTTAAAGTACACGATATCCCAGTTTTGGAGGCACGTGAGGTCGAGTCATACTTTACAATATTTTCATGGCACTCTCTCCGGCCCGTCTTTAACGCAGCCTCCCTTTAAAACGTATCTGCCAAATCGCGGCAAGCGAGGGTGATTTCGCACCTGGAGTGGACGTTTGACGGCTTCCACGCAGTCCCAGCAGATAATGTAGAATAAACAATGCTAGCTTGAAATTTTAAGTGAAAAGTCTAGAATCTGTAAATGCTGCCTCAAGCGTCAGCAATTTGTATCCAGGTGTAACGCGCACGCCCAACATTCACCGGCGTCTCGCGGTTCGCTGTCGTGGAACTACTCTGGTGTTCTTCGAAGGAACTCTACAACGCTTCCGATAAACGCTTTCACAATTTCTTTCGCGCCTGGGAGCATTGTGAAAGCTATAGTTATCCCCATCGAGGAGCGGCACTGTGCGATTTGCTCGTCGCAGAAGATCCATCATACGTTAATGCTTTACTTTTGTGGCCTTTTTTTTAAAGTGGCTGTCGAATGCGTTTTTCGCAGCAACTTAAAGAAAGCCCGTTAATAGCCGCTACACCGCTGTAATGGCATGATTCGAGCTCTCGAAGAATGTTAAGACAGGCAAAGAGAGAACATTTTTTTTAGCATGCTTCAAACTTATTTGACGGGCATAGAGCAGTAATTTCTGGCTGAGGTACTTTGTGACCCCCTAATTTAGGTACTGGAGGCGTTTGTTGACTACATTCTAAAAGAACTTAGGAGTTCGAAAAAAAATTAAAAAGGGTGTTGCAGGGTCCCTTTAACGTCCACGAAATGTCGTTTGAACAGACCTCGTGCATCCTGCTGCTTAAGAAATATAGTTGGCGGGGTTGAGAGTCCGACGCGTGATTGCGTAGTCAGAAACAGAGCACATAGGCCCCTGCCCCGCTTTTGCGGGTTAAGCGGATGAACGGGTCATGAGTCATGAATATCGGCGGATGTTGCGGCAAGTCCAGGAGTGGGTACTGTTTCCGTGGCGCATTAGTAGCCTTGGATGCATATCGATCTGCACAGGAAGGATATGTATTGATTAAGGAAAAAAGAAACAGCCTCGTAAACAATTTTTGGGCTCAGTCGCGCATTGTGCAAAGTATTGCGGAAGCCCTAAGCTCTAACTGATCGCCGCTAGCATCAATGGCGTAAATGAGGATGCAGGAATTGTTAGCTTTTCTTCGAGGTGCAAGAATTTTGGCATGCGAATTTATAGAAACATAATAAAAGCGTAGAATGACGGTCGGTGAAATGGCAGACTTTCCTCCATTTCGGGGAGACAGGTTCAGCTTCACGAGAATTGATGTCACCCTTTGCTTGTATTTTCTCCCTGCTCCACCGCTGACGTTTTTTTGTTTTTGTTTTTGCTGCAGTAGCACGCAGTAGGAATAAACGTTTGTACACTTTTTTCATCGATCATTGTGTGCAAATCATTTGTCTGACTTTTCTCTTTTCAATTCTGGAAGTATTACTTTAGTGGTTGGTAATCAATTTTCGCTCGGGACTCGGCCATCTCTTTTTGCGTCTGTTTCTGGCTTCTCATTGAAGACATGCGATGGTATTTTGTTTTTTGTTTTGACGTCGCTTCCCAATTATTCTCCTGCACATGCTCGTGCTCATTATTTTCACGAGGTACTCTCTATTTTACGTGTGTAAGCATCTTAATGATGCATAAGTTAAAAAAAAATAATGCACTTCGGCTTTCATCAAAAGTAATCTTAAACATTTATAGACATCTCAAATGAAATTATTCAGGATAAAGCCGGGGCCTGACAACTATTTCTTATCCCAGAAGCCGCATCTAGCTGCAGTAAGTATTCGAGAGCGTGTCTATATTATCTCTGCCAAACTGAATTCAAGACAACGGAACTTCGCTCATTTCTTCTTTGTTAATTTGAAAGACCAAAATAAATTCTTCTTTACTCGGCCGAGAACGGCGAGGAGAAGTTAACTCGGGGGCACGTGGTGTTTTCTGATGTCCCGGCGTTATACAATGTTCACTTGAGTACGGGCGATTTGAGCCGGCGTGGCTTAAACGTAAAATATATGCCAGAAAATTTATAGTCGAATGTAAATCCAGCTGAAGTAAAACGCTCTAAATATAATCCCCTTCGACGGCAGTTTCGGTTTACGCATTATTAGTGTTTTTCTACTTCCCGTTTCGCTCTGCCTTTGGGCATTGCGATAGCGGTCGTAACGTCGCAAGCTGGCGTCATGCACCCAACAGCGGCGCACGTTCGCTCCTCACACGCGCTAACCAACGCGCTCTCTCGGGGCGCCTCGTCTTAGCGCTCCCCGCGCGCGCCGTCATTTTTTACGTCCCCCTCTCGTCGGAACAACGGGCCTCCGCCCATGAGGCAGTGGCGGGGGGCGTTCGACGCGCACAGCTCGGCTTGGGCGACCGAGAAGGCGACGGCTGCGGGAAGCCGGATAACCCCCAGAGGATTATCTTACGCATTGATATATGGCTTCCAAGCTATGGTAACGAGGGGAGCCACGCGCGAGAGGCTTAAGCCGCGCGGCTTCCCTGGCAACGCCACGGCGGTGGCGGCGGGTCAGCGGTTCGCGAAACCCGCTTGTCGCGGCACCACAGCGACGATGTTCGACGGAGTCGCTGTAGGGCTGTGTTCGAAACGGCGAAGAAGCAGAGCGTTGGGAGAGGGGAAAAGATAGGTTATCTTGGTCCGCGAAATGTCGGGGTTTTGATGCATCGAGACCGGTTAAGGACAGTGTTTACGATGCAGCGAAATTTCAGGGACCGCGCTTGTGGAGGAAAAGAAAACGGGGCAAGCCTGCACGACGACATCGAAATTCCCGCCTACGCGTCGTTGAAAGCCTGAAAGCAACCTCGTTGTTCGAAGCTCCGCACAGCGGGGGTAGCTGCAGCGTAAACAGAGCGTTATTTTCTGGTCGTTGTCTTGATCATTCTCTTGTCTAGGAGAAGAAGAGCATGGAGGCGAAATTTCCAACACTGCCTGCATAAGATTACCGAAATGTAAAGCGGCTTTGGGCTGACGCGAATTGTGGGGCACGTTTGGCTCGCCTTCCGAGAGAGATGCCCGAATGTTCCATCTTATGCGAGCAGGATATTCTGTAATACAGGGCCTGCACGTTTATGCGAGCATCTATTCCTTCCCCGCGTCCCTGTGGAGTCGTACCGTGCTGGGGCTTGCCGAATGCAGCTAGCTAAGAGAATATTGCTTGGAGATCGGGCCATGGACTACACAATGAAATAATATTTACAATCAATCAATCAATCAATCAATCAATCAATCAATCAATCAATCAATCAATCAATCAATCAATCAATCAATCAATCAATCAATCAATCAATCAATCAATCAATCAATCAATCAATCTTTATTTCAGGTGCCGAAGAACAACTCTAGGGTCTTCATATACAAAACAATAAAAAAAAGGAGATATCAAGACGAGTCGTTCCAATCCCTGGTATTCAAAATTTGCAGTTGTGTGGATAGTAAGTACAATAATACTGAATTTTATATAAATCAATGTCTTTAATTTCTTCTTATAAACCCTTCTTCTTTCTATCTTGTAACGCATTTTAATGCGCCATTGTTTACTTTCTTTATCTTCGCACTAACTACGCCCGTCCACCCTTTGCCTGAAAGAGGTAGGAAACCCAAATTTCCGCTCTCGGTGAACTGCCCTGGCTTCCACAATTTGTCGGAAATGTGGTGTAGCGAAATGGAGCAGCGCAACCCTGCAAGTTATATACCAGAGTCCCTCGTTCGCCGTGCTGGGCGGATATTGACCACGTGCAAGTCCTTTCGCGGATGATGAAAGGGGTTGTGACGCAGTAAGAGGCAGCGCCGGACCTCTAACCAGTCTGCGAGGGCACACGGGGGAGGTGGTGAATGGCAAGGCAAGGAGTTCCTTTCTCGCAATTTCTATGACGAATCGGGGCTAAGGCAGCCGGCAATTAGGGGCCCTCGCGTAATTGCCACTTTGGCACGCGAACGGGGGGAGGGAGGGCCGAAGGAGCCAATGGCGGGGGCAGCGCAGTGTGATTAAGCGCCGATGTCCAAGCAATCCCCGTGCGGCGCGCCTGCCTGCTGCGACTCTGAAAAAAAGCCGATTAATTACGGGCCAGGGCCACTTCATAAGGGCGGCCAGAGAATCCCCCTATTTCGCCTCTGTCCGCTGTCTCGTTAGTGAATAGGACACGACGGCGGTGGTCACCGGGATTGGCGCCGTGTTCCTGCCAGGGTTGTGCAAGTGGCGACAGCATCGCGAGGATGCTTCGTCGATTATTCACGTGGAGGTGCGGGTTTTGTACTCATCCCCTGTACATGTTCTCCCGTAGTGCAGGCGAATGACTTGTGACGATTTCAGCTGCTACGCAGTAGAACGAAAGACGGCTTACACAGCTGAACAAATCTATCATATCGTGGTTGTTTGCATTGTTTTTCTTAAATGTACATGTCTCATTTCCTTCCGCTTCTATCAGCATATTACATCCAAAGTAGCAACCTCCGACAAAGCGCATTATACCGCCGGAATCACCTGCGTTTGGACTAGTGTTTCAGACGGAGGGCTCGCAAATGTGCATGCTCACGCATGCAAGGACAACGTAAGTGGAATTTTGTCGATCGAGTTCGTATAATTTGAATCACTGTTTCTTTTTGTCCGAGGGAACGACGACGTCAAGTGAGCTAGCCCGCTTCTTGACGTGCATCGATTTCAGGTGGTTGCTACGGTAACGTTAGCCACTATCTCCCTGTTGTTCGGGGCCAATCTAAACAAGTATCTCGGACATTTCGCTCCGTTCTGTCGACTGTTTATTAAGTCCAGACACCGAAGTATTGCATCGATTTCCGGTGCGCCGCAAATGACGTTCATGTTCGTCTAAATGTATTTACGCTCGTTGTTGAGAGGCGTACGAGGGCGTACCTGTACTCAGCAGCCTGGTGCTTTTTGTGCAACCCAGCCGCAGCGGCTAAGGTCGCTTCCACAGCCCTTTCACAAACACATAAAACCTTGAACTTTTCTTTTGCATCAAGCGATGCTTTCACATTGATAGAGACAGAGAGAGTGAGGGGCAAAGTAAAACCGGAGGACTATATGGGGTTAGACCCAAGATGTTATGGATTATAGTAAGATGGAAAAAAAAGAAAAAGAAAATGGAAGTTGTAACTGGGGTGTTTGTCCATGGTATGCGCTAGAGAAGTATCGTCCCTATCCGCATAAAAGTATTCCCTGTTGGTGATTGTTAATTCGCTTAAATCACAGGAAACCAGTTTTAATAGCCCTACTAGAACGGTTGTTAATTCGCTTCAATCACAGGAAACAAGTTTTAATAGCCCTACTAGAACGGTACTATGAGGAATGATAGTGGCCTGAGCTGACCGTGACCACATCTAGTGTGGCTGTGTTCATCAGCCTCCGTCAGAATCCCACAATATTGTTACGAACAAGTGGATAATTCCCGATGTCCCACCATACCATCGACGACGACGATGCAGTGGCTGACGCGCAGCCGCTGCGAGCTCGGCGATAGCCGCCATGTAAATAGTGTAACATACATCGTCTGCATCTCATGGTTCATGTCCTGCGCCACGTAACAATATTTACTGTAGGGACCAGTGGGAGCTTGCCTTGCAGTCTAGGGCCTGTCCTGCAGGACAACTTCTGGATTGGGCCGAGGGGGTAGCGGACGCCTAGCTCACGTAGGACCTCCCTTCGTATTCTGCCCTCTTCCGTTATCGGATAATTGAAGCTCTTACTCATTGCTCCGCTCACTGCACATGCGCGGTGCCTGCTGAAATAACATGCATTTTATTTCTACGCCACTGCACTATCGTTTGTTCTACCGTGTTCGGCGCTCTCTTTCTGCCATGATCGGCTTTATTTTTCAATGACCGGCTTCCCCAATCAGCTTTCCCTTAATTTGAACTAAGATTTCCTTATCCGAGTTTAAATTAATGGAAAAAAAACTGTGGTTGATTCGCTGTCATATGAATCCGTAAAACACGAAAGTGAAATGTGCAGCGAAATCTGCAGCTGAGCATGATTTGCGGGTCGGCGGCTGTCTTGTGGGTGTGATTGGCCTGCGACGTCCTGCTGATGAATCGCTTCGGCAAAGGTGTACTGGCGTCATTTCCGTGACGGATATGAAGTCAGCGAAATCTTGGTGTATACCGGCATAAAACACTTTGGTGTTAAAATATAAGACCCGAAAACGAACAACCCTAAGCATAACCTACTCTTTAGTACTAAAGGATGCTTCCCCGCATGAAGACACTGTGTGCATGGGTGCACCCTTTACAGGCGGCTTGCTCCGTTGTACTGGCCAGGGTGTCGAACCGTTATTTTTTCGGGTTCGGTTCGGGTTCGGTTCCGGACCACCATTCCGTTCCGGTTCGAACCGGTTCGAACCGGTTCGAACCTGTTCAAACGGGTTCCAACGGGTTCGGGAAAGAAAGGCATGAGTTTTTTTGCTATTTTTTGTGTGCTCGGTTTTCGTTTCTCTGTGACGTCGGTATAAAAACGAAGTCATAATATAGGTTTGTTTGTGGAAATGTTTTTTGCTTTCGCCAACTTAAAGGGAACCTAAACACTTTTGTCAACTTTTTTTCTAAATCTTGAATGCTTGCAGAACGTGGACAACCAATACATCCTCTAGTTATATTACGGGGTCGCGAAGTACCTCAGCCAAAAATTACTGCTGTATGCCCATCAGAAAACTTACAAACTTGCTCAAAATATTTATCATTTCTTCCCAGTCTCCGCATTCTTCGGCCGCTGGAATTACGTTATTGCAGGGGTGTAGCGGCTATTTTCCGGCTTTCCCTAAATTACAGCAAAGAACGCCCTTGATAGCTAATTTAAAAACAAGGTCGCAAAATCAAAGCAGAAACGAAGGCGTATCCGCTGCGACGTGCAAATCACGCAGTGCCGCCCCATTCTGGCAATGGCGATACATTTCTCAGCGATTCCAGAAGCGACGTAAAGACTGAACACGTTTATAGAAAGTGTTCAAGAGTCCTTTTAACTGTACAATCAACTACAAACTGTTTTCTATGGTAGGTCGTAGATTAAAACACTAACTGAAACGAAATAAAGGGTTCGCTGGGACACTTAAGGCTGCATATATGTGTGTAGGTGAAATCAGAAGTCTTTATGGGCGGAAGTCTATTTTTATTTGTACGGTTTCATTCATTTGTGGAACGTATTTTAACTTCATTCTTGGCTCAGAAACCCGCAGTTTCGTATCCTGAAGTTTTCATGAGGAAACAAAAAAATGGCTGACAATTACGATACTCGCTAATGCGAAATTTGAGTGCGGCGCGAACTGCAGCTTCCTCGGCGACGGCGCATAGCTGCTACGTCTCAGGAAGCCTATCGCGTCATCAGCGAACCGCAGGTCTGCGCACTCTATACTCTGTCGTTATCTTGTTGCGCGTCGCCACCGGTGAGCATGTCCCTTCCCCTCACACTTTCGCCGTACTTTCATCCTCCGCTTTACTGCTTACTCTATCTTCGGTAGCCTTTTCGTTCTCTCGGTTGCAACGAGGGCGACGCTAAGGGAGTAGGCCAAACCACAGGAGCGGGCGCTTAAAAGCTGCGCTCTAAAACGTGGCTCTAGCTTTGCCCCAGTCTTCTGGAAGGCAAGCGTGTAGCCTCCTGATCAGTTGGAAGCACCCCGGTGCCTCCGACTCCTCCTCCTCATCTTCCTTGGTGTGGCATCCTCGCCAGAACCTTCCGGACAACCTCCCTGCAGGATGTCCATTGCGACGTCCGTCCACTAAGCAGACGACCTGTCCGGCCACCATCGTTTTAGATGCGACGCTGAGAGGAGCATCTC
Organism: Haemaphysalis longicornis; assembly: GCF_048455015.1. Lineage (NCBI taxonomy): Eukaryota > Metazoa > Arthropoda > Arachnida > Ixodida > Ixodidae > Haemaphysalis > Haemaphysalis longicornis. The sequence goes on along the minus strand of NW_027526361.1, from coordinate 36,952,830 downwards.
TTGCCGGCGGCCCTGTCCTTCCTGCGTCGTTGTCGTCCGCACAGCTGCGTCTCTCCTCCGCTCACCTCCTCTGCTCTCTCCGATAGCGCCGATAGCGAACACTCTCTCCCAACAACTGCGCGCGGCGCAAGCGCGCTGGGCGCATGTGCAGCGCCCTCTCTCTCCGCGGTCTCCTCTCCTTCGGGCGCGCTGCACTCCGCTGCGCGCCCGAGTGCGCTGCACTGGGCAGCGCGCTGCACTCCGCAGCGCAGCTGCCGGAGTGCCGCGCTCCGGCCGGTCTCTCAGTCGACGGTCGTCCGCGCTACGCTTGCTCTCTCTCTCTCTCCCTCTCTCTCTCTCTCTCTCTCTCTCTCTCTCTCTCTCTCTCTCTCTCTCTCTCTCTCTCTCTCTCTCTCTCGCATTACCCGACGATTGCTCACGCAATTCGAGTAATCGACCCAACGGAAACGCACAATGGAACCCCCTTCAGCGTCGCATCACACCAGGGTTCCCGCGAGGAGAGGTGGGCGTAATTTTTTTTGGTACCCTCGAGTGTCTCCGTGGAGCGGCTTCGCGCCCTTCCACGCCCCCCCCCCCCCCCCCCCCCGCCCCCCCGCCAGGTCGCCCCTCGTCTCCAAATCCCGCAACCTCGCCGGAATCTTCTGGCCGGCAGGCAGGCAGGCAGACAGGTAGTTTACTGGCAAGCGGGAAGCCTCTTTTTGGGGCAGGAAACTTATCTGGGTAGCAGAGAGGCTGTACGCCCGCTGTCTATTTTGTTAACATCAGATGTCGACGCATGCACGCGTGCACGCGCACGTATTTTCACACGGCGAGGGAAAAATTTCATATTTAAAATTAATTGGTTGGTCTGTTACGCTTTTTACTTGCCCATAGTTTCAATGGCGTTTTAGCTTTAACACGAGATCATTAGCAAGGCTAGAAGTCAAAAACTGTCCCGCGTTGGCGTCAGCCTCCACTGTAAACCGTTGCAGGTGGCGTTTAAAGGGATGTCATTCTCCACACCTTCCATCTGCTAACATGCCGGTTAGACGGAAGGATAAGGGCTCACTGACCAGCGATTACAACTTGCTAATGACACTTCAGCCATAGGTGGCGGCGATTGGGTTCTAGGAAAGATAGTAGCATAGTGAGGCCGCTAGCTGCGGTAATGGTCGCTTGTAGAGAGAGAGAGAGAGAATGAACTTTAATCAAATCGAGGAAAAGTTTCAGAGAGGCGTTTTCATTCAAGGACGCCTTCAGCTCGGGCCGAGTCGACAGCCCTTTCGATCAGGCGCAGCTGATCTTCAAGGCTTGAGCTGGCCAAGGATCTCTCTCAAAGCTCCGTAGAAAGGTGGAGGTTTTCAGGAGGTGGGGTCTAGGGTAGATTTGTTGCAGCCGCGCACTATGTGTCTCAGGGTCCCAGGCACTCCGCACAGCTTGGGACCCTGAGACCGCCATTTTCCTCGGCCGCGATTTTCCCATAGGCGAAAATCGTTTTTACTTATTTTCACAGTAAGCAGGCAAGTGTCGTCGTTTTTTTCGGTGTCAAACAAAATATACCACAAAATGCGACCTTTGTGTGAAGTTTGAGCGCGAACCGAGCAGCGGTTCACTCATGATTTTTTTAATGTTATAATTATCGTCGTAACACCCCGTATATTTGTTTTTGAAAACCCTTAGATGAGTATAAAATATGCGTTAGGTAATTATTTACTAACTTCAGTTCGAGATGTCACTCTTACACCAGAAACAACGTAACAGCGCAAAACGTGCATAAAGAAAAGCATTTTATAGCATTCAGGTGGTCGTCACATAACTTTCCGGCTATTTTCTTGGAAACTAAATTTCCTGATTGGTCGAGGAGACCACCGCAATATTTACAAATGCCAAGGACCCCAAAGGTATCGTGGTTGGTACGAGCCTCTAGTCCACCTTAACCGACCCGCTAATTCCTCTAATCCAAATTAATCAACACACTAATCCTACTAAATCACATTAGCTCATCCACTCATCTCGCAAATCCACTCCAGTCTACCTGCTAATCCGCATTATTCGACTTTTTTTTCATGCTACCTTTCACTTTGAGGTAGAGAAGATTCAAGATAATACAGAAATTCGGTCGCATCTACTTTGAAAGCGGAAATTAAAAAGCCCCCCCAATTTTGTTTCAGTTCTCATGCTCTCTGAGAGCAGAAAGTACACAATGGCACTCTACAAGAAAAGGTACCGATGACTTGGAGAACTGGGAGTGTTTGTGTCTCACCGCTGTTTTTATATAACTGCCTATTCAAACTAAAATTAGTGGAAGATATGGATTCATTGTTGATAATGTCCCTGAATGCCTTCACAAGGGGCCAGGGATGCACTCAAATTAACAACACATTAACAAGTTTACACAATAATAAACACCATGCCGATAGAAATCATGAGGAACAATCCATGATGTGCTGAATATACGTTCTAGCTTAACCTTGTCTGAATGAAAAAGCAAACTGAGGGAGATAAGCAGTATCTAAAGCAAACTGATAGCATATACGGTCAACTTTACATTAAATGATGGTAATAATAAGCAGAGAACCTGGTGGGTTATTGTGATGCTGCAGACTATGCAAAATATTTTGTGGTGCTGTCAGGCGAGTGGTAAAAATATCTTCGAACACAAGGTGGGGCACCATAATCGAAAACTAGAAATTACAGTTTTGAAGCCCGGGAACCGGTTCGGAACGGTTCCTTCAATTCGTTCCGGTTCGGGTTCAGTTCCAAAATGGCGGAACAAATACGGTTCCGGTTCAGTTCCGGTTCCGGGTGAAAATTCGGGTTCTCTTCCGGTTTTCGGTTTGGTTCCGGTACCGGTTCGACACCATGGTACTGGCGTCATTTCCGTGACGGATATGACGTCAGTGAAATCGTTGCGTATCCGGGAATAAAACACTTTCGTGTTATAATTGGGTTGGCCAAGTAATGTTGTGCGGGGGATGGACACCAGTAAAGTCTATTTAAAAAATGAATGGCTGCTACAGGATGGTAAATAAAATATGGGTAGACCAAGAGCTTCATATAGGGACGAACTAACTAAATTCGCCGACAGAAAATGTTTCCAGAAAACACTGTCAAAATAAATGGCTGGAAATCTTTTGTTGAGGCCTTCGTCCTGAAGGGACACAAATAGGCTGCTGTTGTTGTTGATGATGATAATGATCTATAACATGGATTATCCCCGGCTCCTTAACCACAGAAGTGAAGTGGTCATGGAAGAAAGAAGAGAGGAAATGTGCTCAGATAAGCGCATGTCCTCCAAAACTGGTGCCCGTTGGAGAATCACCGCCAGGATCCTAAGAGGAACGGAAGTGCGGGGAGCTTTCCTGATGCAGGCTAAAAGCAAAAACGCCACTGTGTCCGAGGTTTCGGCTGACGTTAAAGACCCCCGGGTGGTCAAAGTTAATTCGGAGCCATCCACTATGGCGCGCCTAATCGCCTGTGTAGCGTCGGCACGTTAATCGCAACAATCAATAAATCAAGATCAGTAATGACGGGTGCACAGATATATAAAGGTTTCAACCGATCAACCGGCGTGGATTTCGTTGTAATGCATTGTATATGCTTAAAATATCACACGACCTCGTCGGAATGCATTGTATGTGCTTAAAACATTACACTTGGTTTCTCATTATCATAATAATGACGATAAAACGGTCACGCCGATGACTTCTGAAAACGTAACCGAGGAAGGAGCGCATGGCTTTCAGAATGGAGGAGCGCGTGAGATTAGAGTTTAATGGAGAGTAACCAGGCGCGTCCTTCAGTGGCAAGGTACCACCATTTACAGCACGAAAAACTCCTACCGGCCGCTGCCTGAAATGGAGATGCCCTTGCGGTAAATTACAAAAATATTTTTTTTAGCCGCAATAGGGACTAAATAACCGTAGCAACCCAACTTTCAGCTTTGGCAAACACAGCATGTCACCCTAAAACCCCAAAAGGAATCAATTGGACGAAAGAGTAAACATATTTCTTTCGGCAAATAAACCACCTTCCTTCTTCCCGATAAGAAAAACAGCGCCGACCAAGAAGAATTAAAGGCTGGGTGCAAAGGAAGTAGCAATCTCAAAGCGGTTACTTTCCTTTGGCTGCACAAATATTTATCCTGTCTCCAAGGCTGTTTTTCTCTCCCCGCAAGCACCCCTTTTTCGAGCCGAGTGGGCGTCACAGAGAGAATGGTACGGAAAAAAGGGAAGCTGTGGAGCGTTCCCTTGTCTCGTTTGCACATTCAGGGCGTCCTCATCCGAAAAGTTCCAACGGAAAAATATTGCCGAAGGGCCCAGCCTAAAAGGACGAGGCACGCTGGAAAGAATACTGTTTTTCTAAGGACCCCCGAAGCAGTCTTATGAAAGAATGTCCCGAAACTTTGTTCTCTTTTTTTCCTCTTCTCCGAGCAAACGGGACTGGGGAAAGAAACGGCGATTGGAATGAGTAAGCAACCCGGATGAAAGGGCATCGTCGAGTAGAGTCTAATGTTTCGTACGGGATACAGATCGGCACGTGCTGGTTTTCTGAGCGTTTCCTGCCCCCGCGTTGATATGTTTCCTGGTAGTGCGGCCCAGGCGAATTTCTTGGCGTCTTGCGTTTCCCGCAGAGGTTGACTCGAGCGAAAATGATTCGGCATTTGAGACGCAAATACCGAGCTCTGACTTTTGATGGCCTGAGTGAAAGGTAAATGTCGTAGTTAAACTCGATCCTGCCTTGAGGCTCGTGCGCCGAAAAAGCGAGCTTTGGAAACGGAAGCTTGTGGTCAGGTGGACGAATGCTTCGTTTCACTGTGCCTTTCATGATTAATTGAAACTGCGAATTGAATGATACGTGGGCACAAGGATGTGCATAAATGAATCCGACCTCCCTACTCAAACCTTTTAAAAAATGTGTGGGAGTTTTAAGACGAAGCCTTATACGGCTCGGGCTCCGTGCACTTCTTCTGCGCGCGAGCTAGAAGGCCTTGCGGCAAAGCCAACTTTAGCACCAATCCTAGGTAGAAAACGTATGCAAGTCCTGTTTATCCAAAATTTTTCGGAAACAATTATACCAAGATTGGTCACTCAGAGGGCCCTCTAATTACTCCGAGTTTCATTTACTTCTTATAATTAATTTAGTTCAGAGTAAAGTTGTAAGCTTTACAGAATTGCGGTCTCTTCTGTAAATATATGGCCATCCATGTAAGGAGTGCAGAAAACGGAGTGGAACAAAAGGAGTTACACAAAACGGCGGAAACTCTTGTTCTATCGAAAATTTTGCAAAAAGAATCTATAAACATTGGGCGCTAAGAGGGCTTTATTTGTACTACGGGTTTCACTAATTGATCGTCAATAGTCCGTTCACAATAAATTAGCGCGTACAGAGTGGAATTACTGATTGATTGATTATGAGGTGTAACGCGCCGACGCTTCACAGGCGAAGAAGCGTGTCGTAGTGGAGGGCTCGGGATTAATTTTGATCACCTGGGGATCTTTAACGTGCGCCAAAATCTCGAGCACACGCTCGTTTTCGCCTTTCACCTCCATCAGAAAAGAGGCAGCCGCGGCCGGGAATCGAACCCGCGTCCTTGGGCTCAGCACGAAGTGCAATTACTCAAGATTTTTTTATTACACTGGTTTATATATGTGCCTCAACAATGAACTTTTGGCTGAATTAGACACACGCTAAGAAAATCCCCAAAAATATTCCGGGCCCTGTGCACTAACGTGAAACCCTGGGAGGGGCGAAACTTGCAGTGTGTAAGTTTTCTATAAATATTCTTGGCGTCTTGGCGTTTGTGCCAATGGCGATGAAACCGTTGGGGGGTACAGGAATACAGCTTTACTGTAAAAGTCTCGTGTCGTTGAAGCACGAAGCGTTCTAGCGCGAGGCATACACGATTGTCCCGGTGTTTTAGTACCGTGACTACCTGACACGGCAGTTACGACGACGGCATGAGACACCAACAGCCCCAGCCCCTAGGGGGCTTGGCCCCTCAAATCCACGTGAAATGTCTACTGCTAGGGAAATCAGGAATTATTTCGATGTTACCTTCGTTTGAATGTGCAGATGTAACCCAAGCTTCCCATGAACGTGTCACTCCCTTGGTGCAGAAATGAAAATCTGATGTGTTAGTGCAACTATCTAGATGGTTACTAGTCTGATAAGTAAAGTACCATGTGAAAGTAACACAGAGCATACACCAAAAGCCCAGGCCATGATTTTCAAGCAAACATTTCATAAGAAACTCCAGGGGCAGTCGTTGCTATCGCACTGGCGTGTGTGCCTGAAATATTATAGTATACTCGCAGCGCAAAAGGGCGCAAGTACCGTATTGTTAATATAGGTGGTTTCATTAGAAACACTCTTTCAACAGCAGAGAACTTTGCCTAGCTTTTTCAGAATTACTTGGTTAGGTGCAATATTTTCCAAATCAATGACTTCATATCTATATATCAGTCCATGGAGACATTTTAGCGAGACCCACTGCTCGTTTTCGGCTAAAAGACAACAACCAAGAGAAGTATATTTTTTAAGCAATAAAAGAATCCTTGTGGATTTTGCAAGGTAAGGCCTGTTGCTAGCATGGGCTGCTGTTCCGGTGATCACGCATCGTGTGGAAGCATTATTGAACGGTGTACGCAGCAACCCCAAGTCCCCTGGACGTAGAAATCAATAGTTCCAAACTTGATAAATGGTGCCTCTTTCTGAGCTACCGTGGTCCTCTGTTATGTAGATTCCTGTGTTTCTTGAAATAGTAACACTCCATTTTGAGGAGCATGTACTAGAATGCACTCCTAGAATATTGCGTGGGGTAAACATTTATTATAAATATTCTAAATTGAGATAGAAGACATTTATTACACTTTTTAACCCTCCTTAAAGCTTTTAGTACGGCTACGGAGGGATCTTTTGTGTTCTTCTCAGGCCTTCTAAGGGCTGGGCAGGTTAAATCGATGCAGGTTAATCGAGGCAGGTTAAATCGTGCCAGGTTAAATCGAGGCAGGTTAAATCGTAAATTCCAGTCTACACAAATGCTATATGCACTGATGGCGTGCTTCAATGCTCGCTTGTCGACTGCGACATTCAGCATAATGTAGTATGCTTGATGAGCACCGAGAACTTGTTTTGCAGGGAAGCATTTTTAAGCCTTCTAATTTAGAAAAAAAGGAACGTTTCATGTTTGGTAATATTCCTGTAAACTGTTTCGTTTCGTTCACTTCGTTTGAAAGGTCAAGGGGATAGCATGAAATGTGATATAAAAAGGCAAATGCATTTCATGATGTTCATTTATTTTCAAATAACATAGTGTGCTTCATTGAGAAGGAGTTTCAATACTAAAGCAATGAATGGTTCATTGAGAGAAAAAGCCGGGGCAGGGGGCTTCTGTAGCCGCAAAACGGCTCCTGGACTCACATGACTGCGCCGTATTTTATAGCGTTAACTTTGCATTGAAAGTACATGACCGACCGCGCTTCCAGCAACGCCTGGGCATGCGCGCAGCACGCATTGGACAGTAAATTGGACAGTAAAGCTGCGTGCACACTAACGGCGAACTTGCCGCCTTGCCGACGGCCGACGGCGGCGTGGCGCCGCGCCGCCGGTGAAAGACGCACCAACTTTCTGCAGCGGCGGTCACGTGGTTAACCAGTCCTGCGCGTTAGATCTCGACCGAGATCTTCCCCCGCTTTTTCTGGCGGAATGTATTCTCTCCGAGATGGCCCGTGCTCGCGGAAGAGGCGGTAGACAAGGAAGTAGGAACTGGTTGGCACGACACGTGACCAGCGCGTCATCACGCCCGCCATCCCTCATTGGTCTTTGCGTTCTGCGAAACGGCAAGAATGGGTTCCGGTTACATTCACTCTGCGGCAAGGAAAACGCGCCGTTCTCGGCGAAAACAGGTTGTCAGCGGCTGCCGACGTCGGCAAGCAGCGCGCGTCACGGTGCGGCACGGCGCCGCTAGTGTGAATAGAGCTGTGGCGGCGGCCGCCGTTCGGTGTCTGGCGGCAGCGACACGTGATGTAGCACGCTTCCCGGTGGCCCCACCCAGTGGTGCAAGAGTCACCAGCGAGCCAGGCCGATCTGGGTGGCAGAAAAATTACCACCGATACTGTCCAAATTATTCATCTCTACGGCGGACATGCTTACGTAGAAACTAAAATAATGACCCGTACCAATTTATTCGCTAATCTCGAAAAAATTACTCGCAGCATGAAACTCGAGAGAGAGAACTCAGTGGTGTTTAGTTGTAAATTAATGCTTTCACAGTCACGACTCATAAGGAGCGCTTGGGTTTCCACGGGTCTTTAGAGATTTGTGCTCCAGTAGAATAGTTCGTAGGAGAAGCCGAGAGTCATTGCCCTCTGAAAACGGAATAAAGAAGAAACGCTTCATGATGGAGGGCTATGATTAGAGCCTGCGCCGAAGACCAATGTTCGGGTGCCTAAGTGGCGCAGGCTTTCTCCGAGAGGACTGCCAAGTCGAGACCGTGCGCTAAGCGAGGCGTCATTTCAAACAAACTTCGCGCTGCTCCGACAATCTATCCGCGGCAAAATTTGACAAATGGATCTTGAGCAGTGCTGGGGCAAGTTTGAACTGAAAATGAAAAAAGAAATATAGCAGGAACAGAGTGAGGACAGGCGCATCGAGAAGCCTGGAGAAGAAATGATAAGAATATTTTCGGTCGGAGAAAGCTTTTCTCTTGTAGTTTGCTTTTTTTTCCTGGAGGGATTTTGAAAGCAGGAGTTGCTTCTCTTACGACAAATTTTATGCTTTATTTGCGCAGTGATTCCTTTTGCTCAGGCTGGCGATATGGATGGAACAGTCACGCGAGGAGAGATCTCATTCGCAGGCGGCAGGAGGAGCAGTGAACGCGGAATAAAAATACCCACGGGAACAAACAGTGACAGAAAATAAAGATATTGATGGCGAAAGAAGGTACGTCTGAACGAATTCTAGAGACAAGAGTGTGCAGAAGTTTTTGCAAATCAACATAGTTCACGCGCGGACCGCGCTTGAATTTTGCTCATATGATAGAAAACCAAAATTAAGGAATTAGGTTGTCCGGATCACTTGTATTTATTTGCTGCCCGTCTTTTACGTTTTTAACGATGAGGGTAAGAACGAAAATGGTTCCTGACATGCCTCATGCCGAAACCCCTAGCATTCAAATTATTCTACTAATAAAAAATATGTCGCAGTTTCCTAATTTCAATTTAGTATTTCCTGCATGTAGAACACTGTAGGGTTTCAAAATGGGGGACTCGTAGACGAGCCTTGATTTCTGAACGTGATTAGCAAAATTCCCCTCGCAGAATCAGGATTGTATGGGAAGGAAAGAAAAAAAAATTAAATTGCGCCATTTAGGCTGAATACTTTGCTTGATCGTCGCGCATCTTACGGCATGACTTGGATGTTTTATTGTGAAGGACAATAAACTGGCGGGCTCAAATCAGCAAAAAAATATTCTTTTTGCGATGCGGTGTCTCCTCGCAATGTTTTAAACACGCTAATGGGGGGTCGTTGCTAAATCTAGATTCAATTCAATAATGTTTTATTGTTCACAATAAGCACACATTAAACATTACACACATTTAACAATTATCACTGCCCGAATTTGCTTTGATGTTAGCTCGATCAATCAATCAATCAATCAATCAATCAATCAATCAATCAATCAATCAATCAATCAATCAATCAATCAATCAATACATACGTACGCACATACATACATACATACATACATACATACATACATACATACATACATACATACATACATACATACATACATACATACATACATACATACATACATACATACATACATAATTTCATATGTCCTCATACGTCCGGTGTAGCAAGCTAGGTGTCTGCCAGGCTAACCTCACCAGTAGCATTAAATACTATCCTCTCTCTTTTTCTCTCAGTTATTTTCAATCAAGCAATAATTTAAATCAGTAACAGCTTCATCTTACAACAAACTCACCTTCAGACTTTGGTGGTCAGTCCTCCCTCAGATTCCTTTTCCTTCCGAATCTTGAAGTTCGGCAGTTAGATATGTGCCGAAGTGCTCAGTGGTGCCTGTAGTTTCGTAGTTCCAAATTTCAGCCATCCCCTCCTAGCGTGTGTGGGTCTCAAATTCGAACAGAGCGATCACACGCGTGGCGTCGGCGGCTCCGTTAATGTCCACAGGGGAACGATGTCACATTGCAAGGCCACTTGAAACACTCCGCGTGAAATGGAAATTTTGTAGCGTGAGCTACACTGGCCGAGGTTGAGCAGTTTCGCGTGGCTCCTGGAGAGCCGTGCTGCGCATGCACGAGGAGCAGTGCCGTCTGACGGCGCGCAGCTGGCGCGCCGGAGCCGCCACCGCCACGACTGGACTGGACTGGACTGGACTGGATTGGATTGGATTGGATTGAAAATCGTTTTAGCAGCAGTAAGCATGATAATCAGCTAATCCTAGACAACCAGGAAATCTAAGAATAACCAGGTGAACCTTAGCTCACGCTACGTATATCCTGGCATAGCCTAGCTAAGCCACTGCTAGTTTTTTTTTCGCTCCTTTACATTGATCTCGCACCTGTTGTCTCCCAGCCACCTAGTTGTGGTCCCGTGCTTTTCACAGACGGACGGTGACGTTGGCGTCACGACACTCGGAGAACTCCACAATGGATCGAAGCATTTTGCTGCTCCACGTGGCTACTATTATTCGTGATCGTATCAGCCAATCAAGATTTTCACGTTCCCTTTTTGACGTTGATTTTTCTGCGACACCAGCTCTTCATCGCTTTCGCTTTAATATGGGGCGAGCTGTCTCTTTTTTTTAGTTCTGGTCAACCCTCTAAACAAGGCGCGCCGCTAACTTTACGGAAGTTGGCTTTGCCACTATATGATAGATATAAAGGGCGTGCACCCTTTACAGGGACACAAAGGAGCACAGGAGCACAGGAGCACCCTTGAGACAATGTCTCGGTTGATGGTGTACTGATATCAATTTTCTGGGTTCATATTATTATAAAGATCGATTCTTTTGCTCAAGATAATGCCATAGCTGTAGTATAAATGGCCTGTGGTGCGTGGAACATATTTTAATTTTGTCTCATTTATCGCGCCGACGGAACAGCTCGGGGAGCGGTACGCAGCAGATGGACATGAACGTGATGTACCCGTGGGGTAAGAAAATCTGGGTGACGTAGCCATTATTCTCCGACGTTTGTCAGGAACTCGTGACGTCACTTCACACGCGCGGCCCGGCGAGCAGCGACAGTGGCCTGGCAGCGATCACGAACTGATGCACGGAGCCACAGCTATGGGTGTAACCATTCGCCTCAATGGCACCTTTGGCGTTGCCAAAGTTCCACATGTGGGAAAGAAGCTGCTAATACAGCCAGGAATAACAACAGAAATTTCTATCTGTACCTCTCTCGAATGCGGTCATCAAATACACACCAGGATGGCATTCCTAACGCCTTCAGGCAGCTCGGCTCCTGCGGCGGGGCGGTCAATACAACGCCTACGCAGTGTTTTGACGTCCGCGCAAACTGTGAGGTAGTGCGGGGCTCCATCGTACGTACCTTCCGTGCTCGAAGCAATGGAAGCAAAACCGGCAATTTTCACACCGTTTTATGCTAGTAGTTGTTGCGCGCTGAAGAACTTAAAGGCCTGTTTCAGGATTGCCAGGTCCTTAGGCATCCTTCAAAAGCAATAAAAAGATGAACATGACAAATTGAAGTCAGTGGTCCTTGCAACAAGCCTGCTTCATGCTAATGTCGGAGTTCGCACTTCCCGTTGGCCGTAGTCACATGTCATGATTTAGACATATTTAAAATTACGTATATACCGCAAGCAAACATCACTCACGAGCACAGAAACATTAACACAGCCATTATTTCTCGCGCAGTTTTAATGCGCAAAAATGTTACACCACGCCATTTTTTATCGTAACAATACAATTGACAGTCACTAGTGTGCCGGCAACATACTTCTCTCTGTTGTCGGGGATTGTTGCAGCCTAGCAGTTTCGAGCATGAAGCTTCTAGTACGTCTGAAAAGTTTTCTTTCGCCTCAAGGCACTTATCAACAGGATTAACTAGGCCGTCGCCGTCTAAGTTTCAAGAGTGTAACTTGCACCAGACTAATAATAATCTGTCCTTGTAGACGACCTTCGGAACCAGCAAAATAGTGACATTCCTCCGAAAAATAAATCCGATATTGACCCGCCATGCACTTCTTCCTTTAAAGCAGAGCTTGGCAACTGCCCAAGGAACAAGCTGCGGCAAATATTCTCCGGCGCGACAAGGACAGGACTTACAAATTTATCCCAATTCCCAGACGTGTTTACCGAACTCATCAGACGACGTCGCTGAGGACGTAGTCGCTGTAAATCTACTTCGTATCCGCTGCTGGGGCTTTTCTTTCCCCATCCTACTGTATTTTCCTGGCTCTCGAAACCAAACTAACTCCAGAAAAGAACGTTCCCGTCGACCTTCCCCCCTCCCCCCTCGTCGCCTCCATTCAGGCCTGTCGGTCTTCTTTTCTTCGGGCTTGTGTGAGCCGCTCATTACAGCCATCTCTTTGCGGGTGCTACGGGGGGGAGGAAGCGAGGCACAAATCATTCGCCGAAATGCGCCCCAGCGGGCTCCTTTGCGCCTAGCCTTGCGTGGCCTCCTCCCCCCTCCCTTCTTTTTTTTTGTCTGCCCAACGCGGATCCGCCCTTCGTATTGGAGCCCAGCAGAGAGGCCCGTATCTCCCTCGCCTGTCTGGGCCACGGGAGAATTCCCATGGCTGGCGTACCCTCCGCGATCATCCCAACCCCCATCTGCCCCATCCCCTTCGCAGCGGAGGCCTTGTTGGCCGAAATGAATTGCGCGCCCCAATTTGGCATCATTTCCCCATTACCCCCCTCCGTTCGCCTCCCCTTTCTTCCGCGTCGGCCTTCGTTACCCCCTTATCTGTCTCCCGGGAAGGCGATCCGGCCTATTTCTGCCCACGGGGAGAGAAAGAGTTGCCCAGCGCGAAACGAGCGTTGCGGAGAAAGGATAGGCTCCGGGGTTGCCGCCGGCTGAGCGTTAGATATTCTGGCGACGGGCACACGTGCCGCGGGGAGGGCGATACAATCTCGGGAGCAGAAGATCCGACGCCGTCGTAACGCTGTAAAGGTGGTTGGGGCGTAGGAGGCGTAAAAACCATGTCTTCCTTGTATAAACGATGTGAAATAGAGTGAGGGAGAGGGGAGGAAGGAAGGGAGAAAGGTGTGAGAAGGGGGAGGAAATCGTGTACATGCCTGCCTGATATAAACGATGTTCAAGAGAGAGAGAGAGAGAGAGAGAGAGAGAGAGAGAGAGAGAGAGAGAGAGAGAGGAATAAGCCTTGCACCACTGTTGAATGAATCAACAGCACTTTAAAACATACGGTTCGCGCTACGGGCTGGGAAACACTGTCAAATGGGTTTTTGATACGCTTGAAATTGTCTGAAAAGATCGAGAATAGAAGGAATCGAATGGTAAGTATGGAAAATAGTTAGAAAAAAAATACTTGCAAACAAAAAAAAAATTGACACCGTTATAAAAGCGAAGTTACTGGGATGAGGTTTCATCGAACAGTAGGCATGGCAATGCTATATTTATTGTTTTGCTGCTTGTGACAGATTTTTTTCATGCCTTGACAATTTAGGGTGGAAGAGGTTATATAGGAGAAGTAAGAGGACGGCAGGATGGACGCTGAGATAAAAAGGGCTAAGCTCTTCGTAACATGCTTGCGTGTTCAGAATACGTTGCTCTTTTTTGTGTGCGATCAGCGAATTTTTCAGAGCGAACAGGGTAAAAGGATGGCCGGCAGCTCACAGATTTTGAGTATGCAAATTGGATGGATAATGTCTTCATCATTAAGGTCGCGCTCCGGATAGCAAGCTTGTTGAGAGGGCCTAATGAGGCATTTGTTTCAACAAGAAGGATTTGCGTGCGGTAGGTGTGCTTTAAATTACGCCGAGAAAGGATGGCTTGAGGTGTTTTCTCTTTAATATCAATCCTTCTTGAGATAAGGGCCCGAAAACTGTTTTTAAGCAAAGGACGAATCACGTAAAGTAAAACCAGAGTCCCTCAATGCTTTGAAGGACCCTGGTAAAACTTAGCAACAACTTGCTGATAAATAAATATGTGTTTTATGAATGGTAGCGTAGCTTGTGCGACAAATTTTCATTTATTTTGATTTCTGACGCGTTTAAAAAAAAGGTTGTCGCGAAGCTTCTTTTTGGTTATCATTGCACAGCGTGTTTTTCTTAGTACAACACTTGTTTCATTCGAGCTGTCGATCTGTCTTGGAAATGTGTGCAGACCTTTAGTGGTTGAACTCAAGGATTTTAATGCTTGAGAAATTTCTCGCGGCTCCCTGCTAGAATATTCGGGACGTGGACCTATTGTCGTAACGATGCCTCGTTTGAGGCTCCGCCCAGCACTGTGTGTTTTTACCTTGTGATAATGCATGCTGATGCTTCAATAAGAAAAATTCGCCATATAGATTGTTTAGCATGATGCGAGAAAGGTATTTCATGAAAGATGCTTTATTGCTTCCAGGTCTGAAAAGAGTGCAAATCGACTTGATTGGGACATATTGGGGACCTTGCTTAAAAGGAAGTGGGAATAAAATAAAACGCGGTAACAAGTTTATGAGAATCCTCAAACAAGCGGGTTAGGTGTAACAGGGTATCTCTTTGTGGCAGTGTGCATGTCATTGCTGTAGTTAACACCATCACCGCACATCTGAAGATAGCCTGATAGGGCTGTTGTTTGGACTGGGTATATTATCTGCTGGTGTAGTTGCCCTTATTGAATAAAGTGGTCAATTTCGAGCGATGCCATAACAACAGCTTAAATATAAAGCGGCTAATAGGTCACTGCATAGACTTGCACTGGACCACCAAGACCCATGTGCAGCGCGTGTGGAGAGGGCCTATCCGTAATTCACGTACTCATTCAATGCAAAGCACTTGACACAACACGACGCAAACACTTCGCACAACTATACAGGTGACGCGTTCCACAACACCCGTCATACTTCTTATGAGACGAGCCTATGTTTTCAATCAAACGCGTTTTTGAGTTTCTTACCGACGTAAGATTATTACATCTCGTTTCTTATCACGCATCTTGACAACCTGGCCCTTTACACCAGTCATCTTCATTACCTTGTGTTTTACTTCGTTTATTTGTACTGAAATGCTTTACTTTTACTTTCCTGCCACTCTCATGAAATGACGTTTGTTTGCCGCTCTTTGCCCTTAGTTGGCCTTGCGCCTTAAAATTCAAACATCATCATCATCATTACTGCATTGACTTGCGGTAGTTTGAATACATCTTAAAAGAACAGTGCATAAATAGGGCCGGGGACGGAAAAGACGGTTGGGATTTATTTTGTCACTCGCAAAATGTGTCAAGAAGAATAAGAAATAACAGAAATAATGAGGTCAGATACGGATAAATAGCGCTGCTGTGTTCAGTAATGGAAGCATCATGGAGGCACGCCATGCTTTCTTGCGAATGTTCAGTGTTTTAAACATCTC
Source organism: Haemaphysalis longicornis (assembly GCF_048455015.1). Classification (NCBI taxonomy): domain Eukaryota; kingdom Metazoa; phylum Arthropoda; class Arachnida; order Ixodida; family Ixodidae; genus Haemaphysalis; species Haemaphysalis longicornis. The sequence goes on along the minus strand of NW_027526361.1, from coordinate 36,937,283 downwards.
GCGTGTCCACTGCTACGGTAGTGTATTAAAATCTTGGCGTTATGTAAATGTAGTGTGCATCTGCGTTGACCTCAACCCAAGGTATGTATATGCGGATGCACTCCAGGTTTCGATAGCGTCAGTGTTTTAAGAGACGATTGGCAACAGTGAAACTGCGAGTTATTTGAAGCCCTGAGCAAACAATAGAAGCAAGACGCACATGTTAGCAGAACGTAAACGAGCAGGCTCTACAACGTGGTAGGCAACCTTTTAAAGCGTGACCTACGCTTCGGCTGTTAAACGTAAGAGTGTTCTTATCATCAATGCCTGGCGCCATTTTTATGAAGTCCAGTTCAGCTCAAATGTTTAACATCGACTTTTCCGTGTATGTTTGATTTATTCGCTGTCTTCGCAAGACACAATTCATACAAACGCATGCGCACTCCTTATTTCCTCAGTCATGAATCAGAGCTACAAACTACAGAAGGATGCATGACCACCAACGGTGAGCTCCGAGAGGCAGCTCGACTCGAATCGATTGCTGTCTTTCCGCACGTGGCCTCTTTTTCTTTCGCTACATCACGGAAAAGAAAAACGGGTAAAGGATGGCTGTGCTGACTTTTATTTCTCATTTTTCTTGTTCCTACAGGGTCTTCTTATTTCGAGGCAAAAACCGCAAGCTTTTTACTCTTTGTCGCAGCCGGCAGCATGCGTGGACGAGCTCGTCCGCCGCCCGGGCGTCTTGCGGGGAGGAGGCCGCGGAGGCAGCCAGTGAGCCGGTGTCCCAGGCAACGACACGCAGCCTGACAGCGGAGGGGACAGGCTCCGTGATCCCTTTTTATTGCGGGCTCGAGGTTTACAGAGCGGCAGGAGACAGTCGCGGTGTCTAAACCCCCCTCGAGACGACGTCACTGAACTGTCCTCTTTTCACTACCGCGGAAGAAGACACAAAAAGGGGGGCTGGAGGAAGACGAGTTGGGGAGTGCGACTTGGCAGGACGTTAAATCCCCCCGCTGAACAATGCGCGACCCGCGCTCGGCCGGTTAACTGGGGACCCGAGGAACGAGAGGCATCGGCTTCTGAACGCATTCCCCTGAGAAATAGGAACGCGCCGGGTAAAAACCTTCCGAGACGTTCTCCTGTGCCGCCCCTTCTCCGCGTGTGCGTACGTTCTTTCTTGTTTCTCCAGGTTAACTTCTTCCGCAGAAGAGGCCGAGGTGAAAGGCGAAGAAAATCCGGAAAGATCCGCTGTTTTTTTTTTCTGAGACCGTTTGGTAAAAGGAGCAACAGGGAAAATGGCAACCATTGCGGGAGAATGCTGGCGACCGGCGTCGTATCCGCGTTGCGTGCAATCGAGCCCGCCGGGAAGACTGCATGCAATCCCGAGGATTGCGTGCCGGGTTGTTGTGACTGTTTTGTTTGCTGTCCGCAACTCGCTGCTCCTCACCGTTTGTACTGTTTCCTCTGGGCCAGGAATTGGAGTGCGCGAGCTTTTGTGCTTGGGCTTGTTTCCTTCTTCGCCAAAGCAATCAGGCGACGCTCTTGCTCCATCATTATCCTGAGCTGGCCGGTCACTGATACGGGCCTCGAAGTTTATACTGTGATGCGCGTCGCTGACCCACGTCCGTCGTTTCAACAATGCATCCTGCTTTGGGAGTTCGACGTGGGGGGTTACAATTTGGTGTTCAATCAATTTATTTTGTTCACTTCCGGGCCAGAGCCCTGAAAAATTTACGAGAGATTGTGAACACTGGGTCAACAATCAAGTGGTATTAGGTTCCCGCTTTAAACTTTCATTCTCTTGTGACGAACTCACTCAAGAAGACAATTTAATATCTCTGGAAGGGCGGGTTAACCAAAGATAAGCGCGGGCATTCTACGACTAGTCACGCTGTAGCTTAGTTCACCTAGTCGGAGAAGATGTTCGAGTGAGTAAGTGTTGCAGAATGTTTTTTTTACTTATAGAATACAACACGTAGGAGCTCGGCAAGCACGACTTGAAAATCAATTTACTGAAACATTATCTATTCTGGACAGTGTTTTTAGTGAAATGATAAGCACATTTAATTTCTATAGGTAAAACTAAAAATCTAATAAATATTCAAAGTCGAATTAAGTTGATTTAGTGCTTATCATAAGTGAAGGTATAAAAGTGCACAGCGATATCTCAGTTTGATCACAGAGAGGCTCAACCAAAACATTTTGTTACTTATTATACGTAAAGAAAGTGAATACTTGTCGTTTTAAAAAGCCTACTGCCAGTGCGCCAAATTCTTCAGTAAGGACAAAAAGAAGAAAGCGAACATCCAGGATGCGTCTTTTCTTTCCACGTTCCTTTTTTTTTTTTTAGAAAAAGGAGAAAAGCACACACGCCTGAATAAAAGCACGAAAATGAAGGAAATGTAATATAAAGGCGGATGAGTGCAGAGGTATAGAGGATGGGAATTTTAAGGGATACATTTCTGCTTTACGGCATTTTTTGTGATAAGCAGAGTCGCCAATATTTTGCTGTTGTTGCTGCTTCGACTCCTCCTTATTCTTTTCTCATCTCACCGCCACAGACAGTGGGCGCCGTCCTTTTCTCTCGCTGGAAGCCCACGTACAGCCCACACGGAAGCCCAGGGCTCAAAGCCACCAGCCCGGGGCCAACGCTCGGCGACCGCCATCGCCGAATCGAAAGCGGCAAGAAAACGGCCGACGAAAGCAATATCTAATCCGGGAACACGCATTCCTAGCGTTTCTCAAGCCAGTGGGGACACTCACACACACACTCGCAGGTGCAGAACGGCGCCGAGCAATCAATCGAATCAGCCCCGACCCGGCACGCACGCACAAGACACAGCGTCGCCGGAAGAAGCCCAGCGGGATGACCCCAAGCTCTCTTCAGGCTTCTCCGCGCCATTCCATACAGCCAACGGCCGAGCCAAGCCTAGCCGGAGCCGAACAAGTCCGGCCCTTCCCCCTGATCGCGCAACCCCAGGAGCCCGACGAACCGTGCTCGCGGGAATCGGCGCGAGAGGTAGAGGGGCCCCAGGGCACCGTAGCAGCCATCGCCGGCTTTACCAGGGCCATTAACGGATGAATAGGCCTGCCGATGGGGGCCGCGCTTTCGGGCGGCCAGGTCTTCCCGAGCAACAAGAACCTCGCGAGTAATCAGGTTTCTACTCATTTCCTCCTTGGGCCCTCTTCCCACGTTCCCTGGGACCGGCGTTATTGGACCGGGCGTCCCGCATCGCACCGGACCGTCCTCTCCGTACACAAGGGACCCGCACAGTCGTCGGAAGGAGCCCGTTTCGAGCATCGGCGGCGCTACTTTCCGCTTTCCGCACACGCCCGACTCAGAGTTTAATCCTCGCCTCGGCGGACATTCGAGGAGGAGCCGGCACAGAAGACCGTGCGGCGGGCCACTTGGCCTAGGTGTGTCTGTAAACAGGGCTGCCGGGAAGGATATTACCACGTCGTCCCAAGCTTCACTCTTTTGTGCTGCATTACGCGCAGGATACTACACAAAGACACCCTAAGCTGTTACGTCTCGCCCTTGTTTTTGCTGTCAAGTAATCACGTGCAGGGGCCGCTATCTGGGGGCTCTGTTACCGCTTCTAATGAGAGGATAATGCAGGATTAGCGCCGATTCCTTCCTGTTGCCATCGTCGCTCATTTGGCGGCACCGCTCTAATGGTTGTGTCGCGTGCGCCTCCTCCTCCTCACTCACGCCTGGAAAGAACCAAAATTACACGTCTGGCTCAGGAGCTTGCTTTGCGAAAAAGCATTGCTTCTGCTTTGGGCACCCGAACTTTTCCACCTGATCGATGCAATTTAAAGGTGCGAAGCTCCTTCGTTTTATCCCCCTCTCAAGGTGGAAACTCAAGCGGGCTTAGTTCTCCCGTCGCCTTCTGTACTATTATTTATAGCATTTCTAGTTCACCGTTAAGAAAACGTGTTTTGGAGCTAGCAGCGTCCTCGGGGAAACTACATTTCTGCCGAGTACAACACACAGAAAAACAGTCGAGGCAAAACCTGCGCCTGAAAGGAGGGAGGAGGAGAACAAGTTTACAAAACTGCGAAGTGCGTACCCTTGTTTATTGGAAACCTGTTTTGAGGAGCCGTGGCTGGTTTATTTTCGTCGATTTTCTGGCTTTGGTTTCTTCTGCCGCTGACTTTGCCGGAATCCCTTTTTAAAAGCCGATTACAATCTATACAGGCCACGTAATTTGTAAACAACACCCCATCGACAAGTGTGCCTTTGAAAAAGTGATAGTTATAAGTACACAAATTGTCGTACTACTTGCACGGGTGAAAATATTCATACTTGCAACATTTTTTATGCGATAAAACAGTGGGCACATTTTAGGCACGACTTAAGTACCTAAAAGAAAGCAGCGGTGGTGTATTCGTTATAAAAATACAGCGAAAACTTGCTGGACAGTTGTGTTGCTAACGTGAAATGTTTTCCACGATGCTATGTTTCGCCTATGGTTTCATATTTGCTTAGCTCTACGGCTGAGCGTTCCCTTCTGACACGCCATTTGCGAAGAAAGCTGTTTTGCACTAATTTAATTAACACCAGATTGCTCACTGACGTTTCAATTAGGGTCCATGGTTGTACAATTCGACCTACACGCTCCCCCCTGCCCCGTCCCTCCCCTTCTCCCCTTATATCTTCCTCAGCGCACTCTGGCACAAACATCGGTCAATGCTTAAGGGGAGAGTTGCTACTCTGCAGAAGAATATGTTGTTGGGCAAGTTGCTACTCAGCCGTTGGTACTTAGTTGATAATCAGTTGGTACTCAGCTTTGGAGCACATTACAGTGCGGAGGAAGACGATGACTAAAGCACATGTCCCATATTCTCTCCCAGTCTTCGTCTACCTTCGCTCTGTAATGTGTACCACGATTGCCGCCCTGTCCGCCACTTGGCTAACAAAAAAATCATGACCCGAAAACCACGCATTGCTTCTCGAGTTGCTCAAGAATGTTTCGGTAGACATTGCACTTGAAATACGACGTTTAACTCACGAATGTCACTTGGTGCCAAACGCTTTCAGTTCGGCGTTCCTAACTATGGAGTGCGAAAGGCCGATCAAGCTGGTCACAAACTCGTCACGTAGCGCCGGTTTAGTTTGTTGGCGCGGATTTTAAACTTCACGAGTCACCCTCCCGGCTCAGAAACGCCGCCCGGAAAAATCTGTTCATAAAACTCGGTTCAGAAAAACTGAGTGCAGTACTAAAAAACGTATAGGGAGAAAACAAGGTAGAGCACTCACAATGAGGACAGTGAACATAGAGATCAGAATCAGCAAGAATAAAACCGCTAGGAAACAAATTTGGCTTTAGGTGGCTCGTTGTACGCCTTATCAGTACACTACTATGTATGCTGATGTTGAGAGCGGAGTAGGTTTAAACTGACAGCTTACTAAGTATCTTTACTCGTGTTTCTGTTTTAGGTGATGCTGGCTCATTTGAATAGCGGCCGGCATAAAAAATCTACCTATTGTAATTGTTGTCGAAACGCATGTATCCATTCCTAGGTGAAAGCGTATATGCGTCACGAAGAACTTATGAAGAAATGTCGCACAGTAATACAATGCAAATTCTTCATTTCTATGCGCCAGGCATATTGAAGCACAGGGATTTAACATAATCCACTTCAGGGACTGTCGTCCACCAAAAGGCAGGAATACTTCCTTCGAAGCGAATGACAAAAAAAAACGGGGGAAAACTTCATACATATTAAAAAATTTTCAACAGAAACGGCATTCACGTTGTTTCCACGTCTGTTTTTTCTTCCGCGCACATTTTTATTCAATTTCTTGCACGGTGCCACAGTGTCTGACGGTCGCTTTCCACTTCGGCCGGTGACCAGCCCTTCCTTCGGGCGTTTGGTGCAGAGGCGCTCGTCGATAAAGTCCTCGTACTGTTTCTACAGTTGAGGTCTTCACACGATTTCGAACTGCTTCATCTTTTGCAGCGGAGCTGTTGTACGCTTGGTTCTGACCAAAAGTGCGTGGTTCGAGAGTGTGTGTAGGGTGTGTAAATTCTATCTTGCGGCGAAGCCAACTTTCTGGTGAGTGCTACTATATGTCTCTCAATCTGATCTGATCTGATTGTAGGGTTTAACGCGCCGATGCAACGCAGGCGATGAGGCGCGCCGTAGTGGAGGGCTCCGGATTAATTTTGACCACCTGGGGATCTTTAACGTGCGCCGAAATCTCGTACACACGGGCGTTTTTGCTTTTCGCCTCCATCAGAAAAGCGGCCGCCGCGGCCGGGAATCGAACCCGCGACCTCGTGCTCAGCAGCGCAACGCCTTAGCCACTGAGCCACATGTCTCTCAATCTAATGCAGGTATGTTAAAAAAATTATACCAAAATTGGCTGCTAGGATAACCGGATCATTACGTTTAGTGTAATTTGCTTGCCATAATTAGTTACTTCATAGGAAACTTGTGAACGTTACAGATTTCCCTGTAGCTGTCAATACATCCCCGTCTACGGAGGGGGAGCGATAGGGTAAGTAAAGAGAAAGAGAGAGAGAGAAAGGTATAAAGAGAGGATAAAGAATAAGAGATAGGGCTACTACTTTCCTTCCCCGCACTGTTATGTGTGCAGGTGAGCTCCCTGCGGAGCTCAAAAATATCCATAGTGCATTTCCTTTCCTTTTCCTTTCCCGCAAACCACAGCCACCACCACCCGTCTACGGAGGGAGCACGGACACAAAACCTCTGTAACTGTTCTTTTATCACAACAATCCCTGAACAAATGATATGACAGTTAGCCGCTGAGACGACTTTAACATTACGCTGGGTTTCATCTGCTTTTCATGTCCACGTTGTTCACGGCGATGTTGTAAATATTGTGGAGTTCACGTCTGCTGTCAATACGTGGTCTTCTGCATGGGGAAAACGGGCAGCCCCATGTTCGTCCACCAGAATAAAACCTTAGTCCCTCCATGTTTCGTTCGGCTAATTAGCCATAAGGTAAGCCTAATCACAAATTACAAACAAACGAGGTTTGTTCTGTGCCCTTTTTGGAGAGCGCCCACCTTCGCTTGTCATCCTTCTTCACAGAGTGGAAAGGGCCTGGGGGTTTTGCTTGGCGATGCGAATGCGTCTATGTGGCGGCTTGACGTTAGTAGCATCATCATGCGGCATGTATAGAAGTATGCGATCGTGCTGCGTTGCCCCAGCAGATGACGTGCCAGTGTTCGGAGGGGGGAGGGGTGTTTGTGCCAGCCTGACGTTAGACCTCACGCTGCGCTTTGAGCTCTACCGTCGTCAACCGGTATTTGCAGATGGACGCACAATGAAATTGAGTTGCCTGGTACGCCATAAGGCAGGGTTATGGCCCCGCAACGTTAGTCCTATATATAATAACAGCGGCGATTAGATAAGGATCTCAGTCATAGTAATGAAGATACGAAGAAAATGATGCAAAGGGAGAAGGATGAGGATGGTTATTGTGAGAGGACGTATTCAACGACTGGGCACTAATGATGTCGCATTCACTACATCATCAGAAGTACTGAGATGTCCACGTAATTTTCTCGCACAGTAGTCTTTTAGAGGCCTACTGAGATTACAGTTGACGAACCTTCTACGGCATATGAGACAACCCATTCTGTTATTTTAGTATTTTACAGAATATTCTTTTCTAGAATAATATAAAGTACAGCCGCCACCAGCGATAACCACATCCTCAACGTCGCCATCAGGAGCATACCGTTTCACGTGCTTAATTCTTGGTTACTAACTGGGCGGTACATTTGCGTTCATTTTCTATTTTTTTACCTAAAAACAGGAAAAGAAGTACATCAAAATAGTTTGGGAAATTACAGCGCTGTTTCAGAGGCACAAAAAATTCCTTCTGCGAATGGGGTGGCGGTAAGTCGTCATTGTGATTCTAAAAAAAAGAAAGCCAGCCGAAAATGTTTCCTTCCGAGGACGTAACTTTCGATTCCAGCTTCATGTGGGCAGGAAATTGGTTAAGAGGGCTTTCGAATTTGGAGGGCTTTCACCTTTTTTTTTCACAATAGCCTTTTCGTTCGATTCCTCCCAGTTTTTTTTTTGTACTTTTGTCTCGACTACGTCGTCGTGGAGTCCTGAATTTTTCTGCTTTCCCCAATTTCTATCTAAATGGCTGGTCTGCCCTATAGGCGTGCGTGGCGTTCTTGTTCTTATCGAATTTCGATCGGGGCGTTAAGACTCAAAACAAAAAAATAATGGGGCGCCAAGAGGATGACGATATTGAGGATTGTCGCGGGAAAAAAAAAATCGAAGAAAGAAGGAAAAGCTGTAATAACTGTTGCCCGAATTCCAGAAACATGAAGGATCCATTTGAGGTGACGGTTATTACTTGCTACTGAGTCAGCGCTCAGCGATAAAGCTGATGATAACCAGCAGAACACAAGTAGCAAAGCTGCTTTGAAGTCGTGCGGGACAATAAGAACATAAAAACGTGCACGAGGCTGATAGAAAATCGAGCGCCTCCTCTTTCAGCGGATCAAAAAGAAGCGCGAATGCGCAGAGCCGAAGATACAAGCAGTAAGAGTGGAGCGAGTTCCGCGGGCAAGGGAAAAAAGCTTACGTCGGTGTTCTGCGGAAGAGAGGAAATGAGAATGTCGATCTTAATTTGCACAGGAAACAAGCTTGCGCGCGGTCTTGGTGCCTGCGGCATTGACTTGGAGATAAGGAGCCGTAAATGTATTTTTCTTGATTTAGGCGGGCTTTGTTGTCATTCAGTGGCTATTTGGCTTTTACAAAGAACGTAGTACTGGGCGGTCAATCCGCCTCCTTTTGACGTCGACTACAGGTATGTTTGTATTAGCATTTAAAACCTAAAAAGAGTCGAGGAAATCGTGCTACACATGCGTGTTGGGTTGCGTGTTCTCCGAGACCGAATGCAACCTGATTTTATTGGGTCTCTAACCCTAGACACAAACGTTCATTCCATCAAGTACAGATATTCCTCGCCATTTCTGAATATTTGAATGCTATTTGTTTTGAGGAAGGTTTCTGGAAGGCAACTCACTGTTATGTAAAAAATATGTATTAGCAGTGGCTTAGCTCGGCTACGCCAGGATATACGTAGCGTGAGCTAAGGTTCAGCTGGTTATTCTTAGCTTTCCTGGTTGTCTAGGATTATCTTATTATGCTTACTGCTGCTTCAATGACACGCACATGATATACGCATTATGTCACACACGTATATTTATTTATCAAGTGGCTCTGGCGCAGCGTGACCAATCGCCCCAGAGCTAAGCTGGTTCCACAGGCGCACGCCGGCGTTGCTGCGACGCACGAGCCATCGGTTCCACACCCGGTCACCCCTCACGTGACCACAAGTGGACCGGGCCGCCACGTGCGGAACGGAGGTCGGCGAAGACACTGGGTGTGTGGGGTGTGTGAGAGACGTCGGGCAGCGAGCAACGTTCTGTGCGCCGTGTGATGTCACTGCTTCTCGCGCATGCGCAGCACGGCTCTCCAGGAGCCACGCGAAACTGCTCAACCTCGGCCAGTGTAGCTCACGCTACAAAACTTTCGTCACGCAAATTTTGTGACGGGAGGGCGGAAAGATTTAGGCAACGTAAGCCACGTCGCAAAACGGGAATTCAAATTCCGTGCCTACACACTTACGCACATGGGTGCACATTCGAACAATCGCGACGCTGTTCAGCGAAAACATCGCTCGCATGGCTGGCATTCCAGATCAGCGTAGTAGTTTTATAGAGACCTTTCGTAGAAATCTTGGACACGTATCGAATGCGCCACGTTATATCAGTGCATGTCCGCAGAGATGGTCCACCGGAAGGACAGCCGAAGATAGGAAGAGGGGCAAAACAAAGAAAACTGATGTTTTGCGAGTTCCATTATCGCGTCCGCGGCGAATGATTTATGATGCGGCGTGGTGTGTATGTTTCAAGCTCGGGTGTCGTCGTCACGTTGTTGCCTGGCGCATTGTTCGCTCTCCCGCATCGCAAGGGGAGAACCACCGCAAAGAAACCCGCAGCGCCCGTGGTGGCGAGCTCGAGGCTTCCGTTTCGTTTGGTCCCGGAGTAATCTGACACTATCTGCGGAGCGCATCAAATGACGCGGCCTGCCACCACGGCAGGCTGCAGGGTCGCGCTGTTTCGTCGTCGGTCGGAAGAAAGGCGAATAAAAAGGATCAGTGGCCGAGACGTGACAAACAGTACGCGGTGTCTCGGCTCCCGGGCCAGTGGCGTAGGAAATTGAGATAGCAACGCAGATCGTCCTCCCCGCTCTCTCTTTTGCCCTCTTCCCTGACCTAGCAACATAGATGGTGTGTGGGTTGTGGCTCATTCAGTGCGAAGAGCGAGCCGAAAACGTGTCCGGGACGTCGGGCTTAGAAAAAATCGTTTTCTGGGGATTACGGCCGTGTTCTAGGGACGGAGCCGCCAGACTCTGAGGACTATTAAGGATAAGCTTTTTGGCGCCTGCCTTCCACGAAGACTGGGGCCCGGCGTTATTGAAGGAAGCAAGCGAGGTATCGTGGCAGCAATGTTTTGTGGATGGGGAGCGGAATGAGTTTTTAGCTCGGTGGTATTTACCTTCGTTCTCTTGGCTCCTGCGTCGTAATAGGAGGCTTCCAAGATATCGAGGGCGTTATGTGTTGTTAATCCGCATAGTTATCATCAAATTAGACGCAGCTACACGAAGCCAGCCAGACATTCGTCAACTTGAGGATACGAGCATAACCTTTTGTGTGGGATTTATAATGTGGAGAGAGAGAGAGAGAGAGAGAGAGAGAGAGAGAGAGAGAGAGAGAGAGAGAGAGAGAGAGAGAGAGAGAGAGAGAGAGAGAGAGAGAGAGAGAGAGAGAGAGAGAGAGAGAGAGAGAGAGAGAGAGAGAGAGAGAGAGAGAGTAAATTTTAATGAGAGCATCACAATGGGGGTGGGGTCCTGAGTTCAGGACTCTATTGGAGACTTGCTCTGCGATGTCCGTTTCCACCAGCCTTGCGCAGCTATAGAATTATTGCACCTAAAGACCTCGCCATGCACAAACCACCTGAAAAGCAAAAGAAAAGAAAATCGTGTTCGGGTACAGCACGTATACATTGAAAATCAGAATAAATTGTACCAAATCCCATCAAATCCGACCAAAAAACCGTGTTGGAAACTAGCAGGCGACGAGGAGGAAGAAGAGAGCGTGCGCCATATCGCATCCGCAGGTCGCGCCCAGCAGAGCGTGCACCAGCATCATTATCATTGTAAATCGGTCAGTCATCGTCATTAAAGAGGTTTGATCGGGGGTCTCTCGGCTCCGTTCACTGGCGGCTCATTCGCAACAAGGTGGTTGCTCCGCGACATATGGTGCCGAAACCCGGGGCCCAAGCTACAAGTCAAGGCAAAACGAGTTCAAAAGTGAAACCACCTCAAATTTCCCGGTGCAGACGCAGGCCACCAAGTCAGCATCTACTGTCCGCACGATCTGCCAGCAGAACGAAGGAGTGCACCTCCAGACATTCAGGTCATCGGTCATCCGTTCCAACTACGCAAGCTACGTGCGAGACATTTTGGACTGTGGCAGCCAGCGAACTTATATCAAGGAATACCTCGTGCCAAAATTAAGACTAAATGCCGCAGGACAGACGAGCCTAGCTGTACATTCGCTTGCGTCGGCCGTCGATTCGAAGGAACTACGACACAAAATAGTGGAACTACGACTGCGTAGCCAGTTTGGCGACGCAGAGCATAGATTACAGGCAGTTACCGTACCAACCATTTGTCCGAACATTCCAAATACGGATAGGAACGGTACTTTTGTGACACATTTAAGAAAGTTAAGCTACCGACTTGCGGACGAACAAACTGTTCCTCAAGAAGGTGCGGACCGGACATCGACCAGCTTGTAGGAGACTTCCAACTGTGGACAATAGTGGCAGAAGTTATTTGAAGCGAGCAAGAGAAAAGATCAGTCGCGATAAAGACCTCGCTTGGGTGGACGCTGCAAGGCTCTGTCAGCAAACCGAGTCCTGCGCTTCAAAGAGAGAGAGAGAGAGAGAGAGTAAATGTTTATTGAAAAGGAGAAGGGGTCAGCCTGAGAAATTGATCTTGGGCCTGCTACTTCCCTCTGGGGGGAGGGTACTGAGGACAGAAAGAGAAAGGAATGAATATGGAAGGTATGGGAAACTACAATGAAAGCGACAAATGAACTATGTACAAGCAGTAAAACCAATAAACGTCTCACGTACAACGGGGCGCTGAATCAGATGACTACAGTTCACTTTTTAGCACATGACTATCATCCATGAAAAAAAAAAAAAAAAAGAAACTGCTCAGACATTATTTCGCAGTCTGTTCAATTTTGTCGCAACCTAGAGGCGAGAATCCAAAGAGGAGTCACCAAGAAATGTAAGCAAGGCTTTAACGGCTAGGCTTTGCTTCCTGTTGTCAGCCCACGTGCCCAAAATCTTTTGTTCGGACAGAGGGCGAGTGTCCAAGCGTAGTAAAGCTGTCTCAAGGTTCATTCGCTCACTAGAGTACTTTGGACAAGCACTAAGCAAATGTTCGATAGACGACGGGAGTGACTTGCGTGCTGAGGGCGCAAGTATCACCGAACGACGGGTCGAGACTGGACCCTGCACAGCATTCCCGGGATCGACAGAGAGCACGCGATCGACTGTTGCTGTATCGCCTGGCGTTGCATCCGACGCAGAGTACACCGCAGTCAGCGCGGGCAGGGGCACTAGATGGGCACAAGAGACGTCCAGCTTTCAAAGAGTAGGCTTGGTCACCGGCAACACTCCGGGCTTCACAGGTCTCAGACGTATACGGTGTGCAGAAGCCTACGACTGGTGATGGCGTAGCCAGCGATCGACCGCATTATTTGTCTGATTAGTTTACTAATACAGCAGCGCGGGCATACCTGAATGGCTACCGGCCCCTTCAGCACAGCAGACACTGTTTGTTTTATAATCATATGAACACGTCGTAAGAAATGTGGCTTCCAACCTAGAGGCATCGGAAGAAAGCAAGTAAGAGGAAGCAACGGTGGAAGGAAGAGTTGAACTGGAAGAACGTTCGCGTTTCACCAGGAACTGTGGTGCAATGGTTCGCCAGGAGCCTTTGGCAAGATGTTAATGCTTTTCACACATACGTTTTGGGACCGGGAGTGCGTTGCGAATTGTGGAAGACGAAGCTCCTGGCACATGCCGCCGCACTATCGTTGTCATTGTAAATCTGTCAGTCATCGCAATTAAAAGCGTTCCATCAGGGTGTCTGACTGCTCGGTTTGACTGGGTGACGGCTGATTCAGAACCCCGTGTGCTTACGTCAGAGCTATACACCTGAGTTCTTTTTTAATTTTCGGCATAGCTTGCGAATGCCAATGAAGGAGGTACAGACGCCTAGCCACACGCAGGAAATCTGAGATTGATACCTGTACTGAAAATTTGGCGGAAATTTGTTGCTTGCGCTAGTACTGCTTGAAGAGCTGCAACTGTGACTCCCAACATCTTGTCTTCGATGAACTGTTCTCGGATGTTCGTCTGCCTGTCATTGTAGTTGGCAATCTGATACGTTCTTGGAGCGTTCAGTCACCAGAAAGGTGGCGACATGCCTTGTATTCAAGGAGACGCAGTACGAGGTCACATTTACGGCCTGAGTAAGGAAGCCCGATAAAGCCCTGACAATCCGTACGAGTGCTTGGCCTCTACATCCAAGCTGATGCTCAAACTAACGTAACCATTACATGCCTGACCAAAATAACTGAAAGGGTTATTGACATGATATGCAGGGCAAACAATAAACACAAAGTAATGAAGGAAGTGGAGCCCTTTCACCGCGTCCAAGCCTTCATTCTATCTGAAATTCCCTACGCCATCCCCCATTTGACCTTCGGCAAAACGACACCCGATAAACTTAATACCCTCCTTAGGAAAGCGTCAAATCACGCCTTAGCAGTTCCCGTTTGTGTGCGTGCGTGCGTGCGTGCGTGCGTGTGCGCGTGCGTGTGTGTGTGCGTGTGTGTGTGTGTGAGTGCGTGCGTGCGTGTGTTTGTGTGTGTGTGTGCGCGCGCGTGCGTGCGCGTGTGTGTGTGTGTGCGTGTGTGTGCGTGTGTGGCTGTGTGTGTGTGTGTGTGTGTGTGTGTGTGTGTGTGTGTGTGTGTGTGTGTGTGTGTGTGTGTGTGTGTGTGTGTGTGTGTGTGTGTGTGTGTGTGTGTGTGTGTGTGTGTGTGTGTGTGTGTGTGTGTGTGTGGCTGTGGCTGTGGCTGTGACTGTGGCTGTGGCTGTGGCTGTGGCTGTGGCTGTGGCTGGCTGGCTGGCTGGCTGGCTGGCTGGCTGGCTGGCGAGAATGCACCTGCACAATACAGTGTACGAACAAGTGGAAGGCCACCTGTGCAGCCAGAAGGCAGGGGGCGAACGATGACACAAGCGAGAAGAAGCGTCGTCGATAAGATAAAGCGGAGTTCCGCCACTGGAAACCCAGCCTCAGAGATTCCCAAATGACGGAGAGCCCACGTCACTTACCTCCCTCAACCAGAGAGTATGCACCTCATCCACCGCACGGGCCCCAGAAGGGCAGCCATTAAAAGACTACGGAACACACCAGTCGAGATTAGTCCACAGTATAACGGATGAACGACAAGAAGTGAGACCAGAGCAATTCTACAGGCTTGCACCACAACGAAGCTGGAGGATTTCTTTCTGTGTAAGCACTGAAGGACACACCACCACACATTGCATTAAGTTTGAAATTGTTTATTTACACGATCCGTAGTGGCTTTTCACTGTGGTAGTAGTAGTCATCGTCATATCCATCGATATCGTCGTCTTCCTCGTGCATAACTGGCACGCCCGGGTCGTTTTGTCCGCAGGCCTTCACATTTCTCCCTAAGTGCGACGCGTCAGCACGCTAGAACCGGTGGCAACCGGCGTCGCGAACTGGGCATCTGTAGCGTTAGCTGTTTTGTGCTCCCTCTTTGAGGCGCGGACGCACGTGAACTGTTTTCTGGGTATTTTTCTTTTGCGAGAACCACGCGCAAGCCTGGACGACGTCGGGCGCTCCTCGTGAGGCGCGTGCTTACAGGTGGGGTAAACGGCGAAAGTAACTAGTTTTGTGATGACGCCGCACACCGGTCACATTACGGCGAGCAACAACATCTTCGCTGTTAAAAAAAATGTTTCAGAGTTTTCTTAATGCTTACGCATCTAGAACTACACCGAAATCGCTAAAAATTGCGTCCTCCCCTTTCCCTTTCTTTTGATAAGTGTAGGGCAGCGATCTCTGTAACACATACCCTGTAACGTAAAGAACAAAAACTTGTACTGGAACAAAAAAAAAAAAAAGGCCGCAAGATTTTATTCCGGTGTCGGCCACTACCTTAACATCAGTCAATCTGACCGAGCTTTCGCGCCAGGGACATGCCACGTCAACTGCACAACGTGTAACAGGGCTGACGCATCAGAACTGCGAAATCTAAAGGAACACATCTCCACCCAGGAGATTCCTTTTATCGAGAACAGCGACAACCACGACAGAACCGTATACACCTAAAGAGGTGAGTCTGCGCACATCTACCTCATCGTTTTCCTCTTGTATGTGCATGCGCCCCGCGCTGCCCGATTGAATGCAGCTTAGCTTCCCTTAGGGGTCGCGCGCACATATATCGCGCCAAAACCCATATTGCCAGCGGGCGGAAGCTACGAGCCACATTTTCTCCGGGGCTTATAGGCTGGCGCAGCAAGAGTCGCGTTATTCTCTAGCACAGGAGACGAAAACTGGAGGAGAAACGCATCTTTAAAGAAAAGCAACGCAGAGAAAGCAGGCTGGCAGGAAAGGAAAGAAGGGGCGAACGCGAACGACCAAGTTAATAGAAGGAAATTCCGATTGGCCATGGAATGCGGACCCTACGGCCCTGTGCGTGGGCGCGCGCTGCCCGGCTGTTTTTTTTTCTGTCCCACGTTTTTGGTCAAGAATCCCGCGGGCGACGCCGGCGAAGGCGGCCGCTGGTTCGGTAGACGCGTCGGCGTTGCTCTCGTTTCCATTCACCAAGGCGGGGGCTTTTGGGCCGCGGCTGCTCCGTATACGCGATACGACAATGGAGATGTTGGCTCTGGGTTTCGGCCGTTGCTTGGCTGCAATGCCGGGCGCCCAGATGAAGGCCGACGAACGTCCCGGGCATCCTATTTATCGACTGTGGCGGCCGGCTATTGTGCGCGGCGGCGGCGGTGGCCTCCTCCGAGAGCGGGTTGCCGTTCCTTTAAGCTCAATGGGCCGCGCCGCTGCTGGCGGGCTATTAATAAGAACGCCCCGATGCGTTTTGCGCTGCTGCGGAGGCGCGGGCATCGGCGGCGCACTACCTAATAGATAAATAAAGGACCAGGGCCCGCGGGCGGGCGTCTGCTGGTGACGACTCGGCGTCCTTTTGATGCGTTCGAGGTCTCCGGAATATCTGTCTCCTTTGTGGGTATAATCGTGCGCTGGTCAATGTCTCTCTGAGTGTGAAGTCTTTACTTTATTGGCCGTTTTGTTTCGACGTGAGCCACCCCGCGCCCGTGTCTGGCCTTGACAAGTCGTCAACCGTTCACAAAGGCAGTTGACAAAGCGAGTGCGCACGCTCGGAGCGCGGGGCGACCGAGCGTTTTTGATGGATGAGGGAAGGAGTGGGAAAGCCTCTTCAATCAACATCGTCGCCTGCTTAAGCTTAGTACAGGATTTATTGCAGTCATTTTTCCTGTATGTTTTGAGTGAGAAACTGGCCTCGGGTAAATCGCCAAATTTGTGTGACAGTTACCACGCATCACATAGGGCTCATCATCATCATCATAATCATAAGCATAATCATCATCAACAACAACATCAACATAATCATAATCATCAACATCATCATCAACATAATCATAATCATCATCACACCACGCCAACCACCATAATCAACAACATCATCATCATCATCACCACCAACATCATCAACAACATCATCACCATCACCATCATCATAATAATCATCATCACCGCCATCACTGTGATCATCACCATCATCACCACCATCATCATAATCATCACGGGAGCTTAACATCGTACCAAACCACCCCCTTTCCGCGTCCGACCAGTCCGAAATAAAAATGTGCTCATCATTTAAAAAACAATACCTTTTTGTTTTGTTCCTCTTCAGCTCAAATGGACGTTTTACGTGCTCACTCACCCCTTGCCTGAGCTTATACGACTTCACTTGGGTGTGTTTCTTGACGGAACAGTGGTGCCACCTTGGCGCACTCACTGTGTCAATTGAGATGAGTATGCAAAACGACCACCTACCAAGGAAGATGAGCTCCGCAAGAGGAATTGGCGTCGCAGCCGCGCAAGGAGGGCAGTCGATGAGACGCCTACGAGATCTGGCCTTCTCTTGTAGATGACTTCGTCAGTCTACACGCACGATGCTTCGCACATCGTAGTACAACTAGCGTAATGGCTTCTGCGACATCTTTTACCGGCTGCTATCACTTTCTCTTTTTAAACATTTCATTACTGTTCCGAATTTTTACTCCCACAAAGACATTAGCTTGCCTCGAGCCACTATCATAAATCATCATTTTATACACTGCGCTAATGAAATGGAATATTTTGGTCAGCGCTGTAGGCGTGTGGGGGTTGTTCGCCGGGTAGTGCAAATTGAACGCTCACGTGCGTAGCCAGTTCGAGGGCTGATTCAATCACCTTATTGAAGTACGTCGCACAGACGCCCGAAACGCGCGTGTGGGCGTCGTCGCGAAGCAGGAGTATGACGCGAGTAAGTAGGTTCGTTTCCCCGGGGGAAACGAGGTGTCATTCTGTCAGTTTCTTTTCTCCCGAGCATCGGTGGAGGCAGAACCTCACGTGCCTCCATTAACCGCGACGAGAAAATGAACGAGCCTACGACTTCGGGCCGCTGAACTGTCAGAGGCGGAGGGGAACTTTCCCGCGACTGTCATTTCCTCGATTCCAATCTGGCGAAATGACAGACGGCCCAGAGCTTAGTGTATCCCTGTCAATCCTCCTTCGTGTCCCCGCTGATGTATTCGCCACATTTTTCCCGTCGCGCCGTTGCGACTTCTACCCCCCTTTCTCCGCTCCCCTTTACTTTTTACGACTGGTTGCCTTTGCTGGAGGCTTTGTGCGGGAGACAATGCAGCACGGCGGAAAAAGTCCATCAGATGAGTTCCGCTCTGGAGCCTTGCACTTGAGTGCCATAATATTATGCGCGTCTGTACGGAGTTCGGCGCCCGGACGTCCCCAGTAATGTCGTTTCGCGTGGATGAATAGAGAGAACTTCGTTCAGAAGTTACTGGCTTTTACAATGTTTGGTGACGTACTGCCAAGTCTAAGAAAAAGGAGAACGAACAATGACAGAGGTATGTAAAATGACTTACTAATAGAATCCCAAGTTCAGCTGTAGAGCGAGATTGAGGGAAATTTATTTCGTATGACTCGTACCATATGTACGTACGAGGCAACCTGGTTAAGTTTACAATTTTGGCTCTCCAGCTATATTGGTCATTATTGCTGTTATTCTTGTGTAATAACTAAAGTATTATAAATCTCATGATATTTAAAGTACGTCTATACGGCTTTCTGCCGATTTTGCTGTTCTGCTTAAGGCGCTGCAGCATGCCGAGTAGCTAGAAGAAAAAAATTACAGGCAGAAACGATTCCATTGATTGATTGATTGATTGATTGATTGATTGATTGATTGATTGATTGATTGATTGATTGATTGATTGATTGATTGATTGATTGATTGATTGATTGTGGGGCTTAACGCACCGACGCTTCACAGGCGCGCCATATAGTGGACGGCTCCGGATTAATTTTGACCACCTAGGGATCTTTAACGTGGCCCGAAATCACGAACACACGGGCGTTTCTGCTTTTCGCCTGCATCGGAAAAGCGGCCGCCGCTGCCGGGAATCGAACCCGTGATATAGTTCCAGACGATTGTTTTTTTTTTTTAACGCGAAGCATTTCTCGGCTTGCGATAATTACTCGCCATTACTTGAAGGGCATCCTCAGACAAAGATACCTGGATCCTTACTGGAGAGAAATTCCGCAGCCCAAGAAAATGTCCAACCATGTGCGCGCGTAACAACGACGTACTATTAATTACGTAACAACGAGTGAGCCCTGAATCAGAAAGGCATAAAATCAGCCGAAAGTGGGCTTTCAGCATTGCGTACTATAGACATATGAGTTGCTGGGTGACCGAATCAAAAAAAAAAAATTGGCTTGACAATTTTTTCATGAGAACGTATTGTCCCAGGTCATAGATGTACCAGGACTTTGGTTCCCTTTTATTCGCACTAAAAAACAAAGTGCCTTTAGCTTCGTGTATTTTGTCCCCCGAGAACTGCGTGCATATCGCCACAATAAGAATTGTTTCGCAGCATCGAAAAAAAAAAAAAAAAGAACTCCCCTGATCACTCACCAGGCTCATTTTATATACAAATCGAATGCATAAGAGAACGGTAGAAAGCGCGCCTTTGGGACAGTCTGCCAAAAATTTGCATTTGGGAAGATGTACTCAGCCAAGCTAAACAAAACACTTAATGTGATTCGGCCTACGCGTTCTATGCCTTCGCATTCCTTCCGACCTACGACCTCTTGGAACGCTCATTCTCATCATCTAAAAGCACACATCCAGAAAAAACGTGCGAAGTTGTACACAATCATGAGAAAGCTAGATAAGTTATTACTGGCAATTTATTACTCCTCCCTCACTTTTCGTTCGTTCGGGGCTCTTGACTCGGCGCGCGGAAAACGGAGAAAACACAAGAAACGGGGCAGATTAAGAGTGGGTGGCCGGAGTTGAGGCAAATAGAGAAAGGCAGGATTCCCCGCCGGCGGCAGCGTCAAAGGGGTGCCTCTGGGAATTGGGGAGGCGGGCTTTTAAGACGATTCAATCATTAGAGCGCCCCAAGACCGCAGGCTGACAGGGCTGGAGGCACACAGCGTGCTCGCTCGAGTCGGGGAGGCGTCGATCTCTGTTCCGTCTTCCTCGAGGCACGTTCTCCTGGGAAGCCTCCCTGCATGATCGCTTTTGTCTTTCTCCCCGTACTGCGGGTGCTGCCCTGTTTTCTTTTTTTGTTTCTGTCCTTTGTGTAGCTCTTTTTGCTGGGGCACGTGCCGCCCCCTACACCGCCGAATTTTGGCGCTTGCTCATCGATTCAGGCGTGGCACCGGTTCGACTGTTTTTACTCGCCCTTTCTCATTCTTTTTTTTTTTTTTCATCTGTCCAGTAGATCTGCAAGCGGACGTTGATTGCGTTCTGCTCACCCCGGCGTGCGGTCGAGAAGACAACGTGCCTCAACCTCCATACGGAGCGCCGTGACCCCGCGTCCTTTGAGTGATCGGTGAGAATGTTAGCCTGTGCGTCGTTCGTCCATCTCTTGCTACGAGTTGCTACAAGTTGCTACACGGTGTAAACTCTGGACAGTTCAAGCGTGAACGCCGCAGGAACTTTTCCCCGGATGTATGGAAGATTTGCACCTGTTACTTCTCGCATAAAGTGAAGAGCAAAAAGTCTCAGTCCGTGTTCCGCTCAACACACCATTATAAAATTTCAGACGTCGATCCTATATATTTGAAGCTGTATGTAACGCTGCTTGTGATAATATAAATATGCTTTACCCATGGCAAAAGATTTGTATTAGAAGGACGTGAATAATAAATTAATTCAGCTTTTCTTGTCCCGACTAAATTTCTGCGGAAACATCATGTTGTCTATAATAACATTCAACGATGTACTAATTACGTTCATTTCACATATGTACAGCTTCGTTAGAGGCTCTCTTCGAACAAGCAATTAACCAGACAATAGAGTGACCAAAAGTTATTGAATGCGGCTACGTAAATGGGTTAGTTTTTTGTTATTTATGCACTGGGGAGATAAAAATTCCCATCAAGTTGTCCTTAAAGCATTCCAGTACTCTGCCATTTCTCATGGCTGTTGAAGGAATGGGGTTGAATGAAGAAGTGGGGAAGCACTCCGAGGTCATGGAGTAGAGTGTGAAGTCTTGGGAGCACAGTTTACAGTATGCGGACTTTGAAATGGGGTGGTAGGCGTGGAGGAGGCTGTAATGGGATTGTGTGACCGCGTGAAGGCGGCGGTTGGTTGCGGCTACTTGTTTGTTCAACTTGTCGTCTGATGGTGGTAGAGTGAGGAATTCGAGTCGGTAGTGTTCAAGTATATTTGTGTGTATTTAATGCACGGTGTAGTCTTTTTGGGTCAGTGATGGTGAAGGGCTGGGGAAATTTTCCCCCAGATTTTTCCGGTAGATAGGCGCACATGCAGCGGCATGAACCGCCTTATCTCCCCCCCGCCCCCCCCCCCCCCCCCCTTTCCTTTCCCCATGTTCCGGGGCCGGTATATGCTTTTCCCAGTCAGTACAGCCAGCCGTCACCTGAGCTTGCTTATGGGGGTTATATCACAGCATAAACGTTCCTAAAGCATACAAAACCACGCGAACTGAAATAAATAACAGCCATAACGGACCTGCAATGGGTTGAGAATCACGGCATTGAAAAATATTCAACATAAATAGCTGAAACCGACCTAAAAGGGGCAAACACGCAAAAACGTACAAGAAGCAGTAGCTGAAACTGACCAAAAGACAACAAAAATGCCCGAAATTTCATTTATAACGCATAAAGATGTCACAAACACATTATATGCGTGATAACAAATATTAATATTTAAATACGACAAACCCTTGAAATCGAAATAAAAAAGCGGTAACGGGATTTAAACCTGGGTTGGGATGTTTGCTTCGCAGGAGCGGAACTAGACCAAGTGGTTCTGAGCGATTGAAGAGGGGCCACATGCACGTAAACATAGCTTCAAACATGCCCCTAGATGGCTCCATGCGTCGCCTGGCTGTGCTGACTAGGAAACGCCTATACGATTTCGGGGAATGCGCTTTACAAAAGAATTGAGAGGTCAGTGTTGTTGAGGGTCGATTGTAGGATTCAGATGGCTAAGGATGTTATGTGGCCGGCGGCGTAATGCTGACAGACAGATTGAGAGTGGATAGCAATGACGATAGTCTTGAGCAGTAGTGGCTGCAAGAGCTGTAGGGCTATTTCTTCTGCAATTGGGGAGTGTTCGGCAATGGTGGTCGCAAACACCAGTTTGTTTCCTTGATGGCATTTTCGTTGAACTTCTTCGCGAGGGTTGTCCACGAAAAATTTATTCGTTACATTACCATTTTAAAGCTAATTGAGACGGAAGCTGTGCGGTGCATGCGTACTCGCGGCACGTGTTCGGGTGACAAGTACCTTTCTCCCGTTCCCCGCGCTAAAACGCCCGCCTCACTTGTTTAACAGTCATCACGGGACCCCTAGAGTCCTTCATGTTTGCGAGTCATAATACGCTATATAGAGTAGCCTACCGTTTTTTCGGACTTCAAAAATTCGGACTTGCTGGAAATTCCGGACTTTCCCGAAGAACCGTCAGTTGTGCGATAGGAGTAACGTACATGAACAACGGATTTTTCGGACGAATTAGAGCCCAAACTTTGATTTTCTGGGCAAAATTTTCCGCGACAGTGCCACGGTGCCACTCCAGGACGACGCCAGTTTGAATCCTAAGCCACCTGGATGGGGAATGGCTGGGGATTGGTTGGAGTGGATGGGAATTGGCTTGACTCCCGCCGGGGTAACAAACTTTGATCTTTGAGGCCATAATTTTGTATATAGTCTGCATCGGAAGCCATCTGGAAAGCAAGAAATGGGTCATGCATGGCCAGTTTTCATTTAGACACCACTTTTTTTTTGGCGGGGGGGGGGGGGGGGGGGGAGGGGGGGGAGGGGCACCAGGTGAGGCTGAGGAATTTAAGGCAAGCAACCAAGCACGATTTTTTCCGTCTTAATTAAATGAAATAAAGTTTGTTTTTTGCGATTCGTGGATATTTCGGACTGCTCCTTTATTCACGATTTTTCGTTTCCCAGATCCGAAAAATCGTTCGGCTACTGTAGACCGATTCAACATCTTAGCTACAGCTTATTAGGATGGCCTCCACATTCTTATCTCCAACTATTCACGCTCGCTTCTCGCCGCTGTCCTCCTAGTCTCCTTGTCTGACTCGTACCGTCACATTGTTTATCGCTCTATACTGTCACACCAAGTCACAACTCATTATCGTACTGCTCACTCGGCGCAAACCTCGTCACATTCTAGCAGTATCCTTTGCAGAAATCAGCGTCTCGTCAATTGTGAGTCTTCGATTTCCCACCGTCGTCCCAAGCCTCGGCGGGCTCCTGTAGTATTTCTTCCTCGCGCTCCCCGTTAAACTACTCATTGCGCCCCTCGTCACTTTATACAACATACAATCGCCCTCCCCTTCCTCCTTCCCCTCCACTCCCGTCGCGCGTGTCGTCATCTTACCGTTCCTGCATAATCTTTATGTCACAGCTCGTCAAACCTTTCAGCACTTCTAAGAGCTCATGTCATCATCATCCTTATCATACAGCTCGTCATCATGTTTCTCGTAACACTCTTCCACCTCCACCCCCCCTCCCCCCTGTATCCAGTCATAACATCGCCGTCAGCTTTCCTTTTAAACCATTATTTTTGCGGTAGCCTGATTGTGTCGGTTTCTGTTTTAAACACTTCCCAATTTGGAGTTGTTGAACGACATCAATTCGGCGCAGTTCTTTCAAAAGAGCGTTTTTTATAATCTGACCTTTTCGTAAACCAATCAAATCTCGTGAAACAAGACACAAAGTAGTGCAACCAAACCTAACGTGGGCTGATCTTACCCTATTTGACCTTATCAGCGTTTAAAATGAACATCCCTTCACCCCGTCCCAGCTATTGTTGCGCACGGCACGTCCAGAGTGTCTCGGAGAACCTCAGCTACGTACCTATGTATCGCTTCCATAGCTTCAGCAGGCTCCAGACTGGCTGGAACCCCCTCTTCCACGAGCCGGCTTTTCTTGCCTTCCTCCGTCGTGCCATCCCTCTCTTTTCCTCTGCCTCCTCAACGTCCATTTGCACTCCGTGGGGATATCGGGACGCCACAGCGGCTGCGCCCCCGCGACGTTGATGGATGCTGCTTTATTCTCCGTCTCGCCTTTATTTTTCCTCCCGCCGTGATCCTGTCTCGGTAATGCCCCCGCCCTGTGCCAGTCCCGTGTCCCGGGCTTGACCTTATTCTCTGACGCCTCGTCCTGCAAGGGAGACTCCAGTGGCATATTAAGTGGGCAACACTACGCCGCCGCCCCCGGGCAACTTGTAGCGCCACGGGCGTTATAGAATGAAGGGGAAAAGGGAGTGGGGGGCACGCCGCCTCATTATCCATCCACTGCGACTCACAAGTTTGGCGATTATCAAGGTGTCAGGAACGTCGGCTGAAGTGATTGCCGCTAAGTGTGGCGCCAGTCTCCGTGGGCCTGGCAGGGATTTCCCTTTATTTTTTGTTTTGTCTCAACGCTGTTGCTTTATGCGGCGTACGCACGAAGTCGATGTGGAATACTGCTTAGTCCGGGGAGTTGATGAAATCTGCAGGCAGAGAGAGAAGGGAAAAATCCGTATTGCCACGCGCTGATGTATCACTTGTCTACCACAACGCTCGCTTGTTTGTGACGAAAAAAATCACGCATCTCCACGAAGTGAATCATGAAGAGTGGGCGAAGCACTGGGGATCGTTCTTACCGTAAATCACCCGTGGCATTGCCCACTCGCCCAGGTAAATGAGTGACAACGCATGTGTACAGTATATACAATTGCAATCCAATCCAATTCAATCCGATACAATTCAATTTAATCCAATCCAATCCAATCCAATCCAATCCATTTCAATCCAATCCAATCCAATCCGATCTAATGCTCCTCGCGCATGCGCAACACTGTCTACACGGATGCCAAGCCCCGGACAAAGCGAGGTCCTAAGGTGCTTCGCCCCTAAAACCGATAAAAAGCGGAGGTAAGAGTGAAACGTATCGAAAACAAGTGCATCGTCCTAAGGACGCCAATATTGGTTTTCTTTTTCTTTCTCAGCTCAAGCCTTAGAGGGAAAGGAGCTTAAAGCGCTTATTTTAATTGGTGCAAATGTTCGTATTTAATTTGAAGCTACCGGGGAAAAAATCGGAGCCCTTCCACTACTCTGAAGGTGGAGGACCAGCGAAGCTGTATTAGTGGATAACTATATGGAGCTATGTATGGTGGCTTACTACATTGATCGAATAAAAACACATAATACAAATAAGTTTCTTCGAATTAGCTCTAAATTTAATTCTAATATAATTTGTTTTGGAATAGTTTCTATAAAACGAATTACAACCGTTTTCTGTAACCATGCTCCTCTGTAAATGATCTTTTGTGACAGTAGACCCTAACTCTGCAACTTTTGCAATTTTAGTGTGACCTGACCATTTATGACAGGAAAATGAAACTCGGTGTAAGGATAGAGTCGTCTCAGCAGCCTATTCCAGTGTAAGTTTTTAAAGATACCTTCATTCCGTTGAGAGCTACAGAGCATTTTACACTAGCTCTTTAGCGAGCGAGCGCGATTCTTTGTAAATGCTACCCGATAGACGCACGCAATTTTGGCGAGAACGTGGCGCAAGACAGCTTCGCTGTAAAAGGCATGACTTCAAGGTTAGTTTCTACAAATATTTCTACCATTTTGGTTGTTATTAAACAATACGTCTGAATAGGCTTATGGTACAATAGCCTGCCTTTCCACAAGCACTGCCTGCTTAAGAAGGCAGGGAAACTTTTGTGCCATTATGATGTGCAATAAAATTATCGATGTATCTATCTAATTGGCAGTGTCGTCAAATAATTTAACCGTCCGCTCCTGAAGTTTTGATTAGGTCACCTTCCGGCTAGTTAGAAGCGGGCGGAAATGGATGCGATGACGATGCACGGGAAAGGCCTACGTATGTAGTGTATCTCTTACAAACGAATGTTTGCTTGTATCCCCATGCGCTTGATATATATGATAACACCGAGAAGTGTTTCCAGAGGGGAAGTTATATTGTTTACAGTTCTGCTCTAATTTTTGCGATTTATGCTACCTATGATAATTGTGTTCATGCTAAACTTTCGTCCACGCCCCTTTCGACTTTGCGTATTCTGCTGTTGTAACGCGAATGGCCCCCTTTAACCGTGATTCCGTTATCACCTGTGGCTTTCTCTGTTAGACACCTCCGTGTTTTGTTACGTATAACCTCTTCTGCACATTTTTTGTCCCCCAGCCCCTTAATTTGTTCACACAAGGAATCCAATCTCCTTCTTCTCAGCTCAATTTCTTTCGTTTTATTTTTGCGTCAGCCTTTAACGTTCCGCACAAAACTGTTGAAAGACTGACTGTGTGCAGCCGGATCACTAGCGCTTCCGTGGGCGTACGCATGAGATCCGAGGTCGGTACCCATTCTTGGCTGGTTTTTATTGTATTTTTTGGTACCTTCTTTTTTTTTTTGAGTGACGTTCTGTTTTTATGGTCATGCCGTGATGTATAAGTGGCGCCGATAACGTTCTCCAACCTGACAGGCCAGGTATACAAACCTCGAGATTTTGTACAATCCTGCCAAGAAAAAAAATCTTGAGCCGTTGTAGTGTCTGTAGGCCAGCAAAGCTTTGATGACCAGCAAAGCTTTTTAAAAAAGCCCGAGACATACAGGTAACACTAGGGTGACCATATTCCTGGAAGTAGACGACGGGACACACCAGCTTGGGGGCGTTTAAACAGCAGAAGGTTTAGATTGGGAGAAAAAATTTAATGCGATAACTGCTCTTATATCGAACGTTAAATTTTGCACCAAGCCCTCACTCAGGCCGACTGAACAATTCTTCTAGCTGTCCAATTACGTGCATTCATTTGGAAGGCACTGCCTTGGTTCTTCTGTTGGTGTATTTTTTACAGCGAAAGCTTTGTTAGTGGGACCGATGGCGTCCTGTCAAAAAATTAATTCACTTCCCCATAAACCGGTTGATCGACCGAAAAGCTCTCATAACATCTCTGGACAGATGACACGTGTGTGAAATCGGGCGTAAATTGTGTCAAAACGGTTACTTGAAAATCGCGATAAAGGAATGGCTCTAGATAAGACAATACAAGCCTCGATCATGAAGAAGGAGAACAATCTTTTCAAGCAGGACTTTAAAAAACGAACTTTCGCTCGTTTTTTGCGTGTTACCAAGTCTTGGGATAACGCACGACTCGGTTGTAAAATTGTTCACACTTGTAGTGCGTAAATTTCAGCCGCACAAGTAACATTGCAAGGAATGTTGAGAGGGAAGACGAGACTTCTCAAATGTCCACGTCGAGTTCACTATAAAAAGACGCGCTATGCCGGAGCCGGGGTTGCAGAAAATACAGGGCCTCTTCCAGGACGCGGGAAATCTCAGCGTAGTATATATCCTCTCTTGTCATCTCTTTAGAGACTTGAACCCATCTCTCAGAGACCAAAATACCTAGAGAATTCCAATATTCTAGCTCAATGCTTTGCTTAACTTGGGCCACTGGTGAAATAGAGCCTCTTCAAAATCGTCTGTTATAACTTTAAGAATTGACAGTAATTCTTCGAGGTTGCTTTGAGTTTCCCGCCATTCTAGCATTTTTCGCTGTAGTGGAGTGGAGCAGGTTTGCAGTGGCTCCACAGCTATCTTGCTATTTTTCACGATATGCTATGCAGGTTCTATAGAAGTCACCGACCAGCTTCATGAATACTTTTTGCGTGGTGCTACAAGCCTCAACAAGCTCTTGGAAATGACGTTTCAACAGCTCTTGTTCCGTGGCCACAAACACAGCTTTTAGAGTGGCTATGTGTGAGGCTGTTTCTGCTGCAAAGATGTCACTTTTTCGAAATAAAGTCATTTTTTTGAACCACGCGTGTCTGGATCAAATATAAGCCACAGCTGAGAGCATAGGTGTTCGAAGAGTGCTTTCACTACTGCTGTACACTTTTTCTGCGAGAGAACGAGGTGCGCAGCCTTTCAAATATTTCCGAAATTCGCTCGAGTACTGCGCCAAGCGACAGGAAACTCGTGTTTCCATGTTGCAGAAGCTTGGGATACTCTATGCCACCAAAGGTACACAACTCATTCCGTTCTTTCCATTCTCACAGTGTATATGTTGAAGTACTTGTAAAAAGTTCAAGAAACTCACACTAACGCGGAAGACTTGAATGTACCTTCACGAACTTCGCAACCTTCACGACCTCCACGACGGTTTAAGTTCACGATTGCAGCTGATTTACTTCTTCTTCGCTGCCGCAACGACCTCTACTCCATATATGTTGCTATAACGGCGAAAAAGAAGCAACTCGTCTGCAATCGTGGACGACGTGAGGAGGGATGCCATGATACGGCGAATGCTGGACTTCTTTTTTTGAGCAATGTTTGCCAATCTCCCTAAGTGGGTATGCTTGGCTTGACGAACGTGCGTTCGAGGCAAGCGGTGAAGGCTGGATTTTTTTTTGCCGAAATTGGCCAATCTCTCAAAGTGGATATTCTTCACTTGACGAACGTGCGCTCGAGGCACGCGTGCACGAGCGCTGGGCGTTTTCTTGGTATTTTAACTGTGGACAACATACGCAAAGGATTTGCGCAGCACTTTTGCTAGTTAAACTTTAGGGCGAAGCTCTGCACGTCGAAAGGCAAGCAATCCACCTCTGACTGCGGGCAGTTGTGAACGATGTGAGCACCAGAGCCAGTGCCAATAACGTTCCTACCCGGAGCTCCCTGCAGGTTTCGCTGCACATTGTTCTGCCCCAATCGGTTGGAACCTACGAAGTTTGTGTTCGCGTTGTCTGCGCAAGGCCCACAACGCTGGACTGCAGGAAAGACTCCTCAATCACCCTACTGAGATACGAATATTGAAGGTGGCATATTTCGCCGCGAGAGAAGAGAACTCCAGGAGCACTTTTGTTTGCACTCCGTTTGTCGTATCAAAGAAACTCAGCAGCACATTAGACGCGGAAGTTTGAGGTTCAAATTATATTTTGAACGGCTTACGACTTTGGTGGCAGCTGCGTGCCAGTAGCAGACACATTGGGACGTTCGTTTTCCAACGCCTTGCGCTTCAAGGACACGTGGAGACTCGGGGGTTTTCGTTCTCACCAATGTAAAATACATGGAACCATAATCATACAAGCTTTGCTCACAAAAATGCCAATCGCATATAGCAGATGTCCTCACAACGTCCTCACGTATACCCTACATTCTAAGAAGTTCCCGTAGGGCGTCATTACCACATTGCTCCGTAATGACCAATCTAAGTAGCCTAGTATACAAATTCGGAGAATGATGGAGCCCATAATGTGATTTTGACTAATGGTGGAAGCTCACACTAGCCCGTAAGACTTGAAAGTAGCGAAGTTGTACCTTCACGACCATCACGATGGTTTAAGTCCACGGAAACCGCCGATTTGCCGCTTCTTTGCTGCTGCAGAAATGACCTTCACTCCGACATTGCTGCCATAAGTGTGAGCTTCCTTCATTTTTTTCGGAAGTGATAAGCATTAGACATCACCTTAGAGGCTCGTTCCGAGAAAGTGTTGCCGCGATAACGGTGAACGCTGGAGTTTCTTTTTTTTTTTTTTTTTTGGTGGGGGGGAATCCTGGCCATTCTCCCAAGTGGGTATGCCTGGATTGCAAACGTGCACCCATGACGCTGGGCCGCGAGGCGCGCATGTACGAGCGCTCGGCATTTTCTTGGTTTTTTAAATACCTGGCGGTCGCCGGAATCTTGGCCACTCTCCGAGTGGGCATGCATGGCTTGACAAACATGCGCAGGGGACCCTGGGCGGCCGTCGCGAAGCTCGGACAGACGAGCGCTAGGCATTTTCTTGGTTCGTTAACTGCCGGGCGGTCCCCGCGAGGCTTGCGCTCACGTGCGCGCGCTCCGCAATTTCTTGGTATTTTTAACTGCGGACACGAAAAATTACGATTTGATAAAGAGCTTCGCTCTCTAAAAAATGCATGCTCGTAAGCCGTTTTTACATTGCGCAATGTCCCTGCGCCGATGTCCTGTTATATTCAGATTGGATGCTTGGTCACGTCATTCACCGAATTTGCACACCAGACCACTTAGATTGCTCATTCAGGAACATTGAGGTGAAGACACACAACGGGGTCTTCTCAGAGTGTAGTCAGGCACTTTTGTTTGGGCAAGTGCTGCAACCAGGATGAGATTTCTGCACACCTGGCAAAACGTTTTCTGTTGCCGTTGTTCATCTTACTTTGCACCCTCCCCCCCCACCCCCTTCCCGGAAACAACCCAGACATCAACCCAAACGCGTGATTAGCAGACGTCGCCCCAGTGTCGCAATGACTGCGCTCTTCAAGTGAGCTCTCTCGTTTATGCAGCCGTACAGTAGACAAGGACGGGCGTATGAAAAAGTTGCTCTGGGCAGTCCGACGTATACCCACCACTTATGCAACTGTTGCGCATTGTACTGTTCTTTTACACTGGGCGCCTGTTCCGAGGTTTGTTTTGCTTTGATTTGCAGGTCGCGTTGGTTCTCCCAAGCGTGCACGCGATTTTGGGGTTCTCTGTTTCACCAAACTAGGCGAAATCACAAAGTAAACCTTCCCAAACAGTTAAAAATACCACGGGAGTGTCGAATAATTGGTAGCGCTGCACCTTATCACGGTGGCAAAAGGCGAATCTGGCGAGAGTGCGCGCATGCCCCGCCCTGGTAAATCGGCATTCTTAACTTTTCGTCACCAACGCCTGTGCGGGAGAGGGGTGTATTAGAAAGGAAAAAGAGACCACATAGCGCCCCACATAACACCGGTTTGTCGTCATCAAAGCCTTCGGACGCAATGGCATGTGGTGTGTCAATACGAGGGGAACAGCCTAGTAGGTGATGTTCTGCTGGAAAGGGCTTATTGCGCATGTTCGTAGTACTTTTTGTACTCTCTATCGTAATAAACTAGCAGCGATAATATCTACAGCAGCGCCACGCCCATTTATTCTGTGGGAATATAATTATACGCGCTCATTCCGCAGCGTGCCGTGCGTCCTAGGCACTGTGGCGCCCACACACACAGCACCTGCGCTTTGGTCTCCGTCACGCATCGTCGTCGTTCCCATTTGCGCCTGTCCAGTCTCGTCGCGTGGAACACTTGGAATATCCGAGGAGCTGTTCCCGCTAGAACCACGCTTTTTAAACGGTGGTTCCCCTGGCTCACTCTCACTCACAGCCAGCCGTGTACCCCCAACCGGCCACGATAGCCGTGAGCTTGGGCAGAAGGGGTAGTCGTAGTCACGCAAGCAGACGGGCTGTACATTCTCGGATAAGGTCAGGTCTCGCGATGGCTCGAGCGGAAATATGACGTTCTGCGTTTTTTAGTACTCCGGATGCAAAATAGTTCGGGCCGCGGCCACCCATCGCGCTAGCGCTACAACGCGCGGCCGTACAGCACAGGTATTTTGGGCGTCGCCTTGTTGTGGCTGCTTAGTGGAGAGAGAGAGAGAGAGAGAGAGGGAGAGAGAGAGAGAGAGAGAGAGAGAGAAGGACTTCTTGGCTTCTTGGTAGACGTCGCGGTGGCTCAGTGGCTAAGGCGTTGTACTGCTGAGCACGAGGTAACGGGTTCGATTCCCGGCCGCGATGGCAGCTTTTCTGATGGAGGCGAAAAGCAAAAACGCCCGTGTGTACGAGATTTCGGCGCACGTTAAAGATCCCCAGGTGGTCTAAATTAATCCGGAGCCCTCCACTACGGCGCGCCTGATCGCGTACGTTGCGTCGGCGCGTTAAGTCATATAATCAATCTTGGTAGACGGGCTAAAAGGACCGACGTGTTTTTGATGCGAGTTAGTGATGTGGTCCAATAGAGCTCTTCAAGCACCTTTAGGGGGTGTGACCCATGCCTCCCAGCTATATAGAAGGGCGTTCTGTGGCAGTAATATGTCGAAGAGAGATCAGCACGATATACAGCAGCTGTTGCATTTGGCCCTGAAGGGCTCCTTCTTCCAATCTGCGCAGACCTCGCGCGCTTCAACAGCAGCAAAAAATGACAACAAACAAACAAAGGTGGCCAACATTATGACATTAGTAGCCGCACTGGTGAGCGGCACCTTGACAGTTTAACATTGTAACTTTTAACTCTATATTTTAACATTCAGACCTGCTTCTGTACAAACTAATCATTGTACTTGTTGTTTGCGATCTGTATTTTCAATAAAAACATTGAAATCTGCAAGGCGGCAACGTCCGGTCTGCTAACGGCAACGTCCGGTCTGAACGTCCGGTCTGAAATCTGCTAACGGCAACGTCCGGTCGAAGTAATGTATACGAGACTCTATTTCACTGCCCGCACTAGCTACCTCCTGGCAATGCCAGTTGTGAGGCCAATTTTGATTCTGCGAGCTGCTTTACTTTGACGTGCTCTTTCTTTTATACCTTCAAATTCTAAAAGTGCATCGTAATACTTCTTCTAAGCACGAAATAGCTTCCACTTGTTGCTTCTCTACTAATACACCTTCGCTGCCCTTCTTCTCGTAGTAAGCAGCGTACGCCTTAGCGATAAATGCCTGTTCCTTTATTCTTCCTGCATTAGTTTTTTCAGTGTGCCTCAAAGCCTCAAAACCCATGGCAAATGACTCGAGCAGTATGAGTGACGCAAGACTAAACACAATGCGCCAACACAAATCGTATTTACTGCATGCCTCAAACAGACACCTTTATTTTTATTTTGTTAAGCTCATCTTCTCACCGTGTTTGCGCTCATACTTTATTTTTCCTCTTTGGTTCATCCC
The DNA here is from genome assembly GCF_048455015.1 of Haemaphysalis longicornis. NCBI lineage: Eukaryota > Metazoa > Arthropoda > Arachnida > Ixodida > Ixodidae > Haemaphysalis > Haemaphysalis longicornis. The sequence goes on along the minus strand of NW_027526361.1, from coordinate 36,904,605 downwards.
GTTTATATTTACTTCTCTAGAATGGGAGCCCGCAATGAATTATGTCACGACAGGGCAGAAGGCGAAGCAGGAAAAGAAGCAAATCTCGCGAGCGGCATTCGACAGCGCTGGCTGAAGTAAGCGAAAAAAAAGAAAGTAGAAAAAATGAGGCGAGACGAGAAAGCTAGCAGCACCCCAGAGGACGGCGCGCGGTGTCCACGCATTGATTTATGCACCCACTCCATAAAATTGTACACGCAGCCGCAAGCATTCTTTTCTCTTCTGCTCCCGCTCCCTTTTATCCCGGCGCTCTTTCAAAGCGCGACAAAATAAGGCTACCTCAGTTCGGATGGAAGCCAGGCGGCTGGCGTAAACGCGGCCGCGTTCGTGTTAGCCGCGACAATGTGTGCATTGCGTAGCAGCGTGTCATTATGGTAGCGCTAACGCGAGGCTGTAAGAGGGATGAAGCGCAGCATATCTGAACACGCAGAAGGCCGAAAGCAGCTCTATGCACCGTCTAGGTGAACGGGCTTTCTCGGTGTCTGCACACACATGTCCAGACGTCTTTCACGTGTTTCGCTTATACCGGTTTAAGTAAAATAGACTTAAAAGATAAACCCACCCTCGGAAGTGCAACAAGGCTACCAGACC
>NW_027526361.1:36881475-36896475 GCF_048455015.1 Haemaphysalis longicornis | reverse complement strand
CGAACCGGAGGCTCTGCCCGATGCGCCGGCCTTGCTACAATTCTGGAAAGCCCATAACACGGCATTTCTCGCACGCCCCTCGTAGACGTGCCAACCGTGCTTTGCGCCCTAGCCGCCTCAGTGGTCAGGCCTGCTCACTTTAGCAGCCGCATTGGCTGCCTGTCGCTTGTTTTGTTGTCCAACAGTATCGGCATTTCACCGCCAGCATTACCATTCTTTCCTCTTTTGCCTCCTTACATTGGCTGCACACTGCATTTCTCAACACGTACAAGTGCTGATGGGAGCGGCGCCACCCGTCGAGGCGGCGTGCGGCGGGTGCGTCGGTAGAGGAGGGTAGCGAGCTGCGCTGCGACTTGACAATCTAGCAACGTCTCTAGCAACGTCAGCATGATGACGATGATTATGATGATGATGATTACAGTCTCTCCCTTTGTATCGGGACGTCGGTTGTTAACAACCGACTTGCCTGTGTTATTCTACTTATTTGCCCTACCCTTAACTAACCCAATGGGTTAGCCCCCCTCCCTCCCCCCCGGTTTTAGACTCCCATCGCTTCCTCCCGTTCCTGCCCTTTCAAACCTGTTTACCCCCCCCCCCCTTTCTGTTCTAAATTCTAATTCGGTATATTCCTCTTCCTACGTCCCACTCTCTTCCCTACTTTTCTTCCACCACCACTCCAGCCGCCTCTTCGTCACCTCTATGGCCCTAAAGTTGAGGCTTCCCCTCACGCCAATCCCAAAGCCTCCTTCAACGTCGTTTCCTCATTGTCCCGCCGCGGGTGTACCTCTGTGCATTTCTGTGCATTCTATGACATTATGTTCTGTGGTCTCCCGATCCCTGCATGCCGCTACACAAGTTCACCCTGTTTCTTGTAGTTGGCCAGGTATTCCCGTGTTCTCAGACACCCCGCCCGTGCTTCTAAGAGCAATGCACTGCCTCGCGCATTTCCATGGAAACCTTCCTTTTTGATTTCCAATTTCTCTGTTCTATAAGTCTCCTTTTCACTTTCATTCTCTGTACCCAATTCGTAGTCTCTGCTGTTTTACCTTAAAGAAATTTACCTTACCTTTAAGGAATTTACCTTAAAGAATCCATACCGTATACAGTCACTGACGACTTTTCTAGGAGTAATAACGATGTTGAGTTCTTAACAATTCGTTTGGGAAAGACCACAGTGTCTGTGGTCTATAGACCACCAAATGGTGACAGGCAAAGCTTTAGCATTTTTCTTGAACGACTCCTTCAGTTTGGTAGCAGTAATAACAACTCTTGTATTATTATGGGCGATATCAATATAGACATGAGTTCAGCGGATAAGTGGTCTCTGGAAATAAAAAAAACGTACTGGCATGCCATGCATACACAAATCTCGTAGAACTACCGACTAGGGTATCTTCTAGTAGTGCTACCCTGCTAGATATCTGTCTTTCTAATATCAACATCGATGAGATTCAGGCTGGCGTGCTTTCCGCTGATCTTAGTGATCATTTACCAGTGTTTTGTTTTGCCAACACGAAGGTTACTGTAAGCGGCAATACTAGTGATAGAAATTTTCGGCTTAGAGTAACTAGTTCGGGACTGGAGCAGTTTAGAAACCTTGTCAGAGTTTTCGACTGGAAGGAAGTTTTCGCTCAAAACGACTCAAACGAAGCTTATGGCCTATTTTTGAGGTACATACTGACGTGCTACGACTTAGCGTTTCAACCAGTGGCACAACAAAGAAATTCCCGAAAGGTGCGAAAGCCCTGGATAGATCAACAACTTCTTAAACGAATTAAAAAGAAAAACTCAATGTATCACTCTTTTGTGCGAACCCGCGACCCTAACCTGCTTCTAGAATTCAAAAAATATAGAAACAAACTGCAGAGCGACCTGAAACGTGCCAAGCTCAGATACTATGAACGCCTCTTCGAGGATATACGTAACGATTCAAAAAAGATTTGGGAAACAGTGAATGTGATAACGGGCCGCAAGAAGAGCACGCAGTCGCATGTTTCTCGCTTGAACGGTAGACGGGTAGAATCAGCCGAAATGGCAATCGCAATGAATAGGCATTTCATCAAAGCAGGGGCTTAACATTTCGGAGGTCGATGAAGATAAAAGTAGCGCTATACTGGAACAGTCACAACTTTCAAACTCCATCTTTTTAAGTCCGACAAACGCGGGTGAGGTGCAAACTTTTATTCTTAAACTTAAAAACAGCGTCGCATCTGGCATCGATGGTATTGCCCCACTTCCGGTTAAACACATCGCTTCTGAAATTAGTGATGTTTTAGCTTTTATTATTAATTTGACATTATTTAATGAAGTTTTTCCTCAAAAATGGAAATTAGCACGAGTTAGGCCAATTCACAAAGGTGGTGGCGATGACCAGCTGTCCAATTACAGGCCAATCTCTGTGTTGACTGTCTTTTCAAAAATATTTGAAGATGTAATACATAATAGACTAACAAACTTCTTCAACACACACAAGGTCATTTCACCGTATCAGTACGGCTTTCAAAAAAGAAAAACGAGTCAACGCAGGAAGCTCTGCTTAATATTAAGGACAGTATAATAGAAAATATAGAGGGAAAGAAATTTACACTCGGGTTATTCGTGGACCTACAAAAAGCATTTGGCTCTATCAATCATGAAATATTGCTAAGAAAACTAAAAAAAATTAGGAATACGCGGAATAGCGGGTGACCTATTAAGGAGCTAATTAAGTAATAGGGAGCAATTTGTTGAATTTAACGGTATTTCATCGGAGTTATTGGCAATAGAACAGGGTGTTCCGCAAGGGTCAAAGCTGGGACCGTTGTTATTCTTAATATATGTGAATGATATTCCAAACATACCTTCTACACCAAGATAGCCATGTATACAGATGGCACGAACGTATTTTTCTCCGGTAGCAGTATAAGAAAACTCCAGTATGAAGTAAATTGATATTTAGAAATGTTGTCAAAGTGGTTGCACGAAAATAACTTACAGCTAAACGCATCGAAGACTACGTATATCATTTTTAGACCAATTAATTAGAAGATAGATCAAGGCATTCATATTGAATATCGGGGCAATATGATCAACCAACTCAAAGAACAGAAGCTCTTAGGAGTATAGAACACTTAGGCAATGAAATTTCAAAAAATATTGGCGTTCTCTACAGATTAAGAGGCTTAATACCACTTTGGTTGAAAACACAGCTTTATAACAATCTTGTCTATTCTAGGCTTTGCTACGGGATATTAGCGTGGGGAACAACAAACAAAACAAATTACAAACGACTGATCGTCTTACAGAAAAGAGTTCTCCGTCTATTTGCCAATTTTCATGGGCATTATGCCGACTTGAGAACGGGTCCACTATTTGTTCAGTATAGTATGCTTAAGGCTGATCAAATTTATTATATGAAGCTTTTACAAGCTATAAACAAAGAAAATCTCCATGGCAAACGTAACGACAATAGCAGTATATACCCTCTTAGGTGTGCCAAAATACATACACCGAAATTGCGAACAAACTACGGCAGGCAGTCTTCTCTGTTTCAACGCACCGACATGCTCAACAAAGTTGGAGACCACATTGATTTCAAATGCAGTAGAAACATATTTAAAACACAGGCGAAAGAATACCTCTTAAATCAGAATATCTGCTTCAATGGCTAGAACTGTGGATGTCGTCTAGACCTGTTAAATGCGCAGGTTTTATAATTGTGTCTATCTTTAAAACTCAATCATAGTTGTACTCTGATTGTCCACTTGTATTTTGTTTTAATTTACTTCTTTGTACTCTAATGTACGTTACTGTACCTTTCCAATATTGTTCTGTAATGTCTTGTGCTCTACATGTTGCTTGTATTTTTGTATCTAGCTTGTTTGATTTGGCTCATCATTGTACTGTACCAAAGGGGGCTGGGGCCTCTGTCAGGCTTTGTAGCCTTTAGTCCCAGCCTGCCTCCTCGTACTTCTGAGGAAATAAAATCTTTGAAATCTTTGAAATCTTTTACCTGCTTTTTAACTGTTGTGTACACCCCACCTTCCCCTACCGAATTTCCGTACCGCTAGGTCAGCTGTCTGGTCCTCCGTCTCCACCGCGTGTCCAGGCTCCTCATGTGCAGGTACCTACACCCTCTCGCGGCCCATTTTTCTTCCTCCATGTCACGTAGTCTTTCCTAAAATTTTATCTTGCTCTGCGCCTCCCTTGCCTCAAAGGATGACCAGCCCATATCCCCCTGTACCGCTTCATTTGTAGTAGCAGCGGTGCGAAGGCAGCGCCGCCACCGTCATCGGTTCTCTCGTCCTCTGCTCTTCTTTCGCTCTGTTGACGGATCAATAGCAAGAATTCTTGCCGCCATGCCCCATATATTGCTGATGGAATGTTATTACTTGTCGTATCTTCTGTCATCCTTTGGGAAAGCTGTTGCACCGGATTCTTTTTCATCATTGAATTAATCACCTGTTTCCTTTCTTCAGGCCACCCAAAACACTTCACGCAAACGCAGGCAACGCTGCTTTGGAGACGCCTGCAGAGTACCAGATCAAGAGCACTATGCCCGGGATCACGCATCCAGAAGAAAGAACAGATGGGCAAACATGACCACACGAGTTTGGTGCAAGGAGCATGTCGGCTGCACTCTTGGCTTTTATTTTTCCAGAGCCCGTTCCGCCGTCGTTTCCCGCTTTTTTTCTTTCTTTTCTTCTCGCCATCGTCCTCCGTCGATGTCCACGTCCATTTCAGCCAAGCGCGGCGGGAGGACAGTCGAGGAAGGAAGGGTCCGCTCACGGGCGAAGGTCTTTTGCGATTCAAATCTCCTGCGGCAGGGAATGCAAATCTTCCCGGCCTCCCATTTTGTGCAGGCCTCGCGCATATGGAGGTGGAGAGGGCGGCATTGGAAGCGCTGAGAGGAAGCCGAAGACAAAAACCTCTCTAGCTTCCCCTTGCTTTGTCCCTCGGGATCGCCTCATATTATCCTCAGGCGTGGCTAAACAGCTCCGCGTCGCGGTTGTGGCCGAGCATGGCTTGCGCGCGACCTGCAGGCGCGTAGCCGGCCGGCGACGGCTAGCAGATTCGTGAGCACTCTGCGGTTGCGTGAGGGCCGAGAACAATGGCCTTCTCCGGGAAAATAACACTGCCCTGGGGGGCCCCGGGAGGAATCAAAAGAGGTATAGGAAAGAAACATAGTCCCATGGGTGTGTGCGCGCGTGAGTCGAGTGGAGCCAGCTTTTCGGGATGACTCTCGGGAGAACGATGAAGCATTTTCCTTTTATATGACCTCGTTTCCTTGATCCCTTTGTTGCGACGCTGAATTGCCTCCCATGGCCTGTTTCATCGTCATGACAGCTCAACTGAACTTTCTGCGCTCACCACTGGCGGCCGAAGCCGGCACGGCGCGTTCCGGAGGCCTCAGTGCGCCCGTAGCGGCTTCTCGAATTATGTTTGAGGCACGGAATGAGATGATGCCGTGCGCTGCAAAGCCGGTGCGCTCGTCGGTCGTAAAGCTTCCGGAACGATGAAGAAGGCATTGATGGTCGAGTTATAAAACGTTCTCGTGGGCGAAATAACAGAAGCTGCAAGAAACAGCCAGGCAGTGGCGATGTGGAGGAAAGGCGCGCCATGAAACCAAAGGAGTTACGACCCGTGAAATCAAAATGCGTAGCACGCCTTTAAGAGAGAAAATTTAGGGGATAGGGCTAACACATTTAACGGGCCCTGACAACGTAGAAAGTATTTTATCGCGCGCCTTTACGGCCTTAAATGCCCGCGCTAATACTTTCCGGCCACCACGAGATTTCTATGGCTTCACGATGGCATTTGAAAGCAGGAAATGACGATGAGCAGGGCTGATTGTTTGGAGTTCGACGCACTTAGGTCAGAAACCGTCCTTCCCATAAATTTATTAATAAAAATATAAATAAAAGTCATGAAATGCGACTAGGTATCAGTTGCGCTGCAAGGAGAAGGATCTGTTTTTCATATTTCCGATAATTTCGACAACTCGATTTTAATTTAGCTATAGGAGAAAAAGATGGGGTTATTAAACTAGTTACCATTGAGGACAGGCCTAATTGTATTTCATTTGTCATTAGGCTTTCTGTATTAAAATGCATTCAGTGCCAAAAATTCGGTCAAGTGTAACTAATTGTTTAAAAAGAGGAGGAGTAAACTTTGTTGAGGTGGAGACTACACTAAAATTGTCTTAGTTCTCCGCCCCCGGCCTTGGAAGGGCTCCCTTGTCCAGGCGTCTCTGGGCTGGGTGGGCCAGGTGGGCCCCGTTGACAGACTACAGCTGGTCCGTTTATTCTCTCTTACAGACGCATAAGCTTCAAAGTAGTCAGCCATTGTGGTCGTCTGCAATTTCCCTTCATATAAACATCACTCACCTGAAGGCCAGATTAAATATTTTCGCCTAATGTGCACCTACGATCAGTCAATGTGTTTGAAAACGCAGATTAAATTGCTTTTCATTATTGCGTTTTTTTATATACACAAGGCTGCATAATCAAGCAAAGAAGCACGTTATCTGTTTAATAAAAATTGCTGAAAAGTCACGCTGCGTAATTGTCATTCGCTTCTTACTACTCGCCTTTTATCACTGTTTCTACATTGGCGAAGTGAATAAACAATGTAAATAATTACACTTGACTGGATTGGCTCGGATTAACTTTTTTTTCACTTCCGAAATTCCAGGAAGTTAAAACGTCACAAGCACCTGCGATGGAGGGTTTGCGGGATAATGATGAATTCATAGTGATTGAAGCGAGAGTGTTCTGATACCGACCACTGTTGTTATTTTCTTTTCTCTGTCAGATATAATTTCAACAGTTTCTGTTGTATCGCCAAAAAATTTGATGTTACATTTTTGAGGGGTGAAGAGTGGAAGGAGGGGGTGTACCGAAACACTTTTCCTTCGGTGTAAATGGGTGGACGCTCTAAAACCGATTTTTTACGGTTCGAGAATTTCTGGTGCCTCTAAACAACAAAGATAGCTTACCGAAAGTGTGCTCCCCACAAAGCAGATTGGTGGCACAAATCGCATGGTGAGGCTTAGCTTTCACGGAAACAGAATTTTAGAAACCGTTAAAAACGCGGACTTGCATACTCCGGGCTTGCTCAATAATCTTTGCTCAATAATCTTTTACGTTTCTTTTTTCAGCCTTTCTGTGTGGTTTTTTTTATAAAGTATCCCTGCGATTAGGAGATGATGATAAATAAACCATTTAGACGTAAATGTTTTTCGTCAATAGTACTCATTGGTAGTTTAGTCGCCAAACGGTTATTTATTTATTTATTTATTTATTTATTTATTTATTTATTTATTTATTTATTTATTTATTTATTTATTTATTTATTTATTTATTTATAGTAATGGTCTGGGAGGGAATCAGGTACAGCGTTGTAGAAAGAAAAAGAAAAAAAGGAAACGTTGATGAATTCATTTTTGTATTAAAGACACAGTCCATCGTCCGATTATTCATGTGGCGTTAAACAATTGGCAGCAAGAAGGAGCTCTTGTACTTTGTAAGCTCTCAGGGGTGCCATAAATTGTCGCGAAAGTTATTCCTATTCGACTGTCTTGATGTTACATCCGATCTTGGTGTTTTATTACGCATTTGCGAAATCTCAAAACTGCCCGGGCGGCACAGGAAGAATTCAGAGGTTTTTCGACATTTCTAAACGCTTTCGTCTAGCCAATGCTTTCTTGCTCAATTTTTAGCTAACCTCACTGTGTTCGCTTCCTGTTTTCCCATCCCCTTTCATTCGCTCTTGCGTCACCTGGCGTTTCCCTCCAAATAACCTACACTGCACTCCTGCAAAACACAGAGACTACTGGCCCGGGTAGAACACTCTTTTTTGTGGCGGGTGGGAGGGGTGGTATTGGTACGCGCCCCTAACGCGTGCTATTTCCTAATAGCACCACCTCCAAATAAATGGTCCAGCTGAGGTCCCCGGACCCAATCCTTCTCGCGTCCTCTCCGCCGAAGGTTGCTTCACCTCAGCACTACTGTACGAGAGGAAAAGCAGACCTCACAAATACGAAGCCCGTAGGCGTTAACGCAGACACGCTGGTGCTGCGCCGAGAACTGTGCTCAAATGACTCGATAATTATTAACAGCGAAGCTATTGTGTCCGTCGTGTTAAAAGGACAAAGAAAATGCCGAGCGCGCGTCAGCGGGTGGCTTGCGGCAGTTAAGAAAACCAAGAAAATGCTGGGCGCTCATATGTGCCAGCCTCGTGGCGACCGCCCAGCGTCCCCGGCGTACATTTGTCAAGCCAAGCCTACCACTTAGAAAGATTGGCCAACACTGACCAAAAAGAAAGAACTCCAGTTTTTGCCGTTCTCGTAATAAGACTTGCTCGGAACGAGAAAAACACGTCATAGCGTACGCCCCTCCAAGGTGATGGCCAATGATTATCGCTTCCAAACAAAATGTAGGAAGCTCACACTTATAGCAACAATGATGGAGTAAAGGTCGTTGCGCCAGAGAAGAAGGAGCAAATCGGCTGCCATCGTGGACTTAAACCGTCGTGATGCTCGTGAAGGTTGCGTACAGCTTCGCCTTCAAGTCTTACGCGTTTGTGTAAGCTTCCTTCATTGTTTAAATTTAACTGCATACCCTTCCCGAACAACCAGGGCAGCTCAAGCAATTAGGGTAATGTAAATATCCAACAACAGTATGCTTAATCCTTCTATCGTTGGCTGGCTTACCGCCACTAACCCTGATAAATGTCCCGATCTGCGAGTTTCAAGAACAAATACCTGTTTTTCTGAGGCAAACTTTTTTAGGGCCGAAGAAGCCGCGTCGCTGCACTGCTAGCAACAAATTTTGCTCTTTTTTCAGCTTTAAAATGTTGAAATACATAAACAGCTTGCAAGGCAGTGCTATACGCGTGACCCGGAGAGTTTCTGTCAGTACGGTCACTTTTGGCCGGCGCACAAACCGTGAACCTCTTAGACGAAAGTTGCAATCACAATGGAAAGGTTGCTAAAGTCTTCGCGGACCAGTTCAGACCTGTACATTATTAAAGGAGGAAGCTGGTCCAAGCCTGTCCAACTCCTTTTCTCTGTCGTGTAAATTGGGTGTTCCCTGAATTGGTGAGAACAACGTCCTCTCACAAGGCACAGAACAAGGCACAGAAACTCGTTGTGAGGTACACAGCGCTGGGCATCGCGCGCCGGAAAAGGTAAGCGGTGGTTGGTGCGGGGATGGGTCGTAGAAGGACTGTGGGGCAGGTCGACGGAGCGCAGTGTCGAAGGAGGGTAGGCCACAGCCGCACGTGTAATACGAACCGCAAGGTGAAGGTACCGACACAAGTGTGTTACTTTTGACGTATGTTCCCATTTTCTTGTCAGATATAATTTTAAATAAAAAATTGGCTCCAATTCACGCTGTGAAGTTGGTTGGATAGCAAAGCTTTAGACGGCATCCACAACAATTGCCAGTGCGAAGTCACTTGAATTCACACACGTGGCTCTACAAAGAGCGAAACCAGGGATTCTGCCAGGCCTTACCTGGAATTCGCAGGGCCGGCTTGCCGAACGCAGGAGCGTCGGCCGCGGCCGGGCTTGAACGGCGAACGACGCCGCCGCTGTATCCCGGCCGTGAGTCGGTAGTGAGAGAAAAACGGAGAGGAGCGTCTTTCGAAGGGTGGGACAGCAGAACCTAGCCATCCTGATGTGATAGCCTGGGGCTACACCACCACGCGACACAACCGCAGATACCGAAACAATTCGTCATGTTAACTTAGTGGTTCCCATTTATACCGGTTTAAACTAGGTAGTTAGTTTTTTTACGAGCATTATGTAACAAAGAATACTAGAGGATATTTACAATGGGTCCACACCTAATATCATCCTCCATAAGAAGAGCAGTAAAATACATATAAGAAAGGGCATCAGACAGGGGGACACAATCTCTCCAATGTTATTCACAGCATGTTTGCCAGAAGTATTCAGAACGTTGGATTGGGAACAGGTGGGAGTAAGGGTTAATGGCGAATACCTCAGTAACCTCAGATTGGCTGATGACGTTGCCTGGCTAAGTAATTCGGGGGACGAATTGCAAAGCTTGCTTACCGCACTGGACAAACAGAGTAGAACCGTGGGCCTGAAAATTAATATGCAGAAAACCAAAGTAAAGATCAATAACCCCGGGACAGCACGGTGGTTTGAGATAGGTGGCGATGCAGTAGAAGTGGTAAGCGAATATATCTACTTAGGCCAAGTTGTGACCCCGGATCCCAACCATGAGGCAGAGATAATTAGAAGGATAAGAATGAGATGGAGTGAATTCGGTAGGCATTCTCAGATAATGAATGGCAGCCTACCATTGTGCCTGAAGAAGAAAGTGTATGACAGCTGCATCTTACCGGTACTCACCTACGAGGCAGAAACTTGAGGGCTCACTAAGAGGGTTCCACTTCAATTGAGGACGACTCAGTGAGCAATTGAACGGAAGATGATAGGTGTAACATTAAGGGACAAGACGAGAGCGGAGTGGGTCAGGGAACAAACGCGTGTTAAGGACATATTAGTAGACATTAAGAAGAAATTGACGTTGGCAGGGTATGTAATGCAAAGGCAAGATAATCGTTGGTCGGTAGGGGTAACAAAGTGGATCCCTAGAGAAGGAAAGCGTGGAAGGGGCCGGCAGAACTTTACATAGGCAGATGAGATCAATAAGTTTGAGGGGATAAATTGGTTGCAGTTAGCACAGGACCTGGATAATTTGAGATTAATGGGAGAGGCCTTTGCCCTGCAGTGGGCGTAAATAGGCTGATGATGATGATAATGATAACGATGATGATCGATGAAACTAGTTAGTTGAGTAAGTGTGAGAATTGCGAGAAAGCTGAGGGAATTTTATAATCCCTATTGATCAGAACCAGTTGCTCCTTTCGCCTTTTTAATACTGGTTAAGACACAAACAAATTGGTATTCACCAATTTAGGAAACGGAGTCCCATTCGTGGCAAGCAGTGCGCAAAAGGTAGCGTTTCTCTAGCGGCCAGATGTCTGTATGTGATCTCAACATCTTGTTTTCCCTCGCTGCAAACCAGTCCTTCAGGTATCTTTGCCGCAAGACCACTTCATTCCGTCGGGTCCGGGTTGCCAAGGAGATGCTGTCGAACAAGTTAATCAAGCCGTGCGAAGGAAGCACGCAATGGACGTAAAGCACGTCAGAACAGGCCAAAAACAACCGTCTCGCTAAAGCAGACGACAAAGCCGTCCCTGCAACGCGTTCGCCGGAGTGAGCAGACAGCTGCGCACGGGGAACGCTGGGTAATAACGCCTTATCGCCGCGCCATGTACACTGTTGGGCTCCGGGAGTGGAAACAACCCTCCCCGTCCCGATCCGCGTTCGGAGTTTTTGTCCCGAACGCCACGAAGGAATCGTTGACTGGTAGAGGTAGAAAGCTTTGCTTTAAAAGTTTTTATAGTGTTAGCAAAATCACCAATGCTACACTTCTTAGAGGCCGTGCCCCAGCACTTTATCTAAATTCAGAACAGCACATATGCTCGATAATCATTTTGAGATCTTCGGCACTGTTGAACAGTGAAGTCAGTGTTTTGAATTATTGGTCCTCCACCGACAACATCGATGGGGCAAAGATCGCGCGATGTCGCTTGTACTTCGTGATTCCATGGAAGCTCTTGGTTAAAACAGGCGAGGAAAAAGGGCTGTTTTCGTACGTGTTGTAGCATTCTCTTTTTTTTCGCATTGTACCAATAACTTGGAGCACTAATTAGAAATGTTCAGTCAATTTAAAAGCTATTTTAATGGTAGAAAACAAAAGACCCAACCCTGCTTCTTTTCTGCGCGCACATCCCAATGGGGCCATGGCAGACCAGGGAGCCTTAAGGGAGCCATGCAAACGAAAGACAAGTTTGGTTCATGTGAAAGATTTGGTGTTTTATGGTGCCCCCAGTGCTTGTCTAGCACAAAAAGATGATCTATTCACCGAGAAATCAACAATTTAAGCCATAATTTTGATTCCCCCGCTGAATACTGCATGCGTTTCGTGACGTCTGCGATGACGCAAGTACTGAAGCGAACGTAAGTATGCAGAATAAAGCTGCGGCTAACGGCGGAACGGGTTGATTGTTGTCAGTACTCCTAGATGTTGCCACCATACCGCTCGGGACCGCTGTCAACCCTCGCTTCATTTTTGACCGAATGTTGGCCTAGATAATGGTTGTTACGGTTGATAATACTCGTTTCATGAAACATTGGGTATGCTCGACAGAGTAACAGATGATGACGTCGTTTATGCCAGTTGGCAAGCGTAAGCTCAACGCGCCGAGTGGATATATGCATCTATAACCGGCACAGTGCGCGCAGTACGCACTGGTGATTCTATGTTTACATGTGCGTTCGTAAATTCCATTGTTTACCCCGCCATTATTACTGCTATAAAATAATATGCATTAAATTCAAGCGCTAATAACTTGTTCTGCAAACTTATAACCCCTGTTTAATTGGCGTTGGATTTTGTCTGCCGCAGCCGATCGCACAGGTGTCTATAACAAGTCACAGGTTCTAGTGCGGGAAATGAGCCCGGTGACTGGGTCGCATGCCGTTTTCTTTTTTTACTGATTATATAGCCTACTTGAGTGAAGTTTGCGTTAAAAGGGGTGTCAGTGTTATTCCAGCGAGGTAATCTTTCGAATCAACCAAACTTGCATTTTGTCTGCATGGCTCCTATAAAATACGCGGTTCCGTCAGAATGACCAATGGGCTATAATGGTTGCTACCATCAAGAGACGCCACAACAGCAGGCAGCGCGCCTAATCACTGGAACGTGCTCAATGATATGACTGTCCCTACACCAGCCAATACTGACGTCACAAGGGATAAGTCACTGGGAGGCGTCGCGTAGTTTTAACACCCGCTCAACGCGCCAATCACTTGGAAAGTGTTCGTGTAGCGATGCTTCGTGGCTTCAAACATAACACGGGATAACAACGCGAGGCTCTCGGTACTGTTGGCAATACCCGCGGTTAGTGGTACAGTCCAACCTCGTTATAACGAAGTATTATCGGGACAGCTAATTGGTTCGTTATATCTGATATTCTTTCTAGTGGTAGAGGTAAAAATGGGATCTGCGAAATCGAAAATCTAGCTCGCGCAAAAATACTTGATAGAAGAATGGATTTTTTAGGCTTCGAACCCACTATAAACAAGGTAACCCTTACCTTTCTCCTTGTTGCATTTCGAGCTCGATGAACCGGAACACGAGTACGTGAAATTGCAACAGAACCAAGTTCACTTGACAAAACAGGCCTGCGTCTTTATTTATTTCATGAAGGATGTGATCTTAATATGGTGGCTACTCAGCACTGAGCAGGATGGAGTTTTCCACAGTGTACACGAACAAAAGGGCCCTTATACTTCTGCAGTTGCGTTACTCCTAACGGTTTCTGTAAAAAAGCACCATCATAGCTTCCGCTAAAATTAATTGCCTGCATGTTTTTTGGCACTCTGCGCTTACCGCATTAAAGGTATCCCACGCCAGTTCCGTATGGTAGAAGGCACCACAAATTCCGACATTACGTCTCACTTTGTTAGTACTCAGGAGCACACATTCTTTTCCATAGTTAAAGATAAACTAAAGCTCTTAAATTTATTTCTGCAGTAAGACAAGAAATTACACGAGCTGGGGTGCACCATGGAGACCCCTATAAAAGTTCCATTAACTCACTTCAGTTTCCCCCTAGAGAAGCCTAAGAGATGAAGTTGATCGAGGCGAAAAATGAAATACTGGCTTAACAAAACCGTAATCACCTCTACACTCTGTAACAGAACGAAAGAGATGGAAAACAGAGATTGTCCTTTTGGCAGTGTTGACGTGGATTTACATCGTTTATGTCGAAAAAGGCCATCTTCTTTTCTATTTCAATCGTTTACTCTGCTTGTTGCAACAAAATCTTGGTGATGTCAACATTTCCTTCGATCATTTGTGAAAGATAAAGTTATCGCACTGGGAAAGACGTTTAAGGAAAACAGCTTTAAGCCTCTCTCACAAAGAAAATGCGTCTTTTATTTGACCCTAAAAACACTGCTTGCGCCTTCGCGTGAGCGGTAAGAAATTAGCCCACGCACGCGCAGTGATTTTTCCCCTGGAGGTTCTGGCGTCGAGAAAGTGCATGCCGCCCACGCGGATTAACACGAAGAAACAGAGAGGGGAGAGGGACAAAAAAAAAGGAAACAGTCAATGAAGGCGGCTAACAGGCCACACACGGCAGCTCGGAGGGAAAATAGAAGGACGAGGTTAAGCCTTCAGCGCGCTCGGTGATGTCGCACCAGATCGGGAAAATAGTTGCCTTTCTGTACTTGTCTCCTGCGTTCCTTGCAGCAGACCAGATTAAAAGCGGCGAAAGCTGCGAAGGAGAAGCTCCTTTTCTTTATCTTTACCTCACAGCTCAGCGCTTGGGCGCATTTCGCCTTGCATTTACGGGTAGGAACTCGGTGGCTTGTCTCTTTTTGGCCCGCAGCGAGCTGACGAGAGAATTACTTCCGCCACTCTTTCGCCCAAGGGATGCCCGAACAGACACCGCCTCCGCGAACAGGCAGGCAGCCTCCCGAACAAGCTCGGGACATGCAGCCGCCGCCGTCGACAACATGCGGGCCACCACCCCGCAAACAAGGCCCGTTTCGTGGGCTTATCGGGTCGCCAGCAGCGACGGGGATTTCGCTCTACTGAGGGCGCGCTGTCGCTATCAGGCAAGGGGGCGAAAGGAACGAACGACATCAGAAAGGCAGTCGTGGCACTGCCCTATCGGCAGCAAGACAAGCCCCGAAAAGGGCCCGGAATGCTGCCGCCCTGGGGGTCGCCGAAGGTCCGGTTTAAGCCCCAAGCCCCGACTAAATGGCAACAGTGTACCTCTCAATGTATATATATATATATATATATATATATATATATATATATATATATATATATATATATATATATATATATATATATATATATATATATATAGATATATATATATATATATATATATATATATATA
>NW_027526361.1:36723159-36881375 GCF_048455015.1 Haemaphysalis longicornis | reverse complement strand
TGCCGACGGGATTTTATCCCTTCTACATGGTATGGCGCCGAGCACAATTACCGAGTCACGGCTGCGCATGTTAGCAGTGTATTGTGCATCGAGACTGCATACGGGATTTGGATCATAGATCAGGGCATTAGCATGAGGCTGAAGAATTAGTGCCTCGATTCGCATCGCGTTCGTGACCTTGCTGTCAATACGATCTGTGAACTCTATTTGTAATGTGATTTGCGCGATGTTTTTCTGATTCATGACCTCTAAATGTAATGTGATTTGCGAAATCTTTTAGGGGCTCGGCTGTCGGCGTCTCCTGTCGTTGATGTCGCTTCATGTAGTCACGGTACTAGAACACCGGGACACTCGTTCTCCAACGCCTCGCGCTAAAACGTAACGCGTACAAAGAGCACACCGGGAATTCGTTTTACAGCGCCTCGCGCTAGAACGCTTCGGGCTTCAGATACACGAGACTTTTACAGCAATGCTGCATACATCTACCCCCCAACGGTTGCATGTCGGTGGGCAAAAACGCCAAGGCGCCAAGAATACCCTTATACACTACGTGCTTCGCCCCTCTTTAGGTTTCGCGTTTGTGTAAATGTCCCGGGATTTTTTTTTGTGTGTTTGGGGGACTATACTTCTTCCAGATTTAAAGAAAAATCCCGGGCCATCTCCACTAACGTGAAAGCTGAGGGGGTACGAAGCATGCAGTGTATAAGTGTATTCAAAGATTGTAAGCCTCTCTCTTACCGCACGGCGCACGCGCCGTTTGGGGCGCCGGAGAATCGCCGGTGGGAGGAGCAAACGCGCGCTTTCTGAGGCGGGGGCGCCCTTTCTTACGTTGAACCAGATTTAAGCAATTAAATGAGAGATAGTCTGGACTTAAGTCGTTTTCGGGTCAGACGCCACAGCAAGCTAAAACGTACGCTAAGAAATAGCGCGAGGTGTTGGAAAACGAGTGCCCCGTGTTTTAGCACGGCGACTACATGAGAATACGATGACATGAGACGAAGACGACGTGAGACGACGACAGCCTGAGCCCCTAAGGTGTTTCGCCCCTAAAATTACTCGTTAGTGTCACTAGATAAGGTTACAGAGTATCGGCACTCTTTTCTCTTATTGTTTTGTGCCGCCGCCCTGATTATTGGTCAGTTTGCATCATGTGACATTTGTTTAGACTGCGATGGTTCATGGGCACCGCCATTTTGTTGCTTATGCGTTTTTTGTCGGTCCACTGTGGTAGTCTTAGCTTCCCCTCCCTGCTCTGCGGCTGCGCGCGAATGGCGTCGTTCCGAACTTGAATCAAAGATAACGCGCTTCGAAGCATTTCAGCTGAAGAAGTGTGTCCGAAGATGCCGTGTTCTGCCATAGAGTTTCATACTAATATATACTAGAGAGAAATCTGTCGCTGCAGTCGCGGACCGCCGTGGGCGGCGCCATTGCGGCTAGCGACGTTCCTCGCCTACTTGGCTTAGCTAGCCACATGGTTTCTTTTTTGTTTCGAAGCCAAAATCAACAAGAAAGCCTACCTTTTTTTTTCTTGTTCGTCGTGCATGAAACTTCTACATAATCACTGACAAATTAATCTTTTTGAAGGCTCAATTTTATAATAACGAAACAAATTTGATGAACCTTATACACTAATATTACTGCTTTTTAGCAGCCAGGGCAAACTTTTCAGCCTGTTCATGAGCCATACCAAGGACAAGTGGAACGTGCCCGCCCGGTACATGAAGAAACGCTCACCTAAGCGCGGCTCCCCTAGACAGTGGCGCCAGATTTCCCTCTAGTGTATATTAGTATGAAAGTCTATGGTGTCCTGCGTCTTCGGCAGTGTTGTTTACAAATGACCTCGTCAAAGTGAGTGGTGAGGCCGCAGAAGCGGCAATCTGGCAACACTGATAAACAGCAAAATAGCCCCCGTTGCTCACTTTCATGCCTCAGTGACGGTACTCTGTTGCTTATCCAGAGACGCTAGTAATCGTGGCTGATCAGTTATGATTCCCGCCTCAGAAGCAGATGGACCTGGTTTCGATCCTTTAAATTCCCAAAGCGCCAAAAGAATTTCGCGTTTCAGCTAGACCTGTGCTGGGCCGCGCATGCGCAGTAATACTGGTGACGACGGGCGCACGGCCTCGCACACGCGAGACCGACTCGTCATGTGAAAAAGTGGCCCCAATAAAGTACCCTGTGTAATAAACCATTGTCAATTGTCGCTTAAAAAGTATCTTTGTTTCGAACAATAAAGCTACAAAGAGAGTGTACACTGACAATGTTCACGGGAGGACTTAGTGTGTTGCAGTCCCCGCCCGACGAATGGTCCCGAAGTGAGGCAAAGCCTTGGGGAGAAGCCACAGTGCTGTGAACAGCAAATGACCGAGGCCTGATGTAAGAAAACTTTGTCAGAACGCAGTAACGGCCGCGCTGAGACAATCACGCAACAACGCTTCGTTCCACTAGTCCCCCGCGTCTTTCCAGCGAAAGGAAATGATAAGAAAAGAGGCGAAATGGTTCGCGTCGGTGGGTGACAGAAGGAAAGGGAGAGAGGGAAACATGTATGGAGAAAGTGAAATGAAGAGGAGCTCGGGAAGGGAGGACGTCGCTAAAGGGCATTCCAGCAAATTGAATTGGAGCTTTTGAGAGAAGAGGCTCTCCAAGACACCACCGAGGCGGCTCGGAACGAAAACGCGTGCCGCTGCCGCTGTCTCGACATCAAACCGACCAGCCACTCAGCCATGGAGCAAAACCGATCGATGCCAGCCTCGGTACCCCAGCCTTCGCCTCTAGCGAAACTTTTTCGCGCAGTGAGTATACTCTCGGAAAGCGCTTCAGTATCGAGTGCTGTTTCCCGTGCAGCGAAAGAGCGAGGCCCCCGTGGTGCAGCGGTTCTAGTAATGACAGCCTCTGTCTGATAGCAGCAATCGATGAAAACTAGGATCATTGTTACTTAAACGCAGCCCCACGGCCACAATAATTCCTTGACCACCAAGTTGTAGGTTTGTTGCTTGTGAACATTCTGGCCGCGCTTGGACGGAAGACAGAGCGTGCAGCTTTAGTTGTGAGAAGTAACGTTAACGTCGGGGTTTTTGAGCGGGAGTTGAAGGTCAGCCTTGAAATTTATCGCAGGGACCCAAAACTGGAGTAACATCAAAGCTAGAAAAGGAAGAGGACGAACGGGAAAACTGCGACGACGGCGTGCTCGCGCTGGGAGAGTTCTCGTAACGATGTCTTAGAATAGAGCGCCCGAGCTTTGGACGTCGCGTAGAACTGGGCTAATCGAATGTCTCCGTCGTCTCTCGCTTGCATTTGTACTCGCAGACACGCGCTTGAACAACAAGACGGTGCACGCAGACTTGTCATTACGAATCGAGTGCCAACCATGGTGTAGAGCATTCTATGATAGTCCCGGCTGGCCGCATAACAATGAAAGAAAATGCAGAGCGTCGCAAATGCACTTTGGTATAAGAAAGCCTTGTGAGACAAAAAAAATGGCTGCGTATCTGCTCCTTTCGTTGCAAATGCCGTCAAAAGACGATAGTCTTTTTCATTTCGTTTCATTTGCCTCCCTTAAATAGTAAATGCCTCCCTTCGCTTTCCCACTCACCTCTCATGTTGTTTCTCTTTCGTCGCGCTCCTCCCAAGGTAATGACGCCAACGGTTTGCTTAAATCGTTTTAAATTTTCCGCGTTCCACTGCTCCAAACCGGGTGTCTCGATGCGAACGCTGCCGTACGGCGAAGACGCGCGTTAATCGAAACGCCCTACTTTAACGTTTATAGAACCGCGTTTCCCTACTCCACGTGCGTTGCAAACAGAACGTGGAACCTATCTAGTGGAACCTTGCGTAACTGTTGCCGGTTGATTTCTTAAAATGGCGCCAGAAGCTATAGTGGCGCGGGCGACAGCAGGCGACGGCGGAGTGAATTCTTTTTCTGCAGTTGATGAAGTATTTAATTTCGCAAAAGTCAAGCATGTTTGATTTTTTAATAAAGGAACACTGCAAATATCACTTCTGTATTGATTTGTTGTCTCATATTTGCGTAATGTCTTGTTCTTCTTCAACAATGTTGACAAGTATGAACATTACACCGGACATAGAGGGGTAGATTTAGCTGTGACTATATAAGACTATTGCGCAGGCATTGTTTTGCTTTGGCCGGGTGGCTGACAGACGGACAGACAGCAGACATACCGACATACAGACAGACCAAAATTTCTGTGTTTAAGTAGCCCACGAAAGACTATCGTCTTTAAAATAGAAGCGAAGGCAGAGTCACGCTGCTTTGTTGCTCCTGTGAACGGTTGCTCCCTCGCTTAAGACTACACTGGCTTGTTTTGTTTGCGTTTAGTCCCTGCTTAGAGTATCATAAACTTTTGCATAGTATTACAGTAGAATCTCGATAAACGGAAACCGCTTAAACGGAATTGCCGCTTAATCGGAACACTAGCCTGCAAGTTGGTTGGTTTTGTATTCAGGTGACGTAAAAAAAAAAAAAAAAAAAACTTTCGGTAATCGGAACTAAAATTTCTGCGTCTCCGTGTAAACGGAACCAGAAATGGAACTTCTTGTGAAACCCACTGCCATGAGAATCAGATTTTTAAGGTCCCGGCTGTTTTGTTTTTGTTTTGTTTTTGCTTCCTTCGTGTTTTTTTTATCCTAGTTGGCCTCGTAAGCCTCGTCTCGTTAGTGGTCAAGCGTGTTAGCGCCACGGATGCAACATCGCTGTTCGTGTTCCAGTAGTTCGGTCGCGATTCAAGACGCGGAGGTTACAGGGCTCAGCTCCTGCGGCATCGTTCGTGCCATCGTGGTGCTATTCGCGCTTCATTACCGTGTTGCCGTCTTCTAAATTCGGTTGCTCGTAAGCACTCGCGAAGTTGAGGCGTGTAGCCTTCGTGAAGATGCAGTTGCGAGGACTCAAACAAAAATAATTGGTGTATTTTGGAGTGCACAAAGACTCATTGTTGCCAAATCAACTTTGTGAATGCTGTGCCTAAATCTCTGGTTTTCTTGCTTCCGAAAAAACTCTCAGCTACATTCACCTTCTAGTGCTTAGAGTTGCACGAAATGGTATCAAGAGTGTGTACGCACATAAATTTGCACTTTCACACATATCTCTCAGTAAACAGAACTCCTGGTAAACGGAACTAGTTTTTTCGGTCCCTTGAAGTTCCGTTTATCGAGAGTCTACTGTATTTATATATTCTATTTTAGGCGGGCACAGCTCGTATTTATCGCTTCCTTTAAGGTCTAAGAGTACGCAGCCTAACAAATGTATTTTTGTGGACAATTCACGCACTCAGATTAGTCGGGTAAGTGCCTGCTGGAAGTTACCATCATGCGCTCGCGCAAATAAAACTAATCAATGTAGGATATACGTGACGTTGTTGGTGTAAAACTAATACTAAAGGCGAAAATCAACCAATGTTGTTCTTGTTCTTTCTTACGCTGTCAGAATTGTACGCCCACGTAGCCTTGTTAATGGCCCAAGTTCGCCGTTTCGTCATGCACAAGACGCAAGTGGTGCATCGTTTTTTTCTTCTCAGACATCGAAACTGCGAATAGAGAAGTGTAGGAAAACGTCGGATCTCACTTGCATTCCGAAAGGAGATGTTCCGGTGTATTGACGGTATTCTGCAGTAAAAAAAAGTAGGCAAACAGTATGCGTTAAACTGCGATGAAACGTAATCCTCGGGTATTTTTCATTGCTTTCAGGACTACTAAGGCCCGAGAATATTGCCGCTTACTGAGGTAGGAACGAGTGTGAGCGCATCTACTTCTAATTTTCCGCGAGATCCTTACGTTGACAGCCTTCCAATCTTGGGATCCTGGGGGAGCAGTTATATTTTTGTTTGTTTTTCTTCTGCTTGTATGCCGAGTGGGGCAATAACCAGAAACTTAACGCGAATAGCGAAGGTTTAGTGGGATAAGTTAAGGGGGCAATTTGTTCTCGTGGACGAATGGAAAGAAAAGAACTTGCATAGTTCGTGCGGAATATTGGCGGTGGAAAAGGAATGCCATGAGGAATTCCAGACTTCTTTGACATACCTAGATATACATGCTGTAGCTAAAGAGCGAAAGAAAACTTGCAAGTGCCTTTGCTGGAAGTATGCGCAAATGTATGGCCTCGTTTCATGCAATAATGCGCTGAACGCCGATAAAAAAATACTGGGTGGGAAGGTGGTGCAGGACCCGCTGCTCCTGTACTCACGTTCGTCTCCCGTTTTTCTTCGCCCCATGTCAGAGGCCGCTCAACAAAAGTATATAATTATTTTATCTTTACAGAAATTAAGTATAATGCGCCCGACGCGAGTGTGCTGCAAATAAAGCAGCAGGCCGGCTTTTATGCTCGTATTAACCGAAAACTACGCATCCAATGATCGCGTGCTTCCAGCGTGGATGGTGACGATCGCTTTCGACAGATGCCGCACCAACTTGATAAAAATGTGTATTGTTTTTCGTATGTCGTGCGAGCAGATGACTTGTAAAGCGTTGTTTCCGAGCAGACAACGTCAGGTAGCTCTTACGCTCTATATTTAAAGATTCGCCCTGTATATACTTGCTCTTTTACAAATGATGTCTGACGACAATAGCGTTCGCGCAGATTTAGTTTCAACTTGTTACCCCAGTTGACGATAGCACTGCAACGTCCCGCAGTGCACCCGAAAATGTAAATGCGCCGCAGGCTCCGTGGGGAATACTTGCACTTTCGTACGGTATTCACCCGCGACCCTGCTTATGATCCTCCAGTGTCCTAGCAGTGTTCCAACCATCCCTTATTCACTTGGTAGTCTACACTGCGGGATGACCGCCCGGCGGGTTAATAAAGGATAAACCACCACTCGAAATCCTCGCCGACCCATGAATACGGCCCTAGTGGGTGAAGGTGGGTCACTTGTAATTTGTAGGCCATAGATTGCCCGACGGGTGGGCCACTAGTAATCTGTGGGTCACCGGTTACTGGTGGACCACCCCCTCGTGTGTCATAGGCTGGTTTGTGTTGGATCACCACAAGTGAGCCACTGGTCACCCACCGGTGAGGAACCCCGGCTGGGTCACTGGTGGGGCAGCACTGGTGGATAACCGGTGGCCCACGTGTTGCTAGTGGATCAGTGCCACACGGGCCATCAGTTGCGCACCGGTAACGTACTGATTCGGGTGACAGACAGAGTGAGTGAATGAGTCAGTCGGTCAGTTAGTCCGTCAGTCAGTCAGACAGTCAGTCAGTCAGTCAGTCAGTCAGTCAGTCAGACAGACAGACAGACAGACAGACAGACAGACAGACAGACAGACAGACAGACAGAATGATAGTCAGTCAGGCTGACTGTCAGTCAGTCAGGCAGATTTACAGACAGATTAACAGACCGACAGACCGACATTCAGACAGACAGATTGACTGACAGACAGACCGACAAATAGACAGCCAGTTTGTCAGTCAGTCCGACAGACAGACAGACAGACAGACAGACACACATACATACATTACATCACATACATACATACATACATACATACATACATACATACATACATACATACATACATACATACATACACACACATACACACACATACATACATACATACATACATACATACATACATACATACATACATACATACATACATACATACATACATACATACATACATACATACATACATACATACATACATACATACGTACATACATACATACAGATAGACCACCAGACCAATTTTTAATCATTTAGTTTGACCAAAAGACGTGTTTGCTTGTATTCAGAACTGCACCAGCCAACGTACAACAGCGGCCGTGGTACTATACTGGCGAGCAATACGGTTTATTAGGAGGACACGGTATGAGTAATGTCCCTACAATCACGCAGCCAGAAAATTTGAGCCCGAACGTGCAACAACGCATTACTCGACTGTTACAGTAAAACTGACCGGTGTTTAAGCGAAGCTATGCCCTCGAAGCGTCGAAAGGATTCTGTCTAAGCAGTCGTTGTACAATCGGAACAGGTCGTATTTGCAATTACATGGAAGTATTAGCTATGTAAATCGTAACGTCAATTACGAGCATTTGCTTAAAACAAATGCGCTCAGGCAAAGCAGTCTTAAACCGTGTGCCCTAATCTCGTGCTGCGTCGTTCCGAGGATAATGGGGCGATGCCGGGGAAACATTCGGACGGTGCGAGTTATTTGCGGAAGCGTTGTCGCAAAATAACGAGCTTGTACCGCGGCCTTTGTGTCTAAACCTTTCACGGCGAACCTCCCCGTTATTCGTCAGCAGGGCGCGTCGACTTATCCCCACAGCGTGATTTATTGTACATTCTGCTGACACGCTTGTGTTTTCCGCCAGTTCAAATTCTAGCTTTTACGAAGTAAGCCACGAAGAATTTGCTTCGTGTTCGAGGGATTTGCATTCGAGACCTCATTATGCAACTGTCAGTGCTCTTGCTCCAGACCTGCGCAAAACAGAAATGTTCAACGAGGAAAGCGATAAACGATACAACGTAGAGATTACACCGGAAACGGCTCTCGGATGCGAGTAAATGCAGCTGCTACAAAGCACTCTGTAATGAATTAAAACGAAACAGCTGATGTATAAACTGACTATTACGCATTACAATCAAATATAATCACTTGGTCATGCCTGCCGTAAAATTGGTTGTTGTCTTCTATGCAGACTAAACTGTTAATTTTGGTGGGATTTTAAAAGGAAAGCGGCCGGAAGGGGGAGGGGCGAGGGGGTTGTAGGGGAATTTGTGAGGTTTCCACGCTTCCCCCTTCTCTTACGTCGGTGCAGGGTATCATTGGGGTGGTGTTCTCTCGATGCGCTCCCACATCAAGTGTAACGCTGTTGCCTTTTCAGTAAGACCATACTGTACGGGCAGAGTAGTATCCGGAACGAGTTTTGTCATGGGAAGAGCGCAGCTCATTCGCCTGGATCGGCCCCCCGGGGCCAGGATCTCTGGTCATCTTATGTGAGAGTTGGGAACTTCTATCATTGTTTCCACTACCATCCCCACATCAGCACCGCCTGTGTTTAGGGGATAGGGAGAATGACTTCCGTGCACACGCAGATTCCTTCACTGACAAATATTTATAGAGTAGTGAGTAAAACATTCTCACACCGTTTCCTGTCTATTTCACTCGCTCATAGCAAGTGGGCTCTGCCAACGGCTCTTGCGATTTCGTGCCGACCGCAATGTACTTGCTGGGGATGTTTTACCGCCCTCCCCGTGGCTAGGACAGAGCATATGGTCTCTAGCGAAAGACTGGGCGTAGACCAATTTTCACTTCACGAAAAGAAATCATAAATATATAAAAGATACTAAGGCCTCCATATTGTTAAAGAAGGCGGCTAAGCCCGTTCTACATGGTGCGAATTTACCTGCAATGATGATGATGATGATGATGATTGCTATTGGTTTCCTCTTTGTAGCGGGGTGATGACATGCCATTTTACCAAAAAGGACTAATATACCTATCTTTTATACTCTTGATTTAATACTAGCGCTGCTTAAGGCAGGCACGAAAAGCTTATTAGGCCCAAAATATTTTTTTTTTCTGTTACAGGTGGTAACTGTCCTAGGCAATATTCCCCTCTATGCTTTTTGTCCACCAGCATTCTAATCTTTTCGTCGCCTCGACCGCCTTGCAGTTAACTTCCTCTGTGATACCCTTAAATCCTAGGGCTTCTGGAAGCCCAATATTTCCCTCATGTAGGTTTGGATGGACACCCTCACATTCTAACACTATGGGCCGTATAGTTTTTGTTTCTTTTCCACTGACCACGCATACTCCATCATTTTGGGAATACTTCCCCACAAAGCTCTTAGTTCGCAAGGAACCTGATCTAGCCTCAAAAAGCAAAGCACTGCCCTGGGAATTATCGTAGAAATTTTCCTTTCTGATGTTCAATTTCTCAGCCCTGTACATCTCTAACGACGTTTTATTCCATTTTTTCTCTCCATTTATTCGTTTCAATCTGCCTTGCCTCTTTTTTGGCTACCTTGGCTGTTTTAGATTTGCCACTGTTCTTTTCGTATTTCATCGTTAGCCTTCTAGTCTTCCTTAACCACTGCGTGTCCACGCTTTTCAAGTATAGGTACCTAAAAACCTTAGCTGCCCACCTTCGTTGATCCATTGCTCTCAACCTCATCTCAAAACATATTTTACTCTGTGCTTCTCGAACTCCAAACGACGCCCAGCCCATATCTCCCTGTACTGCTTCGTTAGTTGTTTTTCCATGCGAGCCTAAGGCCAAACGGCCTACCGTTCTCTGGTTCACTTCAAGGCCTGATAGAATGTCTGATTTTAAGCAGAGTACAGCATTCGCAAACGTGAGACCCGGAACCATTACTCCTTTCCACATTCCTCTAACTACTTCATATCTGTTATACCCCCACAGAGCTCTATGCTTCATTATAGCTGCGTTTCGCTTTCCCTTACTCTTAAGTTGCTCCTCGAGAGTTCTAATTAGTTATCCCCTTCGTTTATCCACACTCCCAAATATTTATATTCCTTCATTCTGAGAAATTAGCTTTGCTGGATAGACACTGCGCCAGTGGTAGCGTCATTGAAAACCATTATTCCCGATTTTTCTGCGCTACAATTTAACCCGAGGTCGGTGGCTTCCTGGCCACTTATATTTATTAGCCGTTGCAGATCGGTATGGTTATCAGCTAAAAGAACCATGTCGTCTGCGTATAACATTCCCGGAATACGCTGTTGTACCGCTTCACATTGCAGCATACGGGTTAGGCTAAACCCTACTTGACTTTCTTCCAGTTCCTTTTCTAACCCTGCCATGTAAAGCATGAACAGTATTGGGCTCAAAGGGCATCCCTGTTTCAGTCCCCGATGGATGTTGACCTGCTGGGCGCATTTCTGTCCTTCCCAAGTAAGGTGCACTCTATTGTCTTTATAGATTGCTATAAGGAACTGTACTAACTCGTCATCTAATCCCTGGAGTTTCAGCATTCTCCACAGCCGTTCTCTGTTTACGTTGTCATATGCCCTTTTAATGTCCAAGAACGTAATCCATAATGGTCTATTCTGCTCTTTTGCAATTTTAATGCGTTGCGTTATCACGAACAAATTATCATCCAATCGCCTGCCTCGTCTAAATCCATTCTGCAGTTCTCCAAGTATTTCATTTTCTTCCATCCATGCTTCAATTTCTGATTTTATCGCCTGCATTACGAATCTATTCACCACTGAGGTTAGTGTGAGTGGTCTGTATGAATCAATACTTGCTTTATTGCCTCTGCCTTTATATATTAAATTCATCCTACTTTCTAGCCAGTCCTCTGGTATTTGTTTGGTTTCTATCACCTTATCTATTGCCATCATAAACGATTCCTTACTTTTAGGTCGAAGCAGGTTTATCAGTTGCATTGGTATTCCGTCCGGGCCCACTGCTGTCTGGGGGGAAACCTTTTGCTCTGCTTTTTTCCAATCAAGGTTGCTCAAACTTATTTCCCTTTCCGCAGTCTTCTGTGGCGCTGATGTTATCGGTGCAGGCTTCCCTACCACTATTGCCCTAAACTTCTCACTAATCACGAATTCGCAGCTGCCGTGCCCTTGTGTGGCAAGACGGCCTTTTTCTGTAGCTTCGGCAGCAACCAAAATGGATGGTTTTGCCGCACGAGCGTACCGCAGCTGCGATTTCGCAGGTAAATTCGCATTTTGTAGAACGGGCATTACATTGCTCCTAGAAATGTCTTCCAAGCAATGCTTTTAAGTTTAAGGGCAAAGCGACTTTAAAGGCACAAAGTAAGCCTTATACTTTAATGCATTTTTGGCCATTTTGAGGTACATTTCTCTCGGACTCTACTAAATGTATCTAAATAATGCATATGAAATTTTATTTCAAATTTTAGGCTCTTTTAACTGGACCAAAATTTTTAAAAACAGATTAAAATTAATATTTTTATTATTTTTTCCTCCAGTCCCTAAATTTTGGCTTAATTTACGTAATAAAAATTCTGTTACAGTAGATGTGGCAACTTATGTAGATAACAGGCAAAAAGAATCAGCCGGTTATCGTGGAAGATATAGTAAATAATTGGACCTATGTAACAAAAAACACCGTTTTGAGTTAAATTAAGAAAAGAGGTGAAAAACAATACTTTTTGCCACAAACACCACTCGAGTAATTTATTTAGTAATCACCCGCTTCGTAATCACCGTTGAAGTCATTTTTTTCGCTTTTCAGCCAGTCTTCTGTCCAGCCTTCCCTATTTTGTGAGTTGTCGTGCAGCTCTGTTCGCAAAGTGTCTTGAGGTCAACCTCTTGCAGCCACCTGATGGTGGTGCTGCACCGAGGGTTGAGTCCGAATTATTTTGAAATGCTGGATCGTGCGTTGCTATCATCATTAAATGAAACAACAGCATCCATTGTTGCAATCTTGAGAGTGTGAAGCCCAACAAAGACATTTTTTTGGCGTACGGCTCCGAAGAACAAATGTCGGAAAAACGTGCACAGTGTCTTTGGATTGCCTTGGCTCAAAAATCAGCTATGCAATGGTTGCCAAGCAATTTCTTGATTTGATTGATTTGATTGTAGAGCTTAACGCGCCGATGCAACGCAGGCGATGAGGCGCGCCGTAGTAGAGGGCTTCGGATTAATTTTGACCACCTGGGGATCTTTAGCGTCCGCCGAAATCTCGTGCACACGGGCGTGTTTGCTTTTCGCCTCCATCAGAAAAGCGGCCGCCGCGGCCGGGAATCGAACCCGCGACCTAGTGCTCAGCAGCGCAACGCCTTAGCCACTGAGGCAATTTCTTCATACAGCTGGTTCTAGGCTAGCGTTTTGATCTGGAACTGGGAGTTTCTTGATGGAAAAAATGGCAATAAACACGGAGCGCATTCTAAAATGGGAAGTGGTGACTTTCTACTTCCTTACGGAAAAACTGTTTTTGAGCCAGAAATACAACCTTCTAAGATGTGTGATTATGGAAAATGTGCATAAGGAGATGAACTTCCATAATCGCGAATAAAAATGAGTAACCTTTTTTTTTTTTTAATTTCGCCTCACCCCGTGCTCTTAATAGAGTAGGCGTAAGTTCGGTTTTGAAAACTGACTTTTCTACATCGGGTGTTGGACACTGAAGCATGCCCCTACTTATCCTCCTCTCCACCGCAGCGGCCCCTTTCCCGAGTCATGTACACATACTCGTCGCCACGCGCGGAGTCTCTCTCCCTCTTGACATTGCGCAATGCCGCACGCTCTTTGGCGGACACCTGTGCGGCGCTCCAGAACCTCTGCCGTGATTGGCGCAGCCGCGCTACAATAAAACGTAATTCTCTCTACGCACTAATCATGTGTGCAGTTGCTGTTGTGCTCATGTTTATTTAATAGACCCAAGGCTTAGTAGACAGTAAGCGAGCCCGCTCTATGTCCAGGAAACTAGGTTAGCCTCCAGGATAAAGTCTAACAAAGAGCGATAGGCAGGTCCATGGAGCGCCGATGGTAATGGGCGTCTTGCCGCAAACTTAGGCCTGCTATCATCAGACATTTCCTTCGAATGTCCTTAGTTCCAGGACATGTCCATATTAGGTGGTGAAGGCCTGCCGGAACCATTTCATCAGCCCTAGTTGGACAATTGACGTGCCTTTGGTAGTCCCATTTCAACCCAGAAGTGCTTGAAGGAGTAAGAGCCACCCCCAACCGGATTCTTCGCAGTACAACCTCCTCCATCCTGGTAAGGTTGAGGGGAAGGAGAACCGAACACGGAGGTATGAGAGCACGCGTTCAGCTTCGAAGATCCTCCTTTCCAGCCATTCGTGTGGCCCATGGGTCACTTAATCAGTGAAGCAGAGATCGCCGATCGCAGAGATCGCCCCGATAATTCAACACAGCAAATCCCAGCAGATTTCCAGCTTCTCTGGACTTCCTTCTGAATTTTCTTTCAGATTGGGGCAAGTTAATCACGTGATAATTACTTTACGTTTTATTTTTTGCGATTTATGTTTTTGTTCTCAATATTCTGTATATCAACATTTCTTTTCCACTGTCTTGTCTCTTTCTCACGCAGCAGCTAAGTTAACCAGGTTGCACTGGTTAACTTACCTGTTTTTTTTTTCAATTACTTTTGCTTGTTCCTGCTAAATATTTTGCTCACGTGGTTTGGCGTCACCGCCCCGTGGAGTCGCGTTTGATAAAAATAATTGTGGTATAGGTAGGTACCCTCGTAATTAATTTCAGTGGGGATCTTTGCCGTAACCGCAGTGCCCACATTAATTTGAAATAAAACCATGGAGATAAGACCTTTATTTCAATATACTACCTCCCTGTTTCGTATTAAATCTTGATAACAGCGCGCACCCTTCTAAAACTGTATTTAGGACCGACGACTATCCGCGCAGTGTTCTTAACCTTACAATAATGTCATGCGAAAGTCGTTTAGTCAGGAACGAAAGGGGGTGGTCGAATGTTGATGACACAAGCCATACAAACACACGTCGATAAACTTCGACCAATAATGTTTCTTATCTACTTCAGCCTCAAAGATGCATATTTTAAGCGATGAAGGGAGTAGCGACTTCCGTGCGAACTGCGCGTATTGGCAGCCCTCGGGTAACCCCCGAATATGGTGGGGGCCAACACTTCCGCCATATTCTGTTGGGCCCGTATTCACATGCGATATCATCTCCTAACCCTTGGTAGTACTTGCGTTCCCGAAACGTTTGCGCGAATAAGAGACAAGGGGAAAGCCACCTGCATCCGGCGACCGGGCATGACGCGGGCAAGAAGCCAGCGGCAACGCTGACGAGCCGAGAGATAAGCGATGCTTCCATGTCTAGGGCGCGTGTTGTAGTTCCGGCTTTGAATTACAATGAGAGAGATCCCAACCCCGTCCCCTTCTGAACCCCCTTGTAAAGAAGATTTGGCATCGCATCACAGAGTTGCCCCCCTCAAAGCGCGTGCGCTCCCTCGGCTTGCAAACCGCCCGGCCGTACGGCCTTTTGTTCCCGTTTTGATTTTACAACAGGCTATGGTAGTCTCCCGTACTGGGGAGATGAAAGCGAAGAGTGGGGCCTAGGGCCCCACCCACCCGCTGGCCTTCCTTCCACCTTGCCCGGCGTTTCCCTCTCCTTATTTTGCGAGGGCCGCAAAGCAAACAAAACCCTGGAGAAGCAGAGTACCGGTCTCGCGCAGCGCTGGCTGCACGGGTTGACGAGTAAGCTGCTGGCCGCCCGGTCGGTCGGCCGCGCGCCAGAGGGGGGCGGGGGGCTGAGTTCGGGGTGAGCAAGAGCGAGCGGTCCGACACGTGAGCTCCGGTCACAGCGGGGATCGGGAGAAGACGGAGGGGGACGGTGCCGGCCGCACCGGACATGACGTCACGTGCCGGAAAACGAGGGGAAAAGGACTCAGAAACGCCGAGGGCGGGAAAAGTAAAAGGAACGAAAAGGGCGGCGAGACGCCAGCAGGCGGGGAGATACTTCGGAAGAGAAAACGGGATGGGCGAAGGAGGAGAACCCGGATGATACAAAACTAGAAAAGAGACGCGGGAAATAAAAGAGACAAGTCCGAATCGAGAGCGAGAGAGGGGCGCGCTCCACGCGCAGGAGAGGGGCGGCTTCTCCCTCGACCGCCCTGGGAGAAGGGCTTCACGGCGCGGCTCAGAAGCCGGGACTCGGCGCGCATGGGCCATTGGCACACGCGGTGCCGCGCGGCTCGGACGCACTCCGCCGGCGGCGTCGATGGAGCCGACGTGTTGAGCGAAGCGGTTCGCTGTTTGCCGCTAGCTATGACGGAGTGAGGGGAGGGGGACGACGCTCCTATCTCGCTCGCCGCCAACTTCGGGCAAACGAAGCGCTGCGACCGAGGCGAACTGTTCGGGCCGCTTGTTTGATCGGGAATTAGCGAGCATCGAGCACTACGCGACGACGGCTGTGCCGTTGGAAACGCGCTGACGTGGTAGGACTGGTCACGCCGCTTCAAAATGGGTTAGGCAGGACTGCAAAAGAAAGAAGGACCCACCCCGTACGACGACTGTTTGCTCTCGAGCCGAGCTCGGACCCTTGACCTGTGGACGGCTGTTGTCTGCTGCGTTGTTCTTCGCCTGAGAAATTTCGGATGACTGGGAACCAATGGTTCGGCTTCGCCGCGCTGTCCTTCAACTTTGGTGAGCTTTTCCGACGTTTTCCACTTCTTTTGTTGTACACCACAATGTGGAGGAACGCCCGCGTTCTCGTAAAAACTTAAAACGTACAAAAGTAGCTGGGCTCATCAGGACGGGGGTTCAATATGACCACAGTGATCGCTTTTTTGATGTTGGCGAAAAGCGAAAACGACCGTGTGTTGATTTGTTGGCGCATGTAAAGGATCCACAGGTGGTCAGAATTAATCTGAAACCCTCCACTATGGTGCGCCTCATAGCTCACGTGTAGCTTCAACGTGTTAAACCCCGTAATTTCATACTCAGCGTTTTGGGCAGAAGAACGTCACGGTGCTGAAAGCCTGTTATTTTCTATAAAATTGAAGTTGAAGTTCAAGCTTATTAGGAAGTTTGCAAATAATACAGTACATACATTGGTAAAGAGTACAGAAAGAGGTGCCATATTTTATCACTGTGGGGGTCCGCTTGTTAAAAAGTACATAAAAACAGGTAAATCATGTAAAAAGTGCACAAAACTACATAAAAAGTACATAAAACAGGTAAAAATGTAACGAAATCAAGTGAGAGTAAACCCGGTAATGAACAAACTCAAACGGGCGCATTTTTTAGGTTATCTTATACCCGACGTTTTCAACCACCGCAAGTTCGCCGTGTCGTTACAAGAAGTAATTTTGCTTGACGTCCCTATATTAAACGTAATTGTTTGGTTTCTCGGTAGGCATATCAGACGCGCAAAAAATGCATGCCATATTCTTATACCTCAGCTTGCTACATTATACAGACGCATATGTGTAATAAGCGCACCAAAGAATTTCGAAACATCGCATCTTTAGGATAACAAAATATTCGTCGTTAGCGCGCACAAGCCGACCTCTGTGCCGAGGGATGGGCAAACATTTGCCCGTAAAGCACGTAGGTGCTCTTGCGATAACGTTTACCTCATCAAAGCAGCTTGCCGGTTTTCTCGCCAGTGTCGATGCTTCTCGCTGGCGTGGGCGCGTTGAATATTTTAGACGGCGATACAAAGCTCTGCACCCTCAGCTCGCTAACATCCATAATTCATAAACCGTGCTCCCACGCGGTCCCATCTTTCAATCTAAAAAACTACTACTTAAGGACAGGTTGTAGGCTCCAACCGTTATCGAGTGTAACGGCGCCGCCTTTTCGTTGCCCGCTACTAAACAAACAATCACTTTATCTACCACTCGGGTAATTGAACCGTGCCCCTATTTGGCAAAGGTTTCTGCAATGAGCTAGCTTTCGTAATATCGCGGCGCAGCAAGAAATAAGGACAAAAGGTGAGGCACTCAGGACGAACGCTGACTTCCGACTGAACTTTTATTGGAGAAATATGTCATATTTATAGACACGCGTACACGGACTTGCGACGGAAGCAGTCAACCCGATCAGTACTGATACGAATTGTACCAAAACCAGAGACGCATAAGATTGCTAAACCCTCTCCCTCGCACTATGCGCGTTTCTATGCACTAGCTTTGTTTCTTGCTGATTATACAAGCTCCTCGAAGCGTGTTTGTGCACCCTTGGGAAGAACTTATGTTTCTTCGTTCAGATAGCGTACTTACTGGATCGTCTTTAGAAGCGGAGTGAACTCTTTTATCTTCTTTACTTAACTTAACCATTTTGTACTTGGTGTCCGCTGAGTAACTTAATTTGATTTTAAACGCCGTTTACGCGATAATTAAGGAGTATACTCGGCGAGCATCATTCTCTTTGAAGTAATTAGTTTAGATTCAGATGAAGTCAAACTAATTTACTGATGCCTCCCGGCAAGCCCTCGAAAATTCAATTTTTATTTCCAGACAAAATTTGATCGTTTCCTGGGTTAAAGCTGCATAAGCAACTTGCGGAGCCCAAGCACGACGACAACCTTTTGCTATCGGCCATGGGCACGACTCGAATTCAAGCAGCAAATCCGGGGGGGGGGGGGGGGGGGGGGGGGGGGGTTCAGCGCAAGTTTAGAAGAGGGAAGGGGGATGAACAGAAGAGGCCCAGACTCCTGCTCAGAGGAATCCGAGTGCTATGGATGCGGCTCCAGCTATGCCGATCAACAGGAACTGGTCCTCGATAGGGAAAAGGGGGGGTGGGGATGTCCAGGATAAGCCTCCAAACAGCGGCTCCAAACAGCCTGTATTGTTCGGTAAATTCAATACAACAGGGTCATTTTCTTAGGAGGGGGACATACGAGGAGTGATCAAATGAAACCCCTTCATGTGCCCTTATTAAAACAAGGGAAAAAATAATTTTAGAACAGACGGTACATCTAAGTAAAGTAATGCGTCAAAAAGAATGATTAACCAGGTGCTTATGTACGTATAGAAGTTGCCTAACGCATTTAGACGGATGTCTCACTGCATGGTAAGGAAGGGATACTGTCCACGGAAAAGCCCTTCTCTCTCAAAAAAGGTGGTGAGCCTCACTTCACCGGCGAAAATCTAAGACCCGGATTCCTTTAATGATCCGGAATATCGCCGTTGCACGATTGCAGTTTTCTTGGAGACCTCCAAGGGGTGATGGGTAGTTTCGTCGCGCACCACAATGCGTGACGGAAATGCATCGTTACTGCGCCGATGTGTTCTTCCTTTTGAAAGTCAGCCAGCGTCAGTGGGACCTATTCTGAATACCCTTCAAACTTCCGGAAAAGTCCACTCTTTCTGAACAATTCTTCGAACAGTTCCAAACGACTTAGCCAACATGTTTCGTTTCTTCGCGTCCCTCCCGAAACACTTGAATCCGTTCAATCCCTGCTTTCTTCGTCAAAAATTCGTCACCATACACAGTTTGCGTTTTTCAATTCGCTTCGACTGGCCAGCATCCTACATCTGCTATGGAACTGGATCACCGCTGACTGATCTGCCTTGAACGGATTCGATGTCACAGCAACTTTGTTGTCAATGGTTGATTGATTGGCTGTAGGGTTTAACGCGCCGACGCTTCACAGGCGATAAGGCGTGCTGTAGCGAAGGGCTCCGGGTTAATTTTGACCACTTGGGAATCTTTAACGTGCGCCAAAATCTCGAACAGAACACACGGGTAGTTTTTGCTGTTCGCCTCCATCAGAAAAGCGGCCGCCGCGGCCGGGAATCGAACCCGCGTCCTTGGCCTCAGCTGCACAATACCATAGCCACTGAGCCACCGCGGCGGGTTTGCTGTCAATGGTGCCCAAAGCAACGCAGGCTCCCGTTCGATGTCCAGTGGGTCGTCATAGCCGGTCTAACGCCAAGCTGTTTGTCGCATGCCTGCGTCTTCCCTCCCGCTGCAGCGCCAGCAGTTCGGCTGGCTCCTTACCAACGATGACGCCAATGCTGCGGAGCCACAAGCCGGGTCCCAACCAATGTAGAACGTTACGTGGTCGATAGTTAATCTTAAAGTTACGCCTAACGACGTGCCGAGCAATGTCCAACTCGTCATTCGTCAAGCTCCGGGTGCCTCTTGACACTGTTTGATCTCGAACCACAATGCAAAGCCCAATTTCAGGGAAAACGCGGAAAAAAGTTGACCTATGCGGTTATGTGATATTTCTCTTGTTTCGCTTAACGTTCGGTAGGCGTAACATGCGTAGCGGTAGGCGTAATCGACATATGTTCGGTTGGCATAAATTTGAGCCCAAGAAGGCGCCAAATAGCGCCAAATTCATCGTATACATCAGGCTGCGGGTACTATTTACGGTCGTTAGCCGTAAAAGCGTAACGCTAGTATTAATGCAAGAAAAATCCCTCAGAAGTTTTGATCAATGTACTTCTGAGGCCATGAGGTATGTGGTCGCTGCAAGTAAGAGATTCAGGAGCCGTTTTGCTGCTACTGACGCCGAAAGCCGGCTTGTTCTCAAAAGGCCATTTAGCGCTTTCACATTCAGCAGCCGCCAGTGTTCGCCAAAATGTACGCTTCACCTATAAACACCTTGGTTATGCTCAGAGAAAACATCGTACTGTGCATCCACACAGTTCACGTTTCTGGCGCGCCTCAGTCACAACGCGAGCTTTGTTTTACAATAGCGTGAACTACATTAGGCTGAGACCACGAGGCAAATTCCTTACATGTAGTGGGATTACTTGTCCGTACCTGCAGAGACGAAGCTTTCGAATCGATCACACCAGGGTCATTAGAAGGAGCCAGAAGCGCTCGCGCATAACGAGGTTCCGTGGGACTCAATAAATCGTTCCCAAGACGGCGCATACACTAGGAACGAAGGCCGCTTGTTTGTCTGACCTTCTGTCGATAACGTAATTATTGTTTCGCGTGGCCTCGCATAATCGCTCAGTGGCGTACGAACGTTACGATGTCTTGGCTCGGGTGCATCGTTCGTTGATGAGTGCAGCGTTACACGAAGTCCATCGTGTCGCTGCGGTGCTTCAGGGTATAGCGGATGAATCGTGGGTTAGAATCCCCGCCGGGCCGAATGCTTGGCAAACACAAACAGTGGTAGGCTGGTGACTGGTTATCAGCCCACCGATGATGACGTAGTTTTAGCTCATAACTTAATTATCAGCCTTCCACTGACCATTTTACCAGATCCCAATCTATAATCACAACAGAAATACCGCAAAAATCTATCAAGAATTCCTGTCGTGCGACAAAAAGCTTTGTTGTGACAACAGAAATGTTGTCACGCCAAAGCCATTTGTTGTTACGGCGCACATTTCTGTCGCAACGACAAAGTGAATTTTCTCAACGACAAACATTGCTGTAGTCACAACAGAACTGTCATTTACGCTACTCTTCACAAGGGCCAATAACAATCCAACCATAGGAAACTACTGATGGAACATCAGAATCACGACATGACCGAAATTCGCACGACGGAACATCAAAATGGGGACAGGAATACGACACACGAGAGAGCACCAGAATCACGACGCGACAAGAATACGACTAGACGACAGTAAGACACGCGAAAATACGACAAACTAGAGTAATTTTTCTTGTCTTTTTCGACTGGGATTATTTCATGAGTAATATTTCGCGTGAGCACAGGGGAAGCGGAAAATTTTATTATTTCAGTTACGGTTCATGCAATGGAAGTTGTAGAAGGGACTAAAAGGACAAAAGAGCGGGAGGGAAAGAGACAGACAGACAGACAGACAGACAGACAGACAGACAGACAGACAGACAGACAGACAGACAGACAGACAGACAGACAGACATAGAAGAGGGGGAGAGGGAAGGGAGGGAGAGGGAGATTGATGCGTTTTACATAAAACAAGATAACGTAAGGTGTATAAATAACACTAGCGTGGGGGTACGCGTAGTATGTTCGTGTTCCATCAACCTCCCCCAAACGAGGTTATATACCACCTTTCTACATATCTGACCCTTTGTGAGGCTTCTAACATTGCGCACCCATATCGCTCGTGAAGAGGTAAAAGCTTGCAGTTACTCCTTTATTTATCTACCTATTTATTTACCCCCTCTCTCTCTCTCTCTCTCTCTCTCTCTCTCTCTCTCTCTCTCTCTCTCTCTCTCTCTCTCTCTCTCTCTCTCTCTCTCTCTCTGTTACACTACATTATTCGTCCTTCCCTTTTTCTTTCTTGCAACAAAGAGCCATAGACGCAAACGTAAACGCAACAAGCAGGTACTGATGATTTCGGCAATTTTTTTCCCGTCTAGCTGGCAGCCCTGAAGCCATCATAGCGTGGAGTAGCCTCTGGCGCACTATCGGAAGGGCCGTAAGAGCGCAGCACACCGCAGCGGACCCTCAAACTGCGCGCACTTGAGCGCGTGCGCCCGGCTGCCTTGCCGCCCTAATGAGCGCTGCTCACTTGATTGCAGATTAGGAAAACTGGCGGCGACGCACCGTCGCTTCCCGTCCCTTGCACGCGGCTGCTGCCGCTCTAAACTTCGAGCATTTGCCCAGCCAAAGCTTGCAGGGAAAGGAACGTCAATAAGTTACTGTACAGGGAAACCTCCACCTCTTTGCAGGCATGTGGAAACAGTGTAGTGCTGGAGATCTATGAGGAAGACAAAAAGTTGGGGAAAAGTAGGTTCATCGTTCTTTCTTTTTGTACCTTTAGCCTGCGTGCTATGCAGAGAAACTAACCTTGGAACAATCTGGTATACACGGTTAGTGACAAGATAATTTAAAGGGGGTGATAACAGAAATGATAGTAGCACGACGTGTGGGTGTGATGCGGTGGAGGTACTTTGCATAATTCTCTAAATATGGATAATTAGCCAGTTCGTACGGCGTGGCTGGTGTGCGAGACTCGCCCCTTTACTGAAGGGGCCTTTCTAGAATTTACATTCTATACGTCACACATACGTAGCGTCTGTACCGTACAGTCGGTAAGGGAAACGTATGATGGCATGTCTGGCCACAGCAAAAAGAAAAGAAAAGAATGTTCTCACGTAGGGACACCACATTGTCCCTCCTCCTCAACTTCCTTCCTTAGTGGGTGGAACGGAAAAGTACAAACTGTAGGTCAATTAGGCCGCTGCACAATTCGCGCATGCATTCGCCTATGCCGCTAGCGGATACGCTTTTCTTGGGGAAGGGGATTGTATCCTTTCTCACAAAATGGGATGTTGGCTGGCTCTACCATATTTTACATCGAGCATGTGTCCGTACGTTCGTACCAAATTTCCTCAACTTAATTCCTCTCGATAAACCCTTCGTGCATATTGGGAAGGGAGGAAGAGGACGCTATTCATCCCCTCGCATACCCTTTTTTTTTGCATTTTTGTGTAAGCTTACGGGTGTAAAAATGGATGAATGGCCATTGAACAGCTGACGTTGCTTTTAAAGATGCTAAGGCGGATAAAACGCCCCTTTTTTCAAGCGAAGATTTTAACCTCTGCCCCACAAGGGTTCTGTCACGGGCGTTGGTGTCAACAGAAAACTCCCGCGAACAAATAAGAGAAGTTACTGGCACCGCCAGAAATCGAACCCGGAAAGAATAGAGAAACGGCGAGAGAGACCGTTGCCTTATCGATTGAGCTACGAGTCCACGCGGAGACGGGGAAGACAGACAGTGCGCTCAACGCACACATCTGAGGTTCACCCCCTGCGTCCTCGTTAAATGTCACGTGGTAACGTCACGCGACCTCTCGCGCCGCTGTGCGCCCCACCCATGGCACCTGTAGCGGCCGTGTGCTCGTCTTGTGCAAGAGGAAGGCGTTAGTAAAACTTAAATGCAGCTCACCCAAATGCGTGGCATCTCACTTCTCCTCCATCTTTGCCGCTGATCTCGTCGCCTCCGTCGGCAGCGGCGAGACGGAGAAGTGAGATGGTGTAATCCCGGGCTTGAGGTTCCTTTACTTTTATATAAAAAAAAAGACTTTCCGCTCATGTGCTTCACCAATACTACTCAACCAACCAGCATTCATGAATTATGATGGAGGCGAAAAGCAAAAACGCCCGTGTATACAAGATTTCGGCGCACGTTCAGAGATCCTTAGGTAGTGTAAGGATCGGCCAACACAGGAATTCCTCGCAAGCCCTAGAGCAAGGTGTGCGTGTATGAATCACCCAGAGGCACGAGGAGGCAAGAAACCCTGGCGCCAACGGCGGCGGTTTCAAGGGACGGCTTCTATATCCTCGTTTCACCGGACGCTGCGGGCCACTTCTTCGCTTCATACACGTATGAAAGAAGGGTCCACCGAAAGGAAGCTGCGGTTTCAAGTGCCCAAGCTCTTCGGTTTCCAACCGTCGGCGAGAGCAGGAGGTCACTCGACTTCACGTGCTGGGAGCCGAGTTGAAATTCCGTTCTCACGGGGCCTCCAAAATGAAGACTTGCCCGAAGTGGTGCAACTCCGGCACAAGACACGATCGATGACGTGGAGATTCACCCTTTCCATCGACCGAGTGGTCCGTGTGCGTCAGCCACGCCTCATGTCGTGGGCGGTACATCAAGTGTCGTCCACTGCCCACCTGATTGGACAACCTGTGTGAAGTTAAATTCCCTAGCCAGGGATCTGGGGAATACGAACTCTATTTAAACGACTGTATTTGTGTTATTCTTGTTCTCCTGTGTCGACTGTCATCATGTAGAATAAACCTCCTGTACAGTTTCCTCCTAAGCAGTCATCTCGAGTAGTCCGACACCATGCCGAGCCGGGACCTGCGGGCCTGAACGAGTCAGACAACCCAAGGGCCCCCCATCTCTAACAGTAGTCAAAATAATCCGGAGCCCTCCACTGCGGCGCGCCTCCCTTGCGTCGGTGCGTTAAACCCTACAATCAATCAATCAATTCATGAATCATGCATTGATTTAACCTTAGCAAATAATATCTTCTTGAAATAATAAATGGCGTGGTTAACTGCATTTAACTTATGTCTGGTTTTACTCTTTGTAAAGCCACGTGTGTGAATTCAAGTGACGTGTTGTTGGTGTCGTTGTCGTTTACAGCTTCGCTTTCCAGCCACTTTCAGAGGGTGGATTGGCGCGCATTTTTTTCTACGTTTTGCACATGTTTCCTATCAGAACTTGTAAGAGCTTAAATTCTTGTTTATTTAAAGCGTAGGCGAACTATATGTTGGCGGCAGTAAAAAAAAAATGACTTTTTTGTGCATGTATTTGTGTTCATGCGTGCAAATCTGTGCGTGCATGAACTTTGCGGTTTTAACAGTAGCCAGAACACACGCACACACAAACTCAAAAACATGGAGAAAAAGCGTGTGTGTGGGGGGGGAAGGGGGGGGGGGGGTGTTCTTTATGCAAATTTGGAGGGAGCCCTGCCGATCGGGTATCTCGTACGCAGCTGTCAGAGACGTCCGTTCTGCTCGTCTGGCCTTAATTTTGCTTTCCGGCCTCTCCGCGAGGCTTCGTGAAAGCACCCCTCCTACTTTCGGCGATAGCGAGAAAGAGAAAAAGAGGAAGTGCGCACAATATCTCTCGAGGATTTGCCGTAATTAATAACTGCTGGCCAGGGGTGGAGGGGAATATTAAATTCTTAAACGAGCTTTGTGATGGGGGCGTTTTCCCAGTGTAGCTGTAGTGGCGGCGCTCGGCTCGGCGGAGCATACGGCTGACTGCCTTCTCGGCGCCGGCTTTTCAGCCCATCTTCGAAAGATGTGGTCCAATGCGGCGGGCGCCAATTAGGGGCTCGGCCGCCGACGTGATGGTCCAAATTAGTTGTCGGGAATTAATACTCCCCCCTTTGTCTTCTGCGATACTAGAGTGAAAGGCGGAATGTACATCAATATATGGATATACATCCTTATATTGGCTTCGAAGCCATGGCGCCTGATTAAGGAAGAAAAAGACAAGAACGAAATGAAGCATTAAGCAGCAAAGCCAGAGTCGCGTCAGATAAAAGCTGTGTAGAGCTTAACGCTCGCTTCCCATTGTGAAGAAAGTTTAAAGGAAATTAGCGCAAGTAGTGAGAGTGGCTGCGTAATTTTTTTGTTGCCCCCTTACGCGGAAGAAAGGAAAAATCACACAACGAACCAGAAACAAAGCTCAGACTGCTTTCTTTGAAATGATAGATGTATGTATATGTATATAGATACAGATGAAACACGGCTGATTTTTTCATCGGCTATTTTTATTTAATCTCTCATCACGAAAAGACAGTCTCACCTTCTTACTTCGGCTGTATGAAGACCATTACAGCATCTGAATTACAGTGATATTAAACAGGACTGCAAGCTTATTGATATATGTGCGTGCGCGTGTGTGCGTGTGCGTGCGTGTTGGTGTCAGTGTGGGCGTTAGGTGAATAACTGTTGTCAGAGGTTGCCGTGAAAGGTAGGAAAACAACGCTTCTAAAAACTGGTTATTTGTCGATGCAGACGAAGCGTCCTTTTTGCAGAAAGACGCCTGAGAGAGGGGCTATATTTCCATTCTCCGAAGCGATAACTAATCAGTTCAGCGATTTTATACTCCTTTCTTACCATGAAGTACGCCGGTAGGCAAAATATGTTGAGGGCGGCAACTAGAAAGTGTTGCTGATATTGCGTTTAAACGGTGCCGCTTATATATGTTCGTATTTTGTGCGACAGTGTGGACACGGTGTA
This sequence comes from Haemaphysalis longicornis, assembly GCF_048455015.1. Lineage (NCBI taxonomy): Eukaryota > Metazoa > Arthropoda > Arachnida > Ixodida > Ixodidae > Haemaphysalis > Haemaphysalis longicornis. The sequence goes on along the minus strand of NW_027526361.1, from coordinate 36,855,297 downwards.
ATACCACAATGAATTTCACGAAAGGAAATAAGATAAAACCCTGTATTGTTTGGGTGACAAGTTGTATTGTAATTCGCACCAATTTTACTGTTTTCATTGCCTTTTTTTTTTCAGCAGAACGCAGCTTACTACCGAATCTGCGGTGTTCTGAACACATTTTCTTTACACTCTGTTACGCTGATATTAACACAAAAGTGTTTTATTCCCGGATGCACCAAGATTTCGGGGACGTCTTATCGGTCACGGAAGTGACGCCAATGCAACGAAAAAAAGCGGCCTGTAAAGAATGCACCTCTGTACACACGGTCTTCTTGCAGGGAAGCAGTAATAAAGAGTACGTTATACGAAGGGTTGTTTGTTTTGGGGTTTTATATTTTAACACGAAAGTGTTTTATGCCGCGATACACCGATACTTCACTGACGTAATATCCGTCGCGGAAATCATGTACACCTTTCCCGCAGCGACCCGCCCGCAGGACGTCGCTCGCCAAGCACACCCACAAGACAGCCGCCGACCCGCAAATCATGCTCGGCTTCAGATCTCGCTGCACATTTCACTTTCGTGTTTTACTGATTCCTATGACAGAGGAATCAACCACAATTTTTTGTTATTTTTATCACCTTCCTTTACCCATCCTCATATATGATCTTCATGAATCACAGTTTATGGTACTTTCGATCTATGTGTTGGCTTTCTGTTGTTAAACAGGTTTTTCTCGCGAAATTAGCGCGGTAATGACAATACGCTTTTTTTTTTGTTACATAATTTTAGTGTGATCTAGACTTTGCACAAAATTAATGGGCAGTGGCATAAACACCGAGAAAAAAGGAACAACAGCTTTTCTACCCTTCCGTGTCAGAAAGTAAAAAAATCACGGGATCAACGCAATTACTCCGGTATGGTCAGCAGCCTTCCGCCCATATTACTAGCTGAAAGAGCTTCGCGTAATTAAACTTTTTGTTGCTTTCGTGCCTTGGAGGCCCAGCGTAAGAATTATTGGTGAGTTACGCGCGTGGACTTTGACATTCTGTACTAAGCCTAAAACAAAACAAAAAAAAATAAGAGGAAAAAAAAACGGAGCAGTAAATACCCCCTCCCCCACCCTCCCCACATACACCAAAAGCACCAAAAGAAAAAAAGGAAGTCACACAGAAAGAAAACGCCATCCGTGTTTACCTCAAGCGTAAGGCTCAATAAATTTTTGTGTGAAAAAAAAAAACATCTTCGCGCGGATACTTGAAGTGCATGATCGCGCAAGCCTCTCTCCTCCGGGCGTTCCCTCGCGGCCACCGCGGCTGCTCGTTAAACTTAAGCGGCAGGAACACAACGGACGTGATAAACGACGTTCAATTAGTCGTCAGAATAGGTGTCAAGCCCAGTTTCAGAGGCGCACGCGGTGTCTTTTCAAACGAGACACTATAAAAACTTCAAAGCATATCCTATTCGCATCGTCCCTGACAGTTTCTTTATTGCGTCGCCGCAGCGGCATTGTATACTGAGCTTGTTGGATAAAAGGGGACTAAGGCGGGAGGGGGTACATTTTAGTGCAGTGACGACGTATCCTGCGTCCCATTTCGCGATGTTTCGCCGCCACCGCTGAAAGATAATTGGCCGCGATTCTGTCACCTCGGCTGACCACGGTGAAAGAAGCGCGCTCCCGCAGCTGTAAATTTAGTTCGCCCTGAAGTATTCCGCGTGAATCCGTGCTCGCATTTCATCCTCACACGGCCGGTCTCGCAATCACTCCCCGAACGCTCTTCGCACCTAGACTCCCCTGTCTCGTCCCCGAGCAGAAGTTTTAATTAAAAAGTTTGTAAGCGACTCTCCGCCAGATGACACAGTGGTCGCCGCACTGAGATGTTGTTCCTATCGCGCTGATAGGGGCCCTGGAATTTGGCCGAGCCAGAGCGTCTAACCAAGCCCACATAATCATTTTTGAGAACTGTTTTAATTCTTGGACAATGCTTCGGGGACAGCATCATGGACGATTCCCCCTTTGCTGTATTCGGGTTTTTTCCGAATTTTTGTTTCTAAAGGGGGGAGAGTGCTGGCCCGATCAAGAACGGCAGTAACAGATTTAATTAGTGCAATTAATGCTTTTAAACAGGCAGCTAGGCAAGTAATCACAATTTTTCCCAGACTACCGTATACTAAAGACGCCCAAACAACGACTAAATGATGGCCATAACAGACAATCGAATTGGAACTAAAATTCTGTTTTTATGGGGACGAAGTCCTTGCATGAACTGTTTAGATGGTCGCTCTCATTCGCCTCGCCATATTTCTAAGACGAGAGCCTCTTTACTTCCCTCCTAGTCACATCTCGCCGTTCTTTGGAAGCATGGATGATATGCTAATCCTTCAACATATACACAGTTTCGGTTGTTCTTCCTCATTTTGCAGCATATTATAATCCAGTCACCCACTCTTTTTGTCAAATTTTATTGGGGAGGGGGGAGGGGGGATGTAGTGCGCTCTTACTCACAAATATAGGGTAAGCCTTGCTTTCCCGCCTCTTCAAAGCTTGCAAAAGCGTCAACCTTTTTAATCATAACGTTACAGTTGAAAACACGTGTGTAGTTTTGATTTCGACCTCGCATTTCTCACTTGGCGTTTGAGCTTGTGGTCCCAGCACCAAGTAAGCTTCAATTGTCGCTTGCGCTTGGAACAGTGGTTTTAAGGTGGTAGGTTGATGATCTGTGGTCATGGTTATCTTCCATCCGGTGTTAAGGTGTGCTGATACGCAGATAACTTTGCGAACCATCGCCTTCGCGAACGATATACTGTTGTCGCCAGCCGTTAAACATTAATTTGTTATCTCAAGATTAATTTCGACTACAGGTAGTCTTTTGGGAGATTATATTTTTATACTAGCAGAGCACGAACAAACGACCAATCTACGACTAACATACAAATAAAATTTTGTGGTCCACGCCAGCGCCGGTTTCTGTGGAGCGTTTAAATTTTTCGCAGTGTATTTTAAGTTGGAACATCGGATATGTAGTTATTAACAAAAGGAAGGGAGAATGCGCAGATTAGCAAAAATAATACTTGCGCAAAGGGAAGCTAGATAGAGGAAGCGATAGAGACAGATGGAGTACGTAGAGAAGAGAAAGGACAGTTACTTATCAAAAGCCCAGAAAGTGTCGCTAACTGGCCTTCGTCTACTGTAGAGGTCGAACCTCTGCGCCTTCTAGCCGACGAAAAAAAAAAAAAAAGGAGACCCAGTCTTCCCTTAGTCAAACTCCAGCACACACCAATCGGCCTCATCGCAAAGCGCAATCAGCGCCAACTCTCGCCGCCCAGCGAAAAGAAGGCGGTCGGGGTGTGGGGCACCCTTTTTATTCCGAGTTCACCGCTACGGCAGCAGCTTCATTCCACTTGTCTCATCTCCTCGGTCACACGCCGGGGATTAAACCACGCCTACCACAGCGGGCCGTCTTCGCTTTTAATCAGCAACAAAGCGCGGCCACTAGCCCGGTTACACCCTCCATCCGACTCACCATCCCGCGTTTCCCTCTCCCTCGTTTATCCGGATCAGCCAGCACCGCCTGTAGTCAACTAGGCCTACGTTCCGCGTATTCAAAAGAGGCGCCACTACCGTTAAAGGACCCCTCTTAGTGGTGGAGGACGCCCCGGACAGATGAGTGCCGGGACCCCGGGCAGTGCGAAGAAGTCCAGTAGCTAAGCCTTGTTGTCGGGGTAATACCGGCTGAGCGTAACGCGCTTCCGCTCCGAGGCAGCAGGCCGGTAACCAGCGGGGAGCGCTAGAGCAGCCGCGCTCGGCAGACCGCGGGTAATAGTTTCTCGCGGTAATAAGTCGCGCGACGCTGGGACTTTCAGTGCGTGAGTCAGCAGCGGAGAAGGAGAGAAGCAGAGAATGGGGAGGTAGGCACAGCACGAGCTTTGGCTGGGCCTTCGCGATGATGCTGTCGAGTCTGTCAGCCTCCGATGACGGGCGTATTCATGGGAGGGGAGGGACGGGGGATTGAGACAAAAGCAGGCCGGCAGTTTGGGCTAGATGAAACACGCATGGGTGGACGACGCGGACGCCACAGATGCCGACCACAACGCGGGGCGTTAATTGATGCGACGATGGGAGTCTGAACCGAAGAACACGACGTAGTTGTGAGTGTGGGTGATATACATGGACAAAACGTTGCCTCGGGTGTTTATAGGCAATTTCTGGGGTCCAAAGGGCCGTACTTCTGGCTAGTTGGCAAAAAGGGAAAATATTAAACTTTGTGAAAGTGATCCCCGAGAAAGCAGACGAACCGGCGACTGCGATTTCTTCGCGTAGCTTCCCGCTTACTAGCACGCCTGTGAGGATCGCTGCACGTTTTGACTCGTAACTTACCTTTGCACATTTGTACCACGGCAGATGGGTGCTAAAATATTAGGCGGTGGCGGCAAAAGGGATAACTACAGAGTCGGATGTGCTAATTAATTACAGGCGCAAAGCGTACTCCCGAATTTCGCACCGTTTCTATTGCTCGGAATGATTATTTATGGAGGATTTAAAGAGCTATACATTAAACATAACATCAATATACAAATTCCAGGTAAAGACCGCTGTGTTCACAGAAATGACAGGCGAGACAGCGGAAAGATCAATTGTACATTTTTGCTTATTTTCACTGAATTTGGATTTCGCGTTAACAGGTTTCCCTGTAGCCAACGGTAAATTCTTAGGACAAAAGCAGGTGCCGGCGCCCAAGTAAGCCTTTGAGCTTACTCGTGAATCCCTGCCTCCCGAATGGGGTGTTTGTCGTAGCAGGATAGAATTTCGCCGATGTTTCATCTACAATCGCATTTTTCACACAGGACAATAAGCCAATGGGATCAAAGGGGCGGCATAGATTTTTACAAATACCATGCTTAAGAAAAAAGGACACGTTGTAAGCTTAAAAAAATAAGACACGCTGCAGATGTGAGGACACAAAGAGAAAGTTGTTCCTTCTCACGCGAGAATGCGATTATAAAATGTACAATACGTGTTCGTCCTCCGACCTGAAAGGCCAAATATTTTCTGACGTGCGCTCACGCAAGAACAGATACATATAAGATAATCTCCCCGCCAAACGAGGCAGCAGGCGCTCAGCGCCTACAGCCGGTTGTCCCAGAATCGGATTTTCCGCACAGCAGCGTCGGTGCATCTTCCACGCGCCCAATCTTCGTTATGGTATATTCTGCACGTTTCCAGCCATGCGGGCGAAGATGCATATTTCCGGACCCACCTGCTTGCAAGCCTGCACGCGCCCAGCGCGCGAGAGAAAGTCGACAGCACCGAAAGGCCCCCCTATCGTCGGAGACAAGCTTACGCTCTATACAGTCGGCCAAATCCCCGCACTCAGGGTGAACACAGGCCTGAGCCGACAATGCAATTTCCGCTCTATGCGAGAAAAGGAAAATGCAGAGCGGGATGATGTAGAGGGGGAGAATTCGGCCGCGCAGCTTCTTCCATCAGTGCGATGTATATACTGGTCGTAGCGTTGGCTCGGACCGTCAGCAAGGTAGCGGGGCCTACTCCGTCCTGGACATCGCATTGAATCCTTTTCTACTGACCCGCCTTTAGGGGTGGAGTGAGAGAAATCCCCCCCAAAAAAGTGAAACGAAAGAAAGGTCTGTCCCATGACGCCAGAGCGCGTACGCAATTATCGTCCAACCGGCCCGAATCCCCGCCGCGTTAATTCAATACGTTGCGACGCTTTGTCTGTGCCAGCGCTTGGAAGCCCGGCGGGACTCATCCGGGAACCGCTGTATCGACTGAGCATGCCTAGCAGGGAGAGCGATAGAGAGGGAGCGTTCCGAACTCCCATTCAGTGCTCGTGGCGAGCCAGGGGACAGGACGTGACAGCAGTTTTAGACTAGCGTAACAGGAGACGCGCGCAGTTTGGACGTGCGAACGCACAGAGCCGTTCGCGAGGGGGTATGTCGAGCTTGAGCTCACCTTAATCCGCACTTCGGTTCGGGGGGACAACTGCAGCCTCACATTAATATAGCGTAACGAACGAGGCTGCAGTAACGGAGTGCATCGGCGCGAGTTTTAAATAAAAGGTCGAATCATGAGCACATTTGTCTCTCCTTACGATAGTCGCTCTTGGCGGCCACGTATTCCCGCTTACGCGGCTTGAAACGCGTTGATCTCGCTTGCCTAAAGGGAAACGTAGCCGCTCTTTATAATGACAACTTTTACCAACGTCGCCTGCCACTCAATGACGACTCGTAAATGGGAGAGTTACATGCTTAGCCACTGAACCCGTCCGTCAACCTGACACTCCATCAACTAGACGTCGTATATGGGGCTACATAACACATGGGCGATGCAGTGCCGCCTCCCAGTGCAAGACGTTCTTTGGAGTCGTTGCCTTCTACGATTGCGGATGGCGCACTTATGTCTGCTCCTGCTCAAAGTCCTGCTCAATGCAGATATTTTTCTGGGGACTCATCGTTAACGACACTTAAGAAAAACATGTATCACCATTTGAGCAGTTATTTAACTGCATCCACCGGTTAGCCATTAGAACTTTCATACCCAGCTTTCCCGCTCAAAATTCTAACCTCGCAGGAACCTAGAAAAATTACTTCAGGAAAGTGATATTTGGCACAAAGCAAGACTTCAACGGGAATATAAAAATACTAGAAGAACTTTTCAGGATTCTGAATAGTTTATGTGTAATTCGCGATCACATTTTACTCCCCATGCATTTCTATGGGATAGTTTCCATGGCTCAGGAACCTAGCCGAAAAACGTGCAAGTCTTGAAACTGTGTGCAAAGCAAGTTCTCACCCCCAATATTGGCAGTGCGAAAGAACTTTGCATTACGCTAAATAACTGCAGATTAATCGCTGTTGAATGGATGCGTTCGCATTTAGAACTGTGATTAGCACCACATGTCTAAAACTTTCTCGAGGTGAAGGTTTAAGCGAAGCGGCGCGTGGCCAGAAGTTGACTTCCGGGCTGTCATTCGCGAAGGGCGGCCGACTAAGGCACGTCGAGCGGGAGGAGTCGGTAAAGTGTCGCCCACCATCGGGCGCTTGGCAAGCGCCGTCGTTGAAACGAATTGAGCGTCGCCGCGCCTCCATGCCGACGGAGTTCGGCACGCCGGAACAGAGAAATGCCGCACGCTGACTGCACCCAGAGGAGCTGTAAATCGACGCCTGCAAGCCACACCCCCCTCCTGCCCGCCACCCGAGCTATTCATTTTGCGCGCTAACAAAGCAAAACCGCGAATCGATGCCTGCTTGTTTTGCTTCAGCACCCTCCCCCCTTGCTTTCGCGTTCACAGAGCGGAGAAAAGTCGGCGCGGCGAGAAATAGGCGGGTGGCCCGCTGCTCGTCATTGTGAAATGCACAACAAGAGAGGACGTGCTCGCGGTCGGGAATTGTGCGTGTCTGGAACGGCACCGCGATGAGCGGAGTGCGTGTATATACTTGTGCACTCGTCGAAGCGACCGACGTATGGTGCTTGATTATTCGTTTCGTTTCTAAACTGGGTTATCGATCTAGCGTGAAGAAGTTCACTTTTGTAATTGCATTGATCGTGTTTGGAATGTGCTGGGGGGATTTGATAGCTGGTTTGCTGCTCGTCTGTGAGGTCTGTCGGGAACAAGTTCTGGCACTCTTCTTTTAAGGTGCAAAGCCAGTGTTACGAAAGAATTTGAGGCGTACGGATGGATGCAAGTATTACCGCTGCAGTATTCGTTACATCGCTTGCTGGGTGCCGACGCGCGAGATAGCGCAAGCTGGCCTAAAGCGGGTGGTTCGAAACTCTGTCATAGGAACGCATCGTATCACGTAAGTGGCGCCACTTCCAGCGCTATCGAGTCTTCATCGTCTTAAGTTCAGTCACTGGTCCGCCTTCGCGCTCTCATCTCATAAGAGCATTCTTAGAGATCCTCTGCAATTTTGTTTCTCAAACCAACCCTTATGCTTGTCTTCTGTACATGGCGAGCTTTCCCACCCCCTCATCCTGTCTCCGTCATATTCGCTTCATTTTGTTTTTCACCTCATGTAAACTAAAACTTCCCAGTTGGAAACAATGAAGCTCGTGCCATTTCTCCTTGTTTTTCTTTTTGTAACCGGAGAGGTTCATTCCTGAAACATATTCACGCCAATACTCGCCGAGTAAATAACGAGAGGTCGGGTTCTTCAGTCCGTGGAAGGTTTGCAAACCGAAGCAGCTATTTCGCAATACAGCCGCGCGTATAAAAAAAAGCTTGAAGCACTGCCCTTCCGACAGTTGTGTAGTTCATCGCGATGTGTCGGGCTCCGGAGCAACTATACGCTAGCTCGAATAAATGCACTGGAAGCACAACTACACAAAAGTTTCGCTTCGCAAGCGTGACCACAAGAGAATATTTCATCCTTTCCCATACGAGATTTTTTCTGCAGTCTCGGCGGCGCAGTATTCGCATTCTTTCTGGGAAACCATTGCCGGCAGCGACGCGATGTTGTAATGGGGAGTATTCAGAAATATGAATCACTACACAGCGGCGCGTGTGCTTCGAGTATTCTGGAGGCTGGAATAACACGCTGGGAATGGACGTAGATTGATGCCGTCGACTCCACGTGTTCTCAGTTTTGCGTGAAAAAGAAACTGCCCCCTTTCATGAGTTCTGCATTCTCACGTTACTAAGAGAGGTTCGGGTGAATAAAAACACACATACACTGGTTCAGTTACCCTTAGTTAAATTCATTTTGGGTCTTCCCTAATGAAGCATGCGCATCAAGTTACGGCCGTGGCCCGTGAAGATAAAAATAAACTGGTTAAAATATTATATACCAGAACGTCTTTAAAATAGGGGCGCGGATTGGCTTCTAGGCAGGCGTTCTTCTATTTATGCCTAAATAAGGCCGATATAATTTGGAATATTTAGTGAATGCTTACAACGTGACATATCAATTGGGTTCATCATGAAATGTATGGCTGGTAAATGTCGAGAGTAGTGTGAAAATTAAAACTGTTCTACTCAGTGTGAAAGCTGTCGGAAGGGCAGAGCAGTGATTCGCTGTAATGGGTAGTGGCGCCGTTATCCGCTCACTGCTACCACCCATCACGCTCTTCGCCGCCCAGTATCACTTCTCTCTTGATTAATATGCAATTCAAAATTTCCGCCTTCGCAGTGCTCTCGCGCCCCATGCCTTAAACTGCGCCAGCGGGAGTTCTGTTCTTTTGTGCTTGCTTTAATTTCGTATGCTGGAGTTGTTTTGCGTCATTTCGAACGCGTCATTTTTTCTTGCGCGGCTGGACCCTTTCTGCGTCATTTCGAACGCGCCATTGTTTTCTTGTGAGGCCGCTTTTTTCGCTTACTATCGGAAAATCAGAAAAAAAAACACAACGAGAGAGAGAGAGAGAAACATCTTTAATGAACAGGTGAGGTCAGCCAGGCGGGGCGCCCGACTTGCTACACCAAATGGGGGTGAAGGTGTGATGAAGATTAATGAAAACTCTCACTTACACATGAATACTCAAACACAGACACACACAAAAAGCACACACACAGTCAGGCGATATAGTCATTTGTCTGAGTGTTCATAGCTCACTGACAAGTCCAGTGCTCCGGAGGAACGTTAGGAGCACTGTTGTTGCGCGACTTGCCATGCCGGTTGTAAGCCAGGGCCCAAGGAGGTGACTTGAAGAGATCTGGGCGGACACGGGCAGGCCCAGAGAAAGCTTGCGCAGAGAACGTGTTTCAGAGACATGCGCAGAGAACGTGTTTCAGGTCCTCGCGAACTGTACAGTTACATACACAGATTTTGCCTGAAGTGTTCCTGCAGTCTTCTTTGCGCTAAAAAACGGGGAGATGTATGACAAGCGCGAGCGGTTCACGAGGTTCAAACGGTTATGACTATTCAGCGTGGTTCCCTGACGCCGGTACAAAAAGCTCTACTTGGGTCCGTTATCTCGCTGCGCCGCCTGATTCCGGCAGTCGCTCGACATCGACCGTTAGCGAGCTACGACGACAAGGCGAGCCCACAAAGGGCTTTGCCCTTTAAATTGTCGATTATTGGTCTCATGGTGCAAATAACTGCAATCATCTTCAGTAGAGCCCTCCGGGCGTATGTGTGATTTCTTTAGGCCTAAGACTTCTTCGCGCCATAGTGTCACCTCCTCCACTATCACTGTCGTTACCACAGCCATGGAGAGTTCAACAATAAGTGTAAGATTCTTTGATGGCTCCGTAGGAATGCCTTAGCATTACACTCTTCTGCCTCGCGATGGTGAGGATATGCCCGGCGCCCACGTTCTGCATCAGTTTCAAAAGCGCGTTTTCTTGTGGGTTCGAGCTTCGCATGATCATAGAAGAGACAAGGATTGCGCCCACTAAGCGTGAATTTTTACTTAATCGCAGTGAACTGCCATTGTTTATAGGCTATGGTTTTACACCCTTCAAAACGACCTAACTCTTAAGACACTTTTAGGAACTTTAGACACGTCACGTGTCACTCCGCCCAACACATTTTCGTTAATGTTTGCCTATAAACGCGTTCTTTGCTTTTTATATAGCATTGGTTTTGTGAAGACTGTTTCATATCATCCACAATTGCTTTGCCCTTTTTACTATCGTCATTAGCATTAACCTCCACTTATACTTTTAATTATGGACCTTGTACACCTATGGATCACTTCTGGTTCCATCACGCTCATCCCACGATTCTTTCAGCCGCATAACCTTCCATTAAGTTGTATTAATAATGGCGCTCATTGGCCTTTGCTACCCTTTCGCCGCAAAAAAAAAAAAAATCTGTTTTGGGGTGTCACATAGCATACGTATCATAGGTACGCAGCGGGATTTTTGCTCGTCCTCGGGATCGAAGGCCAAAATTTCAGAGCAGCAACAAGGAATCAACCACGATTGTCAAAATACTGGTCACTCAATTATTTTTTAGCATTGCCCAGCACGTCGGTTGGACACCGGTTCTTCGGCAGACGCGCGGCAAACTAATTTTGTGGGCCGACAACTTTTACTGTGGGGCGCTAAAGTGCCCTGAAACTTTGATCAAAATCTTTAAAATCACTTCGTGTAAAGGCAAGATGGGAAATAGAACGGAATCGCCGCTGCATTTTGTTGCAAGCAAAGTCCTTTGGTGCGATAAACACATGGCAGGCAGAATTGCTATGAAAGTACCCATATAATAATAAAAGGGAACAAGATAACAGAATCCATCTGCCACAAGGCGGAAACATAATTTTGGTACAATTTATTTGCAGAATCGAATAAAACTTTCTGAAATACCGACGTCAATTTGAAAGCAGCATCAGGCAGCGGCTATTTTCTCGGTTTTAGTGTCCAGATAAGCGAAACACCGACTTCAACGCTGGCGGATCATTTTTTTTTGTTAGTATAAGACAGCACCGTTCTGAACAAATGTTTAAATATAACCAATCTTGTTTTAATTTTTTTTTCTCGTATATTTCTTACGTTACAGTCAACACTCCTGCACCTCTATCACCGCAATAGTGAACAAATATTTTCTAGTGCGGTGCGCGAAGGACATGAAATTTTTCTTCAGTGGATACCAGGTCATTCTGGTATAACGGGCAACAAGATCTCCGATGCGGTCGCCAGAGAAGCCCACGACCTCAACTTCACCATTGGAATCCCGTTCTCCAACGAGGATAGCAAAGCAGCTGCAATCGACCTAGGATGGCAACTCCAGCTGCCGGCTTGGCAGGATCCTCTGAGCAGCTATGCGCCTCTTCATGCTATAGACCCTCAGTGCGATTTCCCCTATCCACGGGGTCTGCCAAAGCGCACTGAAGGCGTGTTACACCGGCTGCGACTAAATGTTGCATACACCCGAAGCTTCTTGTTTAAGCTGGGCTGGGTAGAGTCGCCATTGTGTACAGTGTGCTCTACTACCGACCACATCAGGCACATTTTAAGCCACTGCTCGCGATATGCCACTCAGCGGGCAACAGCGTCGAAGGCACTTGTGCGACTACGACGCGGAGGTACTCTAGAACTTTCACACTTCCTTGGACCCTGGCAAAATCGTGAGGAGGCAGTGCTCGGTACAAAAACACTGCTTACTTTTCTTGCGGAAACAGGGCTGGAAGAGGTTCTGTGAACTCTCTGAGCATGTACAATTTGTATATGTGTGCATTTCTCCTCTTACTCCCCTTTCTTTCTTTCCTTTTCTTTTTCTGTCTTTTTTTCGCTGTCACCTCACTGTATTCACCCCATCTGGAGTAGCAAGCCCTACCGTTAGTGGGGCTGACCTCTTCAGCTTTCATTAAAGGCGTTCTCTCTCTCTCTCTCTCAACGGGAAAATGTAAAGCGCAAACTCATTTTTCTCTCGTACTCTGTTGTCGCAAAGATAAGGACTTGAATTTCTGCCGTCGAGCTATCTCACTCCTGTTCACCACTGGTCAAGCAAAGGAACTACGCGCTGTCCTGCTGCATGGTCCCTCATCACAAAGGCGCGCTCGTACGTAGTTCCTTTTCTCGGGGCCGGCGCGCTAGCCATTCGGCTTATATCGAGCCAAACCGTATTCATTGATTTCGATTACGTCCCTTCCCTTTCTGTCCGACTCCGTCGGCCCCCTTTCTCCACGCCGGCGTCTTCGCTCGGTTGGCTTCCTCCATTCGTTCGCGACAGTACCCACGGTGCTATTGGAGTCGCTCCCGAATTCGTCGGACCTAGATCGCATGCGCAGGGCGCATAGTGAAACAGCTCCGTGCGGGACAAAAACTAAGAGAGAGAAATAGAGGAAGAAAAATAAAGTGAAATCTGAGCAACCTTCGGCGAACTTCAGTTCTCGCTGCAATCTGTATACGGCATTGCGTGGGCGCACAAACACAAAGAACAAGTTTCTCGTGGAGACGATAAAGTACGCACAGTCAAAGAACGGCTTGATTCGGAGATTCAGTTGTCGGGTTCGCCTTCGAGTCCGTTCGTGTTTCTGTCTTGTTTGACGCGTGAGTACGCGTTTTCAGCCCGCGAAAACGTTTTTTTTTTCCCTCGGTATTCGCATTGCCCTGCTGTAGAGGGGCAAAAGAAACAAGGGACTTTGTGTGGGTTTCTCAATAGATCGTGTTTCGCCGCTGTCCTGTTCGCTATTTCCGTTTCTTACCAACAACTGGATAGTCCGTACGCTGCATATTTCGCAATTCGAAAGTACAAATGAGGAATATTCCTAAGCCTTCCCGGGGAACGAATGAGGGCGTGTGCAGCGGTGAAAGTCCAGAATAGGGCATACCTATTCTCATCAACGCACAACACACAGAAAGCGGCGGGAAGGAAAAGCGAAGCACGTCCGTGCTTTGTGATTTGTTTCTATTAAACAAAAACATGTATATACTAGCGCGAAAGAACAGCGAGCAAGAAATGGACGTGTGGAATTCTTTGGAGCATGGCTCGTGCGCGAACGGAGAATGGGACACAAGGTTTGCAGCGTTGTAGCTCTTCTGCGGAGGGTCGCACAAGGCGTCCCCAAACGAAAGGAAAGAGAGATAGGGGAAGGCGAAAAAAAAAACAGGAGAAAAGGAATGAAGGAGAGGAAACCCACGCACGGGCAGTTTCAAAGAAAGGAGCTCACGCGGAAGCTGGAAGCGACAAGAGCGAATCGACGAATGCATTTTGCATGTCGAAGGATGAGAGCGGAGAGGAAGGTGGCGTGAACATAAGAAAAGGAAGGAGATATGAAAAGGGAACAGAAAGTAAAATGAGGGGTTACTAATAGCCCGAAATAAAGAAAAACATAAACCGGAGAAGGAAAAACAGGAGGAAGAAGGCCGTTCCACGCGTCCTTATCTGGGGAGCAAAGAACGGCTATTTTTCATTGTTTGAGGACGAGGTATACACGCACGCCTGCTTGCGTCCCACTAGCCGACGACGCTTATTTTGCATTCTACCGCACTGGTTGCCCTTCGGTAGATTTTCGCTTCCCCTTTACTCTTTCGTCTTGGAGTTGTTTTTTTTTCTATCCTACAGAAGCATGCGTATCTGCGGTCTGTCATTTGGAACAGGCAGGTTCAACAAAGAGCTTCCGCGAGCTGGTGTCACTGGGTGGTCATGTATGCCAACACCTTTGCATCTTCTTTGACTCTGTGCGAATATGTTTCGGCCTGTTTCATTTTTTTTCTTCATGTGAGCGTACTTTTGAAATTTACTTTTGTTTGCAAGAAATGTTATGCCTAACCCTTGAAAACACACAGCGAAAATATACGAGTCACCAATAACTGAACTTACCGTGCAGTGCATAGACCAGAGCCGATAGCCAGCCCCATTGGTCACCCCGATATTTGTGTGTTGCTAGTTCTCTGTTCTCTCTTAAATCTGGAGGAGGCAGCTAAAACGTGCGTCGCATTAAAAGACACCTTCTGATCTCCCGTCCATACAGACAAGCCACAATTCTCTGTCCATTCCGCCTTCTTTATTAGCCTTATGCTATGCTCATCGCTTTCTCAACTTGCGTGATGCAGTCGTATACCTTTTAAAGCGGGATTATAAACGCGAGAAAGTTAAATTGGCTCGTGTATGTAATGCGACCTAGTGTATGAGTAATTGGAATGAAGGTTTAATACAATCATTTTATTCAACGTCACAGCTCTACAGCTTCAGTCATCTTTAACTCGCTCTCGAATGCACATCCTGAAATTGTATTTGAAGTCACTGATGCTAGACTAGCACTGCGGCATAATGGCGGTACACGTGTCGGCGCCATATTTTGACATCGCCGTTGAGATTTTCAACATCACGGTAAGATAAATGGCGTTGCTTCATTCAGCGATGCACCTGGCAAGCTGTTACACAAGCAATCGTAATTTGAGCGAAGGTAGGTCCTTGTATCTGTGATTGGGCAAAACATTTGTTAGCTCACTTTGGGCCTGAAAGGGAAGTAGAACAGTTTGCGTAAGAAGGTGCGACGTTCGCATCTTTTCCCCCTGTAAAAAAACAGAAGTGGGGAAGGGGGGGGGGGGGTCAGTTTAAAGGGACCCTGCAACATGTTCGATAAGTGCTTTCACTCTTTCCTTCGTGTCTGGAAGCACTGCGAAAGCTACAGTTATCGACAGCACGGGGCGTGTTGTTATGTCTTTCGTTTTAAAGTTGCTATCCAAAAGCGTTAATTGCTGCAAGTGAAGGAAAACCGACCAACAACCGCTACATGTCTTAGTGACGTAATTCGAGCGGTCGAAGAACGTCAAGACCGCCAAAGATAGAAAAGCCTTTTGAGCGAGTTTACAAGTTATCTGATGGGCATATAGAGCAGTAATTTTTTGTCTGAGGTACTTTGCGACCCCCTAATCTAAGTACTGGGTGTGTTCTGTGACTACGACTGCAAGCATTTAAGATTTCAAAAAAAAAGTTGACACAAGTGCCGCAGGGTCCCTTTAAAAAGCACCCAATAGAACAAGCTCCTTTGTATTTCTCAATCTATACAGTTGTTTAGAGAAACAGCCCGCGTGCCATTAACCAAACTTCTGGCGAAACGCTGCCCAAGAAATTTCAGCTCAGGCCATTGGGCCAGGTAGCTCGTGGAACTGACCCCTCGTCTCGTAGTGTTTGACCAACGTTGTCACGAGGCCTGGAAGGAACTTCGATATAGGGCGGCTGTGGTACTTCTTGCTGCTTTCTTCGTGCGCTTCTCGCGAAAAACAAAACACAGAAAACGCGAGGAAGCAAAAAGAATAAACAAAAGAAAAGAAAAGAAAAGCAAAGCGTAATCAAAACAGTTTTGCCAGCAGCTCCCGATAGTCCTTGAACGCATCGAGAGGTGCGATCGCGGGCCATTCACCTGGCGTCCGCTTTAATTAAGGGCGGCAGAGTAACCTCACGCAAAAATTTAATATCAGCGCCGGAATTAAGGCCCGCTTGCTTGCCCGCCCGCCTGCGTCTAACAGCTGAAAGGCGCTGTTTGAGCGACGCCTCCCAATACCGTCTTGTTGTCGTCAGCAGGCCCGGAAGCCGCGCTCGCTAAAGTGTACCGCTGTATAATACGGCCGTTGTCAAGCGGGCCGAGCCCATATTGAACAAACGCGTCGGCTCACTGCCGCCGCCTATTTTCATTACTTTTCCCGTACGGCGCGCATTGTACACCCTCCGAGCCGATTCCACCCTCTTCCGCGATACACGCGTTTCTCTTCAATCTTTGCTGTTATTTATGTGCCGCGAGTTTCCCAAATGCGTACGATAAACCACGCAGCAACGGCCTTTTGTTTTGTATCACGAAACTGTCTTGTACGTTGCCTTATTGTTATACGTAGCGGAACGCTATTTTTTCTTTTGTATGGTCGTTGCGGCCGGGGATGCCGTCTGCTGCAGCGTAATTCCAAGGAACCTTTTTTATGACCGTAAACGACGAAAGGGTCATACGCGAAGGAAAAAGAGTTTGACGCTACTCTTTTTTTTCCTTAAATGAACTCTTTTATTTGGGCTGGTAGTCGCAGGTTGTGAGCGTGCACGAAAACGCCGTCAACGCCCTAAAACTTTGCAAATCGCCTTTCCGGAGTAATTGCTTGCCAAGAAAGGCGCCAGCGGCCGATTTTACGTAGGAAAATTTGCATAATCGGTGTTTTAAGGACTGCCAGTGCTGTATCGGTTTATTTTGTTGCCTCTGTACAGCCCGCTCTAAAATAAGAATATCGTATGGATGGGTGACCATAGCGCAGGTCGACTTGTAGCTACCCCGCCATGGCAATCTTCCTCCAGGCAATAGTATGCGCCACGACATCGCCCGAGATCTATCTCACCAGGCGACACGAGGGTGTAGGTTAGAGACTGCGTGTCCTTTGGCTACATATCAAGACATAATGGGGTACTATAAGTGCCAAAGAATAATCTTTCTCCCGGGTCATGGATCTCTAACCAAAGGGCAGGAGTACTGCCTCCGGCTCCTCCAAACAAATACGTTTCCTCATCCGTGAAAACTTCACTTGCTCCATCCCACGCAGTACTTCCCGCTGTGCAAATTTTGGGCTGCCCCGGGCACCCTGTACCATATGGTATGGGAGTGTTCGGCAAACCCCAAAATTCAAAGAATAGCGCTCCCTTCCCGTGAGCAGTGGGAGAAGGAGCTGTCCAGCTCCGGTCTCGATTCCCAGCTTAGGCTGGTGGAAAGGGCCGTGGCGGAAGGGGTCTCCATTGGAGTCCCGCACTGAGGACACCACACCACATTACGATGCTGTCAGTACAGTTTATCCTCCTCCTCCTCACATTTTGGGAAATTGAAAACACAACAGTGAAGAACGTGTTTATATAGGAGAGGCCCTGGTGAGCAATGAAGCGTTTCTCGGAGGGCACGAGATCGCGGGTTCGATTCCCGGCCACGGCGGCTGCTTTCCTGATGGAGGCGAAAAGCAAAAACGCCCGTGTGTACGAGATTTCGGCGCACGTTAAAGATCCCCAGGTGATCAAAGTCTGGAGCCCTCCACTACGGCGCGCCTCATCGCCTGTGTGCCGTCGGGTCGTTAAACCATACGATAAATCAATCGGCGTTTTTCGGCGGTATATACAGAAGCCCCGTATGAACGTTTACGCGCTAACGTGACCCATCCTCATGTGTTAACGCCTTAATAACGTTAAAGTTTGTACTTAGATTCTATGTTGTACTTTTTCACCTTTGCCTTTGTCCCGTTGCTTCCCCTACACGCTCTTTTATGGCATAGTATTTTCAGGAAACATATGCGACGGAAATTTAAAAGGACCCTGAGACACTTTTTCAAGTTTTTTTGAAATCCTAAATGCTTGAAGAGTGTGGTCACCCAACACATTGCTCTTAGATTAGGCGGTCGCAAAGTACCTCAGCCAAAAAATTGCTCTATGCCCATCAGATAACTTATAAACTTGTTCAAAGATTTATCTTTCTTTCCCGGCCTTGGTGTTCTTCGACCGCTGGAAGTACGTCATTCCAGTTGCGTTGCGGCTGTTATTGGACAGCCGCTTTATAAAGAAAGCCACAAAAGCAAAGCAGAAAGGGAAGACGTATCTGCTGTGAAGAGCAAATCAGGCAGTGCCGCTCCATGCTGGCGATGACTACAGCTTCCGCATGCATCCCAGTGTAAAATCACAGCAGGAGTACCGCAAGAACATAACAAGTATTCCTTTCGTACGGCAAAAAAAAATTTTGTTGTGACAAGAGAAGTCCTTTTGTTACGACAAAGCCAGCTTTGTCGTTATCACAGAAATTTGTGTCGTAACAGAGTCAATTTTCTCAACGACAAACGTTCCTGCAGTCACAACAGAACTGCCTTTTACGCTACTCTTCCCAATGGGCAACAACATTCAAGCAATGATCAACTTCTGATAGATCATCAGGATCACGTCAAGACAGGAATTCGGCACGACGGAACATCAAAATCAGGACAAGAATACGACACATGACAGAACCTCCGAATCACTACACGACAAGAATAGGACAAGACGACAGCGCGACACGCGAAAATACGACAAACTACAGAAATTTTTCTTGCCGTCATTTTCAACTGCAGTGCTGCCAAACGAGAAGGGAAGAGTGAAAGCGTTTATCGGAAATGTTGCAGAGTCCCTATAGCAACAATGAATTATTTTGCCTGTACAAAAAATTAACTGTTCAATATCCCTTTGTGACATGCATTAACACGTAGCCGTCAGAAAAATTTGTAACTGCCTGTGTATGCTTTTGATAACCAAAATTTCACTTAAAAACCATAAACAACTCGATCTCGTAAGTAGTTAATAAATTACATTGTGTCCCAATTGCGAACACGGCATCGTAAACGTGACCACCGTTTCCTAACCTACAATACTCGTACAATAATCCTACAATAAAAAACGTATACACATTATTGTGCTCTTTATCCCCTTTATATTAGGGTAACGGCTTCACTTTTGTTTTAATGCACGTTTTAACTAGACAGAAAATCAACACCAAGAACACCCACTTCACGCGCCGTAGAACGCCGACGCGTTCATGTTGCTCCCTTGCTTTGGAAAAACGTTGGTGGGTGGTAAAGGCACGGCATTCACGAGATGCCAGCACCGTTCCGTAGAGCGGGAAATGCGAATGCTGGCTGAGCGTTCCAAGGGGGGATGAATGACGACGATTGTAACTCACAAAAATGCTCTTAAAAGTCGCGTGTACATTTGCACACGTCGTGTCGCAAAGGGATATGAAATGCAGAAAATCTCTCGGCGTTGAAAATTGTTGCCCCGATTAGATCTCAAAAGGTCTAAACTTCGTGCATGCCGCAATGGAACAACCTAAGTACAGTAAACTTCCTTAGTTTGACCAAAAACTGATCAGACAGCGCTTGAACGCCCGCAGCTTCCTGTCATGCATTAGCGTTGGAGGCTCTCGCGGTCATTTGTACGGTGTGTTTAACCCCAAACATTTACTGCAATGGCCAATGGCTATGGATTATTACTCGTAAAGTATACCTAAGACTTAAAAGCGTATTTCAAACGCTCTATCGGGCCCGTCAATATATGTACGTTGCATAATAGCATGGGATATTCACTTATGTATGCAGCCGCTGAGTCACTCGAGTGCAACGAGGGGGTGTAGACGTAATTGATAGGTAACTGCTGCTCCATTTTGGCACGGAATCAGCATTAACCGCGCATAATAAGCGAGTCCACTTCCTTCGGCCTTCCGGTCGGATGATGCCCCGTGATGCATCGAGTTTAGCCCGAGGGCGCCAAGTTTTGTGAAAAAAAGAAAAGCGTGCAATACTCGTCCAGGGTGAACAGTTTCAACGGTTATTGAACCCATCTCCGGTTGATTCCTGGGGGTTCATTGACCCCAACAGAACCCTTGCGAGTAGCGATTTGAACGATTTACTGTTGGAGCACTCAATCAGTCACTCTGGTTGTTAAAACTAGACTGGACCTTTCACGGGGCAGTTGATCACGTAATGGTTTTAGAGGCAATAGCCGTAAGGAGTATTCGCGATGGTACGGTCTCGTGGCACAGGTCGTCACGTTATATGTGGCTTCATACAGCTAGCCTACCGCATTTACGATATTAAACAGCGCGGCACTCGGTGCGGCACCCTGGTTAAACACAGGTTGTGCAGGCGCCCTGACGGGGGGGACATGGCTCACCGAGATATCGGTTGGTTCAGGCACCGGGCGCTCCGAGAGGCTTCCTCGATGCTTGTGGCAAGGGTGGAAGCCATGAACACGTAAGCAACGCCTCGGCTTTTTTTGGACCCTAATGAGCTGCCGTGCAACTTGTTTTCGCTAATTTCGTGGCTCACCGCCGATCGAGGAGGTACAGCGCAGCCAAGGTTTCGAAACAATCGATACACTGCCACCTGCCTCCGATCTGGGAAAAGAAGCACTGCGCGCAGATTGGCTTTCCGGCTCCCCCCCCCCACGAAGTAGCATTTAAACGCATTGACACATTTAGAGTCGCTGTTACAACGAGAACCAGGCGCATATTCATGTCGACAGACGCCCTTTCTAGTAATTATGCACGCTCAAAATTACCGTCAACTGCATTGTAATTTTTCCTTTAATCTGTAGGCAGACGATCGAAAGCAAGAAAACAGCCTCGCAGGGCATGAGTCTCAGTATTATAAGTAATAGAAAAGTACATCCTTTGCTTTCTCTCCCTGAGCTACAAAACGTAGCATCGCTGCCTGCCACCAAGAGGTGCGCTGAAGAACAGAACTTCGCTTTGTATTCAAAACCAGGCTTGCTTATGTTTAGTTGTAACGTAAGAGAGGAAAAGTGGGGGGGGGGGGGGGGGGGGGGTGACGACGGAAAGGAGCGGCTATAGCTGTTGCTGCGACGTAACGAAGGATGAGTACATAACTGCGCGCGCAACGCAATAGTCACTGCCCTGGAGTGCTACGCAGAATATTCAACACAACGCCGACCAAGAAAAAAAAAATATTCGAAGATGTAGGAAGTTTATACAATCACAATAAACAAAGGGCGCGCTGGAGGGCCAAACAAAAAACTGTGGTTGATTCCACTGTCATAAGAATCGGTAAAACACGAAAGTGAAGGGTGTAGCGAAATCTGCAGCTGAGCATGATTTGCGGGTCGGCGGCTGTCTTGTGGGTGTGCTTGACACTTGCCGTTCTGCTGACGGGTCGCTTCGGCAAAGGTGTACTGGCGTCATTTGCGTGACGGATATGACGTCAGGGAAATCTTGGCGTACCCCACCATAAAACACTTTCGTGTTAAAATATAAAACCTGTAAATGAACAACACGAAGTATATCGCACTCTTTAGTACTAAAGGTTGCTTCCCTGCAAGAAGACACTTTGTGCAGGGGTGCACTCCTTACAGGCCGCTTGATTCGTTTACTGGCGTCACTTCCGTGACAGATATGACGTAAGTGAAATCTTCGTGAATCTCGGAATAAAACTCTTACTTACGCGTTAAAAACAAAAACAAAAAAAATGACAAGGGCAGGAAGGCTGGCGATGGGACGTTTGGTTGTCTACACTGTGCGGGGGACGTGAAAGTGGGTATCAGATGAGAAGCAAGCCATATGTATATCTCCCACGTATTTTATTCCCGCAAGTGACCTTACCCGTGCGTCGGAACGGGATCGATAACGCAAACACCTGGCAGGACATGTGACAGAATTGAGGCCTCGCCCTTTTGCCGTCCTGGTATACCGTAAGGCCACGTGTAGTCACGAAGTTCAACTGAGCTGGGGTGCCACGTTGAAAACAAACGACCGGAAGACTTTGTCAAAAGTCCCATCGGAAGGGCGACAAAAATCCCGGTGTTTCCGAGTGACAGATGATATAAATGCCGTCGCACGATTACGCCCAACCGCTCGCTCACTCGCAGGCCCCAAGTGAGAGACTGAATTTGGGCTTCGGCAATGCCGGTTTTTCCTGAACCGTCGCTCGTCCATCAGAGTCGGCGTGACAATGGCGGATAACGCCGCCCGAGATCGCTTGGCGCTTTTGTTAACTCCCCCCCATCTCCCCTTACTTCTTCGCGGAGCGTGCGAGTTTAGCTCTAAATTGCGCGTTTGCTCGCTCTCCTTCACCATGTCCTTGCGCATCACGTCCAGATTACCAAACATTGTTGTCAAAGGGTTTTTACGGTCTGCGCTTGGTGGTTGGGAAAGCTTGCCCGCACTTTTTTTCCGCTTCGTTTTATTCAACAGAAAACGCAGACTTACTGCCAACATATCAAACTCACGACCCTAGTTAAAGAGTTCACTTCGAATGTTCCTCGGCGTAAACGTTAAACGTGAACGCCACTTTTAGAGCTCTGAACGGCATTTTAAAGTTGCCGCAGCCCGCGCGCCCTGAGCAGTTGCAAGTCAGAATCAGCCCCGCTAAGCTCACTACGTTCTACGGCCATTTTTCAAAGGGGCCGTTATAATTACGGTACGCACGTACGTACGTCACTGGAAAAGCCGACAAGCAGCTTTTGTGGCCTGGCATGTTGCCCCCCAGCGGTAACGGGGATAAACATCAGCCGTAAAGTGCGGTGGAACTTCAGTTTACCTGAAAAGAGAACAAGAACAGAGGTACTAATAAGAGAGAGAGAGAGCAAAAGAGAAAGAGTCGGAGTGTGAGGGAGCGAGAGATAAAAGAAGACCCCCCCCCCCCCTCTTCTCCGCGGCAGGACGGAGGAAAGAAGCGCTAAATCCGTAGCAAGGCATTCCAGCTAAAAGGCTTACACGCCGGACGTTGTGCATTATCAACGAGTTCTTGCTTTATGGCGACATTATAGGCAACAACGCGGCAGACATAGACTGACATAGCTGGCTTGTTCTTTTCCGGTTGGGGGTCATTTAGTTGTTGTAACGGCGCTCCCTCCTTTTCCCGACGACGTTCCCGGCTTTGTTCTCTCTTTTTTTTTCCTTTCTCCCCCTTTCCCTTTCTCTCTCTTTTCCTTTCACGGCACTCTTAGATAGCTACTAGCATGCCACCGATATTTAGCAAGCAGTCTGAATCGTTGCGGCCACTGCCATCTGCTATAACTGACCGCTCTCGAATACTGCTCGCTTGTAGAGAAAGGCCAATTAAAGGATGAAAAACAGCGGGGGCTGCCGAGGTGCTTCATCAAGCTCTTTTATCTTGGACAGTGTGTAAGGCCTAGCGTCTTCCAGGGGCCCGCGCTCTCCCGGCATGCGATGTCCGGAGCCGCCACCGGGGCACGTCCGCCGTGTAACCTTAGACGCGCTTCGTTAGCCCTCGTCATGCCCCGGCACGGTGGGCCGCTGCCGTATACGTGCCCTAACAAATGCCCGCCCCGGGACACCGCCATCAGCGAGCGTTCTTTCGCCCATTGATAAAACATGCGGCTCTGGGCAAACACCGGGTCTCGGGAAAGGAAGCGAGAGAAAACGCTACTTTTTCTTTTCGCCCCCTTGTACTGCCGGGCAAAGAAACAATGGCAGAGACACGCCGTTACGTGCACGGGGGTAGAAAGAAAGGGAGGGAGAGAGAAAAAAAAAAGTTGAGAGGAAGAGTAGTAAAAAGAAGCGAAGGTGGAGGAAAGGACGAATAACGCCGTCTACCTACAGCCATCAGCAAATCCTTGGGGCAAAAACAGAAAGGGGACGAAGCGAAAGTAACGCGTCGAGGTGGGGCCGAAGGTGAAGGCGAGAGCAAAACGGCGTGGTGTGCGCGGGCCGCTCCTCCGTTAGAAGCTGGGCGCAGAATAAAGTCACGCGGGCGAAAAGATTAATGAAAGCGGGCGGGGGTTCTCGGGCTCGCTCAGTGGACGCGGCCATTTGCCACGAGATAAGGCCGCCGACCAGACGCGACTGACGTGCCTAAAGAAGATAAAGAGAGAGCCGGCTCGTTCGCTTCAACTTTTGCGTCTTGTTGCGTCTCCTCCCTATTTACGCTGCTGCTTCACGCTCGGCGCTCTTCTGGCTATCTCTTTTCATTTGTTCGGCTTGAACTTAGACTCGTACGGTGGTCACTTTTGGGTGCGTTTTCCACCGCGTTCAAGCTGGGCTACTTTTTTTTTTTCTCGTCGTGTATATGTATTCCAGGCGCAAGAGCGGCACTCCGGGCGACCAGTTGATGGTGCTTTCTCTGGCTGTGTCGCTTCGTGTCAGCCCATCTGTTGGCTGTCTGCCTCACTTACCTATTAACTTTGTCTGCGGCCAGGCGGTCGCAGAAGCCCGCCTGCAGAGATAGCGCAGGTTGGCCCGAACCGGCGGCGTCGACACTGGCGACAACGCGAGCCCAAATAAACCGCCTTTGTTTTTGCGACGGGGAACCGAAGCCCGCGATAAACTCTCGTCCACTGAAAACGGATTCGATCGAAGCCCCATTTATTTCAAGGTCACATAGGAAGACGCGTGTGCGAACAACGGGCTCTGTTTGTTGCTGAGAGAGATTTTAAAAAGCGCGGGTAAGAAGTTTTTATAACGAAGCCAAATAACATCGTACTATCGTATA
This sequence comes from Haemaphysalis longicornis, assembly GCF_048455015.1. Classification (NCBI taxonomy): domain Eukaryota; kingdom Metazoa; phylum Arthropoda; class Arachnida; order Ixodida; family Ixodidae; genus Haemaphysalis; species Haemaphysalis longicornis. Next base: position 36,830,970 of record NW_027526361.1, on the reverse strand, counting down.
AATTATGCTTCAACCATTGCATACAGATGCAAGGATAGGCGTAAAGGCAGGTCCTCTGTTAAGGACACTGGCTTGCTCAGACGCTTTTTAGGATTTTATATTCAGCGAACTATAGAAAACAGGATGAGTATATGATAGAAGCTGCGGCCTTCCAATCAAGGTTCAAAACTTCCAAGCTTTTAGTTAGCGTGATTGCCAAACACTTTGTAATGTCGTTTTGTGTAAAAGAAATGCTGAATAATGGCTTCGTTACGTTTCAAAAAATTCTGGTTACCAGTTTTCGGCGTAAAGCTTTATTTCTCTCGGTGACTGTAGAAGTTATAAGCTAAAGCGATGAATCAGGGAAGGGTTGGTTGCCTTACCCATTACGGCAGTGGTATCATGTCAAAATCAATAAACTTAATAACGAAGCCATGCCTTGAAAGAACGAGTTTTATGTTAGCCTTGGAAGCAAGCAAGCAAGCCAGAAAGCAAGCAAGTAAGCAAGCAAGCAAAATGCGAACAAGAGGACTCCAACGCACGGACGCGATAAGTGGGGCTGGTACGATCAGATCCTCCGGCAACGGCGACGTCGGGAGGTAGTTACGGGCGTGGATGGGAAATAGTTGTAGGCCAATTTCCTGATCCAAACAACGCGAGTGCAGACGTTACAAGGTGGCTCCTACAAAAAACAATTACGCTTACAATTTCCCTGGCAGGGGTGGAAGAAACAAGAAAATGGTGAAAAGCTCTAATTGTGTTTCATGCATTAGTCCAAGATTGAAAGCCCGCTGTGTAATATCGAAAATTTTAAATGTTCTTCGTTGCACTCCTACCTACAGTACTGGTCGAAATTTAACCATGTAAATGTGAATTCTCGGCGTCTACTTTGTTTCGTAGGCGTGTAAATTTAACGTCGGCATGTTTTGTTTTCGTTTCTGTGCGTGAACCACGTACATAGAGCTTAACGTGCGCACACTTTCCCGAGCGAAATTGTATCAGAAACCGACTTTGACATTGCTTTATAACTTGAATGAAACCAAAATATGCAAGGTTAAGCGATGACAGAATATTGATTGGTTGAAAGGGTTGTTAGGCCGCCACATACTGCATTAGACCTTATCTTGTGCTTGTAAATAAATGGGGAACTAAGTGAATATTGGCCTCCGTAGCGCCTAGAGTGCGCCATGCGCCGCAATGATTGAAGCTGCCGTCTGCTGTCACCAGGCGCGCACCGTCGTCTTCGTTGCTATGCAAAGTTAAGCGATAACAGAATATATATTGGTTGAAAGGGTTGTTAGGCCGTCGCGCACTGCATTAGACCTTACCTTGTGTTTGTATAAATGGGGAAATATGGGAATATTGGCTTTTGTAGCACCTAGAGTGCGCCATGCGCCACAGTGATTGAAGCTGCCGTCTGCTATCATCAAGCGCGCACCATCATCTTCGTTGCTACGTAACCGTTATTTGTCGTGTCCGTTTTTTCGTTATTTTACCTGTAGTCGCTGCCAACGTGAGAGCTACCGATCTTTTGTGTCGGTTCGGTGTGGAGTAGGTTTATACGTGGTGCTTTACTTGTTTATCGTCACGAAATAGGAGGAAGACAAAACTACAATCTTTTGAAAACATGACACCCAGCTGCGTTATTTCCCTCGTGGGTCTTGAGACCATGCCTAAACTTATACGAGTACTTTGATATGATGTCTGCGCCGTACGTCCCACTCAGATCATAAAAGATAACAATGTGGTCCCTATAGTGCGTTGTTCGGGGATCGAAAGAGTGAAATCATTTTCTTTTATCGACTCCGCCATCGGATACAAAGATGTCCGCTGCCCACCCTCCCCATATATATATGCGCTATATCCAATCCCCGTGGAGCGGCGCAGTAAAACGCTATTGTGGAGGAAGTACGTGACGGGCCCCAGAAGTGAATAAATCACCGTTCCTGGTCATTTCAGAGCAGCGATAAAATCTCTGGCCGGGACTGGGGAGGATCACAATGTGCCGCTCGTTAGCCGGTGGTGACTCGTCTCGGGACAAATATGTTCTTCCCGCGTCCCGCGGCTCGCCCGGCTGGTGCGAAGTGCTGTATATTGATTTACGCTTCTTTCGTCACGTGCTGTGCTCCCTTGAGTCCTCAGGTTTCTTTTGTTTTTTGTCTCCCTTTCTCCGATCATAGTAGCGGCAAAAAATGAACGAATAATTCATCGCTACTATTAACATCGCGCTTGGAAACAAAGCTTTCTGCCGCATTTATACAATGACTACTTTCCCATTCTGAATGTATTTACAAGTTCTTAAAATTTTAAATTAGCAGGTGTTCCGACATACTTTTATCCAATGCAGATTTTTGGGGTTGTAACGTTTTTTTATCTCTTTGGGTAAAAAAAAAGAACCCTAGTCATAATGAGAATGGGTACAGAACGAGGTTTTTCTTTGTCTAATCAGCAGCAGTATTGTTTTTAAATGCGACTTTCCGCACCGGATTGTGAAAATACACTCGAAAAAGTGCGGCGAACACAAGGAGGTTCAACCTCCTCGGGTGAACACCCCGTTTTAGTCTCCTAGTATTGTACTTTCTGCAGCTAAGTTAGAAACAAGAGACTGTTGAAAACTGAATGTTATTTTTGTCGTCTTGTTCAAGTTTAATAATATAGAGAATACCCTGTGTTTTAATTCGTATGCGCATTCTATTAGAACTTATTAGACCTTTCAATCAAAAATAAGATCTCGGTTTAATTTCGCTTTAGCAATCTCACCCAATAGCAAATGCTTGAAGAATTGCCATTTAACGGTTTTCGGAATTGCTTCGTTCCATTCGTACGATTCATTAACGCGAAAAATGACTCGAGCTAGAAGCGCCGTAACGTAAGCGTTAACGAAGTTTAGAACATGAGCATTTAGCTTGCCAATGCTCATGCACAGGTTCTTCGTAACGTCAAGAGCCGCATGTACAAACGACTTTTATAGGTTAATAACTGAAGTTTTCAAGAACTAGACTCAAGGTTTAGAAACGTGGGAACATGACAGGACATGACACAGTGAGAAGCATGACACAGCTCCAATGACACCCGGGGACGGGGGGGGGGGGGGAGGTGTGAGCATCGCCAAAAAAAAAAGCGGGATGACGGGCCCTGATTAAGCCGAACGGATAAAAACTGGTGCGACAATCACTCACGGTCTCATTCGTCTGCAAAGTTAGTGGTTGTCTTGATTATAATCTATCGCGCTGTTTTTATTGTCGGGTTGGTGATTACTGTCATTTTTTGTGCGGCAGATCTACTATATCGGGCTTGTTGACAAGGAGAAGGGTACCATGTTCAGTAATAATTTGGAAATTTGCTTTCTGTGTTCACTCAAAAGTGCTAAATTGATTGTTGCCCAGTACCAGCTGCCGTAAGCAAAGATGGCCGTGGTATTGATAAGGGCCGGCCGGTAAAATTTGTTTTCAAATCCACTTTGGCCGTGCACTGCACGCTAAACATAGAAGCAAAAGGGCGACAAAACAACTGCGTTGCTTCCTCGACGTCTGCTTTGCTCAGCTCTTATGAAGGAACGTAGTCGTAAAACATGACTTATCGCTAGAAACATCTATTTTAAAGACGATAGTCTTTCTTGGTCTACTTAAAAGCAGAAATTTTGGTCTGTCTGTCTGTTTGTCTGTGACTCAGCCACCGGGCCAAAGTGAAACTCAAACTGCACAATAGCCTTATATACCCAAAGCCTAATTTAAACTTCTGACTCCAGTGTTGATGTTCATACTTGTCAATTGTTGAACAAGAACAAGACATTACGCAAATATAAGGCAGAAAATAAATACATGAGTGATATTTGCAGTGTTCTTTTTTTATAAAATTCACGGGTGCTTGGTTTTTGCGATGTCAAATGAAATACTACATCAACGGCAGAAAACCGTCACCGGCTGTTGCCAGCGCTACCTCCAGGCGGCATTTAAGAAATCAAACTGCAATAGCAACGAAATGTTCCCCTAGATCGGATCCACGTTCCGCTTGGAACGCTCGTGGAGTAGGGCAGCGGCGCGTGGTTTTATAAACGTTGTAGTAGGGGGCCTCGATTCACGCGCGTCTTCGCCGTACGGCAGCTCTGGCATCAAGTCGGCCCCGACTTGGAGCGCTAGAACGCGGTAAATTTAAATTGACTTCAGAAAACCTATATCGTGTTATCTTGGGAGGAATGAGACGGGAAAGGAACAGCATGAGAGGTGAGCGGGAAAAAGAAGGGAGGCATTTACTTGGCAGGGGCGCCTGTATACTATCGTCTTTCATCGACATTTGCAACGAAAGAAGCAGATACGCGGCCATTTTTTTCTTTGCGGACTCTCCCACGCCTTTCTTTGTCGGAACAAAAAAAAAAAAAAAAAAGCATTGGGAAGACAGACCACGCAGCTGTTTCTTTTAGCGCTTCGGTAAAAAAGAAAAACACGACTTTCGTTGGGGGGGGGGGGGGGGGGGAAGGGGGGGGGGCTGCAAACACTAAACTAATATCAATCTTCTTACTCGCAGCCAGACTGATGCATCAAAGCGGCTATGATCAAAGTGATTGGTAGAACGGCAACCGCCCACTTGAGTCTATAGCAATGTTTATCCCTAAGCGACTGTTTGCGGTGTGCGAGTATTTACACGCTTTACTCAATCTTCTACCTAGACCAAACACGTATTTCAGAGACGCACTTTTGAAGTTCCAGTCCGTCCATCACCATGCAGTAGGATCAAAGGTATTTGTGCCTGGTGAACTCAGAGCTTTCCGCATGTTTACTTCCTGTTAGTGATTTCCATGCGCGTGCGTCTCCCTGTGACCCAGATACGCTGTTAAGATTCTCTAAGCGCTTTCAGTACAAATTTCTGCGCAAAATGCGAAGTTTCTAAACAAGCTTGGCATGAGGGAACTTAACGTTGAGTTTGAGGCGGCGGCGCAAGCTTTAATCGACGTTAGTTCAGTTAACAGGGGCTCGTGTTCCGCCATAGAGTCTATGTACATCGTTCATAATTTAAAGCGCGTAACCCTAACTAGACTCGCGAATTGCTGTTACAAAAAAAAATTGCAAATGCGAAAAACAACTTCATTTGCAAATCAGGTACAGTATAATTAGTCTTGAATTTTCTAATCTTAAAGGGACAGGGAAAACAAGATGAGTCTTTGTTTAATTTCAAAAAAACAAGCATTTGATAACCGTCTCAACTTCATTCGAGCCATGGAAAGCGTTTTTCCAACCAAAACAGAAATTACAAGTATCTAAAACTTTAGAGTTTTGTACTGCACTACATCAGCAGGGGTGTAATTGGGGGAATACGAAAAACAAAATTACCAGTCGGTTAATGACACGTTAGCATGTGGAGATGAAGGGGGCGTTGAAACGCAGCCATGGTGAATCATGTATTTGTTTTCCACAAATAATATTGTTTCGTTATATCAAAGGTGTTGGTGAACTCATGAGGGTGCTTTTTTTTGTCCACCAATGTTTTAACACTCGAATGCAGATGAGTAACTCGCATCTAACATGATGCTCCTTGGGAACAACTTTCCATTCACGAACTTTTGGCAGACGCAAACGAAAAAATGGTGAATCGATGTGCCGGTCTATAATCAAACATACCGGAATTTTTATAGAATGAGATTTTTTTATGATCACTCTGCTGTGCAGTTTACTGGTTTTGCAAACTTAAGAAAGCTTGAAAGGTCAAAGTTTTGTTTGGAATACGTTTAAAACGGTTCTCATTTCTGTATTGAATCATTTTATAGGAACCCGTATTTGAAAATTTGGAAGAAAAAAATGTTTCGCGAAATGTTAAGGGGTACGAAATGTTCGTTGGTTTCAGATTAACGTCATTGCTTCACGTCCATACGCTAAGTTTTTCTTACTTACTGTTACCAGATGGGGAACCAAGGCAAGTGGGGACGCTCTCAGTCTTTTTCTTACTTGTAGTACATGTTTTCGCATAAAAAACCGTCAACACTATGCTTGGCAGAACATTTCACAGAAATTAACTTTGATAAAAGTAATTATCAACTAATTTTCATTAGGCATTGACTTGATTTTGTGATTAGATTACAGTGCTGCACATATATCTGCATGCGTTTTATTCCGCACAGTCATATATATACATCAAAATAAGACCAACCTCAAAAAAAAAAAAAATCGTACCTTCAGTATGCGATCCTAGTTTGGTTATAAGGCCTCGACACCTAAATACGCGCTCGTACTTGCGTGCGAATGCACATTTCGTCACTAACAGCTGTATAAAAGAACAGTTTGGTAATCTCAACAAAAATGCGCAGTGATGCTAAGGTCTTCATGGCTTTCTTAAATCAGATTACCGTGATTAATAAGTGCAGTTGTCCAAGAAAGAATCGTGTAGTTACAGCAAGAGTTTTTCTGTCTTCGATCTAGATGAACGTGAATTTTTAATCAAACAGTCGCTCGGCGGTTACTCCGCTTCTTCTTAATTTACCTGCGTGACGGCTTGAGTTGTGTGTAAGTTGGTTGCTGTAGTCGGATATTCTTGCGGCGTGTACTAAGGTGACTCGTTGAACACGATATGTACATACAAGCGCCAAGGATGTCCTCACTAGACGAGTATCTCCCGGCTTCCTGAAATTCCGCGGGTCGTACAAAAGTGAAACAATCTTACACAAACTCGCCCCTTCAAATTAAATTTCCAGAAACAGAAACCAAAACGAGAAAGATAATGTGGAGACGTGCATTAGCTGGAGGCAGCAACATCATTAATTATTTCGGGGCTGACACGCACGTCCGCTTCGCGTCCATTTGTCAAGGCTGAGATTTAACTAGCGACTACGCGCGTACGCTTCAGCAGCCAAACATGATGAATGCGGCCGGGACGTCTTATTGCTTCCGCGCTTCAAGGCGCCCCATTTTTTCACAAGTGCCAGTTTTCCCTCAATTATCGCTTATTTTTTTTCTTGAAGGGTGTAAAGGCTTGCAGCCGGCAGCTCCATTTAAGCCGACGTAATGCTGATGACGCTGGGTAACGAATAGAGGGAGGCAAGAAAATTGTGAGAAAGGAATGATGCGCATGGGCGAACATGATATGATGGTCATTAAGGCACCGGCTAAGAACCGAAGAATATGGTAAAATACATTTAAATGGGAATAACCGCTGTAACTTGGGCGCTCATATTGGAGTTCTGGATTTATTTGCGAAGAATCCTCAGTGCGGGAGGGGGGGGGGTTTACTGCAGCGAATTCGAATCAATCAATCAATCAATCAATCAATCAATCAATCAATCAATCAATCAATCAATCAATCAATCAATCAATCAATCAATCAATCAATCAATCAATCAATCAATCAATCAATCAATCAATCAATCAATCAATCAATCAATCGAGAAATGTATTTTATGGTGCCCAGAAACAGTGAAAGCTTTTTTACTGGCGTACTGATTGGAGAACACAGCTCTGGAAAAAGATTCTCGGATAACTAAACAAAACCAAATATACCAAAAAAAAAATATGGGCCATGGGGAAAAGTTATCCTGAAGCTAAACTAAACAAAAAATTGCAAGACTTTACAAAAACAACAAACACTGATATGTCGCAATCGTCAAAAATGGTAATTAGTGAATCGATCACTTAAACAAAAATTTTCTGACGTTACCATAAAAAGCCGACAGCTCTTTATGGGCTCAGATTAAAAAAAGACAACGAAAAGCACAGACAGCGCGTTTAAAATAGACAGTACATACATTGCATACAGTGAAACTTGAATCTGTCTGTCGTATGTAATATACTTTCAACATATGGATCATTACGACGCATACTTACTACACGAGAGCATGTAAAGTGAGAACAACAATAGACGGCATTATATGCAAACGATAATACTAAACAATATTAGCAACAATCAGCAATACCAATCAAATCACTAAAAATAGAAAAAAGAAATCTACCTGACAGAAGAATGAAAGATACCTTACTGTTGTATGTTGTGGAATAACCGCTAAATTCTACCGTGAAAATACCTGGACTGAACGGACGGAATGAGCTATCAAAAATATCGTCACCTGCAAATGAGGATATTTGCAACTTAACAGGCTTTGTACACGTTATGCTATTTGGCACGCTACAGACACGTCATCTTATTGCAACGGCGAAATTCGGGCAACAATAACTGCCGCTACGGTAGCATGATGATCGCAGTGAAGGAGTCGAGACGTCGAAAAGCGAACTGAACCGGGGCTTCGCGACATTACGTTATGTTATGTAGTGTTATGTTGTATTATGTTTTGTTATGTTGGCATGCCACAAACACGTTATGTTATTTGCAACATAACAGGTGATATTGTAATTACATAACTATTTTCTTGTGCACAGTCTTAAGCGAGATTGTGAGTTGGAGCGCAGGAAGAAGTTTATTACAGCTTATTTTCCCATTGATTAGCTTAAAAAGAAAGATAAGGACTGTTTTATCGTTTCTATACGCTATAGAAGAAATGACTGCCAAGTCCAGTGGTACCCCCTACCGAACCTTGCAAGCCTAATTTGATGTTGCAAGGGAGCTGACAGGGCAGAATGCGATAATGGGGCTTGCTTAAGTTTGTTATGACCTGCGAAAAACAGTGACTGCGTGTGTAAGCGCTAGTCATACCGGTCCTCGCAACTAGCTCAGTCACTGTGTTTAGAATGACATGATGTGTTGAACAAGTAAGCATACGGCTGCCAGCAGTTGTGAGTAGGGATGGGTTGGTATTGCGGCAGTGTGGATGAAAGATGTCGAACGCGAAAGGTAGTGAAAGGGGGGAGGTGGAGAAACCAAACTTTAAATAAACGAAACTATGAGGGGGATCAGATAAAACAGATAAATATTAATCAGAGGAGGACTTAAGGTACAGTCACAATAAAGTTCGTGACAGTAAAGTTCCTCTCACGCTGTCGATTTTCTGGGTTTGCTGTTGTGAATAAAACAAAAAAATACAGTTGATATGAAAAGCCTCGAAAAAGCCTAATCTCGTGGAGGTAAGCGCCTCAAAGCTGCTACAGAAGTATCATCGCACCTGTGGAGTGCATTAGCGCTTTTCGAAGCTGGGTTCTCAAGGCACGGCTATGCGCAGCCTCTTTTAAGGAAAAGGCTTTGCGAGGCAAGTCCCTCCCGCCGCTATACCGGCTGTACCTAGCACAGGTCTCAAGGAGAAACAGCGGGGAGCCTATAACCGTTTTCAAGCCTGCGCCTCCTTCCTTCCAGCCCACGAGTGCTGTTGTTTCAAGCGCGCAGCGCAAGTGTATACAGGTGCATTGGATATCCCAGCAAAAGGGAACGACTTATTTCGCCATCCCTTCTTGCCCTCTCTCACTTGCGCACTGGCGGGCTTCGCCCCATTCGCCCCCATCCTCCCCAGCCTCTTCCACTGGAAGCCCGTACTCTTTTCCACTCGAGAGGCCTTCTGGCAGTGTCAGGCAAGAAGGCCATCGAGCGCAACACGCGGACCAGGCGCCGCCCTCAGGCACGCTGCTCTTGAAATGGCGGTGGCGGCAACATTGCCAGTGAAGAGAGAGGGAAACCTTTTTTTTTTTCCCGCGCTTTTTGCTTCTTCCTCCTCCTCTCGCGCTAGCTCCCGCGCCTCCTGTTGGAGACGAAAACTCGCTCGACGGCGCTTGAAATAGGAAGTGCCGGCCCACTTAGGGCAGAAAAACGGTATTGCTTCAGACTTTCGGCCGCGCGTCAGGGAGCGCTTGCTGGCTCCGCTAACTCCGGACGGCTTGAATGGCTGCAGAAGAGCGCGCCACTTGTGCTTCCTATCGCATGGAACAGACCTCTCGGAGAACCCCCTCTCTCTTCCTCTCACGCGTCCGACTTCCGCCGGGCTTCCCAGTTCCCCCAAAACTTATGTGCCTCGCTTCCATTAAACTTCCGCATGAATGCGTTGAGAAAACGAGCAAATTGGGCGTCGGGTGGAAGGCCCACTGCCTAAGTGCGTGCGAGGGCATGGCGGGAGAGCGAGAATGAGGCCAGCGCGAGCCACCCGATATATCGAAAATAGGAACGCCTCTCATAACTGTGCTTTCTCTCGAGCTGTTCTCCGGGGCATAAACGAGTGGACGCGTTTGTGCGAACAGTCCGGCTGTACGAACATTTCGAAGAGCAGATGAAAGGCAGAGGCCCGAAATAAAGCTCTAGCTGGAGCTGATAGCAAGCGTTTTACGGCTCGCTGCATTTGTAGGCGTAGATGTTTAGTAATGAACTCAAAACCGGGTATAGTCTTCAGAGAAACACTAGTAAAGCACGGTTCGACTCGACTGCTAGGTCCAGACGAAGCTTGCGTGAGAAGGGATAAAACGTTATTTCTAAAGATGCTTCCCGCAGTACTCTTCTCCTTTCAAAAACATGAGTTGGCTGATTGTACGTCATCTCCTCGCTTATTGCAAGAACAAGGAAAGAAAGCCTCCATCCAGATGTTGCGTTTATATCCACTGGGTAGATAGCCACGAATATTAATTAACATTAAGCAAATAGGCAAAAAAACTCAAGTACGGAATTGCTGAGCACTGCCCCTTGAAATCGCCATTTAAATTCCCAAAGCGGCCCCGACAAAAGATTTTATATAATGGGAATTGGGCTTTGAACATCGTCAACAAGCGCGTTCTTTCTTAGTAGGCAGCCACAAAATACCAGGGATAAATATTACTGCTGTGCGCGCATAAGCTCCGCTAAAACAGTTTTTTTCTTTTCTTTTCCACGTTTTTAAGCATCCGGCCATTACATGTGTGCATGCGCGCTGTTACGCGTCACAAATATCGCCTCTATTGGCGAATTGAATTTCACTTGCAAGTATAAAGCATTCAATAGTCGCTGACGAAATTCCCGCAGACGTGAAGCAGTACTAAAAACGTTAGCGATGGCAATCAATTCAGGGATCACCGTACTGTGTTGGAGATAAGAAAGCGATAAGAATAGCTTTCTCGGTGTCTCTCGGTGAAAATCCAGGAAAAAGTAGAGTAGAACTGCTGCAGGACCGCTTTAATGTTCATTCTTTAGGCAGCCTGATGCAAAACGCCACTGTCTAACTCGTGTCAGCGCCTTGTTTTGGCATGTAAATATGTTTGTGCACTGAAATACTTTATAATATTTTTAGATGCGGAGCATCTTATAGTCTGGGCATGTCCCGCGTCGGCGTCCGCACTCACACTGCGCATGCGCACCTCTCCTCCTTCCCTCTCTCCCACAGCTGCGCGATACTCCCGCCACTTCTTCTCTCGTACCAGCTGCGTGCACTTCGCTTTCGCTTCTCCCGCGTTCTCGCTTCTGCTTTCGCGGCGCATGCTCGGCGCTTGCGCATCTCTCCTCCTCTGGTCTCTTCTCCTTCAACCTTGAATGTAAATCGGTAAGCGCGCTGCGCGCGTTCAGTTCAGCGCTTGCTGCGGTTGACTCCACTTCACTCCGTTCTTCCGATGAAGTGTGATGGAAGCAACAGTCCCGTCAGTTAGTGGGTTGGCGCAAGCAAGCGTCAGCACCACCCCATAAACTAACAGCAACGCTACGTCCACTAAAGACAAAGCTGCGCAGCGAAGGGCGCGCGACGCTGAGCGCAAACGCTTGAAGCGAGCGGCAGACCCTGAGCTTCGTCGGCGCGAATGCTCGGCGCTTGCGCATCTCTCCTCCTCTCGTCTCCTCTCCTTCAACCTTGAATGTAAATCGGGTAGCGCGCTGCGCGCGTTCACTTCAGCGCTTGCTGCGGTTGACTCCACTTCACTCCGTTCTTCCGATGAAGTCCTACGAACACAACGGAAACACAACGGAACACCGAGATGCTCCGCATCTACTCAGCGTTCCGTTCTGGAAGATGGGGCAATTTTTTTTTTGTTTTAGCTAGCATACAGCTTCTTCGTAGATCTCCTGAGAGGATGTGTGATGTCGGATTTTTATGTTTACGAAGAACACCATCGACAAATTTTTGTTTTGGATTACTTCACATTCAACCCGACAATGCTGCCTCCATTAAGTTGGCCTTTTCCTATTTCACAAGTGCTCAGAGGGAAGCACGCTTGAGGGTCCTGACGGGATCGTTCTCTTCAAGTGGTCTCTCAATGACAGCTATCGCTGTAAAATAAAATTACACTGAGCGATATTTCACCTCTGTTTAATTACTTATGCAACCATTTGTAAACGGATGCAGCGAACCTAAGGTACACCAGCATCTGAACAGCAGTCCTCAGAACTCACCATCTTCGCGGCAGGTGGGGCGAGCTTTCTTTCTCAAATCTTGGAAAACACACCGGTCACCTGTCTGGCTTCACGGCTGTGACGACTTCGTGCCCTAATTTCTTTGCGCCCCTGTCCGAGGGTTACAGGATAAGGAAATGCTGCGTGTTTTTTAGGAGGCTAGAAAGTTGGTGTCAGCTCGCTAATTGTATCTATCGTGTAAGGTAGCCGCGGCGTTACAGCCTGAGTACAAAATGCTATTTGCTGCATGGTCCAGCCGCCACAACGTATGCTAAACACTAAGTAAATCAAGCGTTCTAGAGGGCAACGATTTCCGCCTAGTCGCCCGAGTTATTACTTTATATTATTGGACCTCTTTCACGCTGCAGGTATTTGTCGCTTACCTGTCAGTCGATTTACTATACACTGCCAAAAGTTATAGTTGTGCTTCGTTTGCACCAACGCTTTCATTTAAGGTGATTGCTCCTTTTTACTCGCTAATTACAGAACGGGAGTGTGCGGGTATCTATGGCATCGCGGGAATGAGTATGCCCCAAACGTCTGCTTTGCCACAGCGAGCCTTAATCTTGCAAGGTCATGATGTCACAGCCGGCATCGAGTCTGACAAGAAAGCGATGGGAGCACTTTTATATAAATAACGACTTTACATAGTGTGTTAGCGTACAAGCCATAGTTTGCTTTTTTTCTGCTGGAGCTTCTACAAGGGTTCTACTCTGAGGAAGGCAGGTCCATCGATCTTCGTTGCAACCGGCGGTCCGGTAGCACGGGCTCTCCCGCCCGCCGTTTTCTGACAGCCTTCATATAAGCCCGGTGCCTTTGATGGAGAATATCCTGGAAACGCTTGGAGGGAACCAAAGGGGACAAATGGCTAACTTGTCAGCGCTCTTCTAGCACAGTCGTTCTGGCACTGAAAACGTTTTACTACGTTTACATTTTACCTTTTGCTACAAAATAAAAACCGCGAAAAAGACTGGACAAAGTAAGGAACCACAAGACACGGGCGCTTTTTTACGAATTTTTGTGTTTCTCCTTAAACCTGCTCCACGTTGGGGGTCTTCTTCAAACTAACTGAAATTCAAATCAGCGCAAAAGAGACGGGACAAGAAACGACGACAAACAGCGCTGACTAGCAACTTTGTGGTTTCTTCCGCGGCTTGCGAAATATACCCAAGGAAGGAAGGCGAGCAGGAATCATGATAAAAAGTAAGTACATCAAACAGTACGCACAAAACGCACAATCTGTACACGTGCATTGACCAAAAAAATTAGCAACGCTGATACAGCGCAGCGATGTAACGTAGCCAGAGGCGCTAGGAAAGGCAATACTGGACAGTGAAGCTTGGGTTTTTTAGGAATCCAGATAGAGAATACATTTTTTTGTTCAATGCACGTGTACATATCTTGCGTTTTGTGAGCATTGTTTGATGTATTTACTTTTTATCATGATTTCTAGATGCGAAGCATCTCATGCTCGGGGCTGTGTCCCTCCCTCCCTCGCTGTCGTTGTCCGCCGTCCGCACTCTACTGCGCATGCGCGTCTCTTCAGCCCCGTCAGCATTTGGGCTGACGTCAGCGCAGTCCACTATAAAAAGAAATAGTTAGGCGGCGCCCGGTTTCGATCCCACGACTCTCTGGCCGCAACGGGAGGTACGTGGCGCTCTTCCCACTGCGCTACAAACCGAGACGGGAGCATGTGCTACGAACGCGCCTTGTGTCCTTCCCTCATTCAAACTACGTCAAAGAAGCTACTGATACAACGAAGGCACGCGAAGCTGAATGTCAATGGAAACGACGAACTGAAAACTAATGGGAACTTCAGTCGACCCCATGGCTGCTGCGCATACTACTCAGGGTTCCCCTAAGGGAAGATGGTGTAATTTTTTTCCCGCCTTCCTTCCTTGGGTATATTTCGCAAGCCGCGGAACAAACCAACCAGTTGCTAGTCAGGGCCGTTTGTTGTCGTTTCTTGTCCCGTCTTTTTTGCGTTGTTTTGAATTCCAGTTAGTATGCACCAACTAGCCCAAACCACCGCTCTAACGCAGTCTTCTTCAAGTGTTTTTTCCTCGTGCGTGTCCCCGCCCTGATGTCTCTCACGTTCCGAGGCTATCCTGCTGCAATGAACGAGATAAATGTACATTAGAGTCGCAACGTCACAAGTTATTACCTGCGCGCATATTTACATTTTTGCCGGTTAAAGAAATGCTCAAATAAAAAAACCGGAACACGCTTTCCGCAAGCTTGAGTCAGTGAGCGAATGTTGGTGAGTCCTTTGATGCATGCACAAAACAGATTCCTTAATAAACAATCACTGCAGCACTTCGTTTCACATAAAAAGACGAATAAATCACTGGGGTAAGGCACCGTAAAGAAAGTTGCTGAATAGTGTTTGATTTGAACTCCGATTTTGCCGCGCTTACTGAACCTTGAAACAATTAGGTTTAAAAAATACTAGCACAAACACACAGAAGATTAAAGCAGTTGCGCTCAAAGTGAGACCTGTTAAGGGCGGATCAATGATTTGACAGATGGGCTGTGGCGCCCTCTTTTGACTAGTTTCAGTGTCAGCCTGGCGTTGATAGCGAAAGTAGTCAAGAGAGAGTACCGCAGCCCCTGAAAGGACATATAAAGAGAGACCCTGGATTGAACTTTTGTAATTTGGGTTAAGTAATGCATTAATTCATTATTCTTTCTTAATTTATTTTATTGTGTACTTATTTGCTGCCTAGTAACGGCAGCTTCCGTGGCTTCTGCGCAGCGGATAGATCACCCCAACCCTTTGAATATGGGTAATGTGTGCCTCTGTGACGTGATGGGACCGACATCGGCGTCGTAACGCGGGGGTTCGATGCTGACCAGGGGGGCTGTTATGTTTTTCGAGGCCTCTGTTTGGGTGCGTGTGGCCACGTGACTGCGGTGATCTCGAATGTGCTACGACAACAAGAAGGGGCACCTAAATTTCTCCGCACTTAAATGATTTTTCAGCATATAGCGTATATTTTCCCAGAGGATACGCAAGGCGATGACGGGCTGTTCCTGAATCACTTGTAGCACCTTCCTCGAGACGCCTTTCCACCACCCGCCGCTTCGTACGTTGTTTTTTTTTTTTTTTTTGAAGTATTGAGTTTTCCAGCAGCCGCCTTAAGAATACTGGAGAAGCCGCCAACTGCCAATTTCTAAAACCAAACAGCCCACAACGTAGGAAAGTGACAGGGTTTGTGCTTAAAAGCAGCAGCGAGTCGTCGTATATGTACTTATACTTCTGGAAAGTCATGTTTTTGTTCTCGCGTGGACTGCACAGAACATCATTTCATTGAGTTGGCTGCTCTGTTTTACCTATGGTTTCAATGGCGATAAAATTGGGCAATAATTTACCTTCGACTCGGCAGTAAAGACCGGAAAAAGCACCAAAGAATATGTGCCGTTTATTGAGTCAATCTTTGTTAGCTGAAGGATAGTGCGTTTTTCCCATAATTTTATTATTCTTCCGTGTAGAGAGCGGTTTCTGTACTGTCATTGGTTTGCATTACCGTTAACGAAAATAGTAACGGCTGTCTAGCGTACCTCGTGAGAAAAATTCGAAATTTCGGGTTTCAGAACATACCGAAATGAATCAACGCATTATATGAACTGTAACAGAAAGCTAGATGCAGGTAACCCGCAGCGGAGGCGAAGGTAACGATAAAAGTGGTCAGCTTCAGAAGAGATTCATAGAGGCGGAGAGAAGAGAGAAAAAAATGTGAGGACCAAATTGTCCAACCTGTTTGGATTACATGGGTATTATTTTGAGCCGTCATAGTGTCGCCTCCCGCTGCAACAAACTCTTACTGTGTTTGCGCCAGCTGTTCGCGCTGTAAATGAGGAAGACGCCTATTCGCACCGGTCGCAAGAGGAGGATTTCCTTATGTTTCGCCGCAGCGTTTGCGGTAATGTGAACCGACATAAACTCTCTGCCGGGTGCGGGAAGCTCCAGTGTGACGAGAAGCCTGCCATTTTGCACCGCCCGTAACGCTTTAGGAAGCGCCCATTCCCTTTTTTTTAACTGCGCGGGCGGTGACAGTCTATACTTGTACGGAGCGCATGGCCGGTAGTGTGAGCTGTTACTACGGCCGTAAAAGAATTTCTTCTTTATCGACGGTGATACCGATGGGTGGCGAAGGGGCTGTTGAAATCGGCTTTACTATATAAACACCCTCCCATTCTGCTTCCTACCGCCTCTTTATTTCCTCGGCGGGCCTAATGGATTTTTTTACGGTACAAATCGTATAGCCGTTGACGCCGCCCTAAAACTGCGCGTGTGGAATGTCTCGGTGGCTTTCTTTATTGCTACGGCACAAAAAATGTCATTTAGAAAGCGTAAAGGCACTGGTAAACGGTTATTTATTCTTTATTTCACACTTTAGTGCGTCTTCAGGGTATAACACTGACCAGTCACAAATACATTCGGCAATTCGGAAGCAGCTGAAATCTTTGCAAAGCCGGCATATTGCTGCTCAGAATGAATGGCACTTCTGAATGTCTGTGGCTGTTAAACAGTGGGAAGCGGAATACGCTAACGGGAAAATATTTCCGAGGATTGTTTAGGCCCGAAACCCGCAATAGTTTGCAATGCTGAGCTCGTTCGCATCGGTTGTTTGTTGGTTGTTGGTGCAGTTCTCTGTGGTCTTTGATACAGTCGTGTTAGTTTGGCCCCCACATTTATATACTTTCAAGCTATGATTGGACATTGTTCGCTGTTGGCTTATGCAGCAGTTTCGAGGATTATAGAGGGTAGGTCCTTATTGATTTCTTCAAAGCAAACATATTCCATCTCTAGAGTAATTCCCTCTGGCACTGTGCTTACCAGCATCCTGTGGTAGCTAAGAGAGAGAGAGAGAGAGAGAGAGAGAGAGAGAGAGAGAGAGAGAGGGGGGGGAGGGGGAGGGGGAGGGGGAGGGGGAGGGGGAGGGGCTCTTTGATGTGAAAGTCCGGACATAAAAATCTAATTGAAAAGAAAATCGTTAATGGAAACGCTGAAACTAAATGAAAAGTAAACGACGGAATAAAAACGGATACAACACCAACCCAAGAAAAATAAATAGATGAACGCCACAGTGCGAAAGAGTAGATATCGTGACACACTTGCTCTGTCTGTGATCTAGAGAGATTTGCCCAGTTCAGTCTCTGGTAGGAACTGGAGCAGAACGTTTGTACCTAAGGTACTGTCAGCACTATTGGCCCAGCTTTCTAGAGAGCTCTACAAAGCTCGCTCTTAGCTACTGCAGGATGGTGGCAAGCACAACGCTTACCAGCACCGAAGTTCAGCTCTGCAATGGGGCTTCTTCAAGTGTTGTGCAAAAAAAAAAAAAGTTCTTACCACACAAAATGTTGTAAAATCCAAACTGGGTCAGTCACCCATAGCGTGTGGCTGTACTCAAGCAGGCATTCATTTTTATATCGTGCCAAGGTGTCACTGTTTCGAATAACACACGCGAGGAGTAACTAAGTTCTGAAGATCAGGGCACACTGACCGGGTTTTGATAGATGACGTGACAGGCGCAAAATATCATTTTAATGGTTAGCAAAAAATTACCCCACCTTTCCGTGCGATGAATTGTTTTTGAATCAAGTGTTTAGGTTAACGTAGCTGCTTGCATACTTTACAAATAGCACTGGTACAATAGACTCACACAAGGATCGCAAAGCAATTTGCTTGGTGTTTCGCAGAAATAGTTTCCGAGCACTGCAAGGAAGTTAACCGACTTAAAATCGTCACTCTCGGATTTCCAGAAACCAATCTTGAGGACCGGGTCGTGACTATCTTGAAATTAAAAAAGAACCATCACACAATACAGCACTTCTGCGAACACCAGCACTGATGCTGCGTGCAGATCTATCCCATTTTGGCGCATGTTTGTTTTTGACCTTTGCTTCCTACATTGGCCCATGAACAGCTCATTGCCGGGAAGACATTTCAGCTCAAGATTCCGCTTGATATAGTGAACTCTTTATATGGCGCGTCCCACTCGATGTCACCGACCCACGTTTCACTCTTTCCCTTCTTTTATTACCCCGACTTTGCACGTAAGTACCATATAGTTAGGGCTGGCGCGCAAAATATCAGCTAAGCCACGCCACTCATGTCTGCTGTTTTCCTACCGTTGTGAAAAAAAAAAGATCGTGGAGACAAATAGAAAGTGACAAAAAAGAAAGAATTCATGTGGATGGTCGTCGTCGGGCATTCTCTTATAAGCCTTCCTGACATCTTCCTGTTATATACCTTTAAGCATGCCATAAGAGATGCCGTGGGTCTTGCTAAAACTCACTCTATATCCACGCTGAGGAAAGTTTCAGAGCCACACGACTCTTTATCCTCATCGCCTAAGCGGCTTTACAAATTTAGTTTGTGTATTTCTTTCGCGTGTGCCGAGGGTGCGGTTTCATTTCAAGACAAAAGTACTAGCGGCTTTCCGTTCCGCACGCAAGATCGGCTTACTGAGTCGATAGCGGAGGCTTATGCGAATGCCAGTGGAGTTGGTTTTTATGGGGGATAGGGGAAGGTTTCGCCAGTAGAGTTTTCAGAAAACAATCGATTGTACAAAGTGTGGATGTTTTTGCGCGCTATCTCTAGATATGTTTTCGCATTTTGAAAGAATGTCCCGTCATGCTTTGCAGCCTTTCACGTGAAGGGATGCCTTGACTAAGAGCCCGTGAAATCAGCTGTGGGTTTGTGCGTTGTTGGTATGCGTGGTTTATGTCCTCGGTACACATGGTTATACAAAATACGGAAAAAAGTGCATTTTCGGCGAATTAAATTCGATCTGAAATTCGTTTTGAGAGTTTTTTTGTCGGCCAGCCTCGCGCTTTTCTGGTACACGTGCATATGTGCATAAATTACGACCGTGATTCGGTTACAATTTCTCCAAAAATGCAATTACGCTAAATCCACAAAAATTCGCCCTGAACAATCTGATAAAAATGCTATTTTCTCTAATCCTGATTTCTTCAACTGCAAGTGGGCACGTTAGCAGTGCATTATTTTTTTCCTACTCTTGCAGGAAGGCCACCACAGGGCGGGTCCTACCATCAGACTCCGTATAGCGCTTTCAATCAATCAATCAATCAATCAATCAATCAATCAATCAATCAATCAATCAATCAATCAATCAATCAATCAATCAATCAATCAATCAATCAATCAATCAATCAATCAATCAATCAATCAATCAATCAACTTTTGCCATTCATTACATCACACATTCATAACCTAGTTATCGGTCCATTAGTGCATAAGACTGTCCGACGCCTTCAGGAGCTATTCTGACGACCAAAGAAGGGCGAAGTGAGATAAAGCTGATCTAAGCTTCAGACAGAGGCTGCTTAGAACGTAAAACAAGTGTAGCATGGTCCAGACTCATGTGTCTTTGGTATGCTCATCCGCCGATGTTTTGCATTTTCTGGTACTGCGTTGCATAGCAGCCCCGAGGATGTGTTGAGGGAAGACATTAAAGGGGGAGGAGAAGGGGTGTTGTTGACAGCACGTCATACATTTTCTTCGTGTCCATTGGTATTTCTGCAAATCACTGTTTCTTGACAGGAAGTGGCAGTGCTATCGGCACTGATCACTGGCGTTTTGACCGCGCTTGCCACAAACATGGAACCGTTGGCTTGTGAAACACATAGACGCGTGTTTCTTTTTATAACGGCCGCCGGAAGCCCCGGTGTCGTGAAAAAAGACCGGAAAACGTACTTCCTGTTAAACCGATTCAGCAAAGCTGCTTTCGGTCGAAATAGCAGCTAAGTAGACGTGCAGCAGAAATGTTTCAAAACAGTTTGTTTTTCCAGCCGCGTGTGCTGCACAAAAGCTGTCAACCGTTGGTCGACCCCGATGAGGACGCTTATATAGATACCGCCATAGATAATTCCCGTAAATCACGAACATTTCAAAGCGAACTGATAACGCGAACGCCCCTTCTAGGCAAGGGTCCATGGGTCCCCATCTGTCCGCGCACCACCCACGTCGCACGATTGCCAATCCCCACGCAATACGATAAAGATCTCAGTTTCGTGGGGCTCGGAATCTATACATCACGCGTGCGCCAACCGCATATACGGGCGAACACAGATTACAAAAAGCAACAGAGCAGCATCTCCCCAGGCCTGAAAGTGAATTGAAGATCCTAGCCGCGCGAATGCTTCGTAGAAAGCAATCGCCACACCCCTCGCCCTCCATTTCCCCGTGTTCTATTCACTCTACATTGCCACACTGATCCTGGCTACACCGCGAATGCAGCCTCTCCCTTAGTCCCTGCGGGTGGTTGATGCACTCGATATTTTCAACTCCCTCCGGCCCATCACGTCCCTCTTTCATCCACGTTTCTTTTTTTGTCCTGTTTAAAGCCCCCGTACCTTTTGGCTATCGGGCGCCTTTGGCTGCCCTGTCGCGCGCGTCATCTTGTCCAAGCGCTTTCGGGCAATACCCCTGTCGTGTGGGTCCGCGCGGACAGGGAATTGCGAGCTCGAGACGCTGAGCACACGAACCGCGGGGGCTGGCTTGCCGAGATAAACGCACTTTATTATTACTTCCCCCTCAGTGTCGTCCTTTCCGCCCTGCTTTATTTTTATCGTCTTCGTGTTTCTTTTGAACTCACGTTCTTTCATCTCTTCATTACGTTGTAACGGAACAGTCATCGCGACAACGCCATGTTGTCCGCTTTGCGATGCACCCCTTAAGAGTGGCCCCCGCGCTCGAGGCATTTAAATGAATTCCACGCATAGATTATCTACCGCTTGACAAGACAAGTCTCTATCGTCTGCGTCTCGTTTCACCTCCGTGTACTTTGCTGCTTTATCTCTCTCGAAGCAGCTGCATCATTACCCACCTCTTCGTCGTTTCTCCCCACTAACGAGGCTTTAACGGCACGTCACGTGTGCTTTAATAACTACGCTGAAAGAATACTGGAGCGGGTGAGACAACGGGGCTTTAATCGCTTATTGATCGTCGCTGGGATCGGGGCATGGAACATCGTAGCGCACGGGGAGTAAAAAGAAGCTCGGAAATAAACGCGGCCCTCCACTGGAGTACGTGATTTCATGAAGCACTTGTGCGTTTATTCGATTCTTTCCTCCACTGTTACCTTATTGCCGGTGCTGAAGATACAACGCTCCGAAAAATGGGTGAGATACGAGGCTACGAAGCGGACGGAAACCGACGCCAGGAAACTGACACATGCACCAACCATCCAACTTGCTCCCCCTTCCAAACTTTGTGTCTGTTTAGTTTATTATAAACATGTAATTTCAAAACAAGGTAGGAGATGTGCACAGTACGGCGCCAATCGCCAGCGTCCGCACACTAGTGGCGCACTTATGGTTTAATTTAGAGGGGGGAGCTCGAATGAAAGTAGGAGAAAGGACATGAAAGGAGGAAAGCAAAGGAAGAACTGCAAAAAAATATAAAGGCAGGCAAGAATATTTCTTGGCGAGGAATCAAATAAAAAGAAAAGAAAAACTCCGAAATGCCGTGAGCATAGTTCATATGACCTTTCGTTTGTTTTGTTGATTTTTTTTTTATTCTGGGGCCCTGCAAATTGGCTGAACTTCTTGGTGAGGGCAGACACACAAGCCGAGTAAGCTTTGTTAGCTTGAGCCAGGAAAAAAATATGCTCAGTAATTTTTATTTCATGATATACAGGGTTAGTTGTCGCCTTAATTTCCTCTCCGGCTCCATCTCCATCCCGTGCTCGGTAATTTACGGAGAGGCCTTCACCTCGACCATCCCCTGCGTACGCTAGCGGATAGCACATGTTGCCGCCAACAATGCACGTTGGTTTCTGAAAGATTGTTATGCGGAGGACTCGCGTTATGCCACTGAATTATACTACAGCACGTAAGCTCTTAATATGAGAGCCTCGGCGCATGATATCACAATGAAACATAGGACATCACTGCCGCCATGCCACATCGCCCGGCACTCCACGCGTAATCGATATTGATGAACTGTTTCTTGTGTACTGAAAGGCCCTTAATCAATTAAAAATTGAGCTGAGGATGGCCCGCGCGATGAGAGTGTTTTTCGTATTTCACTAATCTTCAGGCAGCAGGAATTTAACCGAACTTGTTTAACCAAGAACCCAACAAGTACAGTGAAAGTCGCCTGGGAGGTCAATTGCCAAGGCTCGCCGGAGTGCGGCACGGGGCGTCGCGATAGGGGAGGAAGCCATGAAATGGGGGGGGCAAGCGAGGCAGCGTTGAGGGCTCAGCTGGGGCAAAAGACAGGGACCTTGTTTAGGCGTCGCCCTAATGCCACCCACGACGGTATCGGCCCGCGGCGTGCTTGAGCCCTGGGCGTCACGGCCGGCCATTACCGCGAGGCGGCGTGAATTATCCTCGGCCTTTGTCTTTAACAGCCAGCCACGCTGGCCGCACGATCCAACGCGCCGGATCGCGCCGGAACGGGCCCCTTTTCTTTTGATTCCGCCAGGATTTCTCGTAAGATAGCGTTTTTCTTGCTTCTCATTTTCCCCGTCACGCGGTGTTTCAGGCAATAAGTGGGGCCACCGGTCGTTTCTAAGCCCGGACCAAGCGGAGAGAGAGGAGGGCGTTACGAGCCTCGCGCGCTCCTCGCGCGGTTGTTTGGCCCCTTGCGCGCAGCCGACACGTGGTAATGGCGTCCGTTTTTCCGGTCATTTGGGAACCAGCTCTCGTTAACACATCGAGGTCGGCCCCGGGCTCTCGCCCTCTCTCCCTCTCGTCTCCTCGTTCGCAGCTAAGGCGCGTGTTTGCGCGAGAGGCAGCTGCAGTGGGTAAAGGGGAAATCCGGATAATAAAACCATTAGCGTTCGATCCCCCTGGCGCCTATTGGCCGGCCCGGCCACTTCGCCAACACGACGGCGTGGCCGACGTGTTTCCATTCTCGGAGGAAGCCCGTGGCCGAGACATCGCGGTCTCCCTCGCCACCGTCAAAGGGTCCGCGCGTTTGCCTCGTCCCGCTCACACTCGGAAGCCCGTCGCGAGCAGACCTCCCGCATTAGCATCTCTTCGCCGTGGATCCTCCGAGGCTCATCACGAGGAGCCGGGCACTGCGTGCCTCGCTTCTTCGTGCTCTTCTTCTTCTTCTTCGCCTACTTCTCCTTTTTTTCCTCTCTCGCCGCGTTGGCCCGACAGCTGCGCATTAGGATGGCACAGCACCGCGAGAGGCGGAGTGCATTCCACGATGGGGAAAAGCAGCCTTATACGGCACGCACGCGCCTGATATTTGCGATTCTGATCAGTCGACTGGAGAGGAGCGCGCTGTTGTTCCCCAGGCGGCCTCTGCCTGAGTCGGCTACACGTTGTTGGGGGGTATACAGTGCAGAAGTCTCTCGGCACGCTATGGGCCGTGAACGAGGGGCGCCGCTCTCTCCGCCGAGAAATTCGTTGTTTTGGTGCGCACTCTTCTCGGGCCTTCTCTGATCATCACGACCTTGTTTAGGCCAGACGCGTGGAGTTGATGACGAAAGCCGTTCGATGCAGGCCCAAAGTTTCTGAGAGTGCTGATGATGTCTGGAAACGACGAGTGCGAACCTCTTCGCTGTGGAAATCTGGGGGGAGACGAGACCAACAAGAAAACTTTCTTAATGTTCTCGATTAGGTAAGCTTACGGTGCGAATACCTAGCCTTGAGTATGTTCCTTTATGTATCTTTCTTTTTCGTTTGCACAGAAATGCTACCTTTATGTTAGTCGTACAGGTTTCGGGAACTAAATAATGCCAACCTACACGGGACTGTGCCGTCCTAATTTAGCGCACTCGATTCGTGAACGATATTGTTATGAACACAAGTGCATGCTAAATGAGCAGAAAAAAAAATAGCACTAGAATGTAAGCATCCTGGAATGTGTTAGACACAAATCTACCAGAAATAAGCTAGTACGGATGTGGTAAATTAACGCCCAAGGAATTTCAGTGCTGCTCACACATCACGGTTTCCATGTTTCGAACGTGTTAGGAGTAGAGTGAAGCAACACGTTTTCTCTGAAATTTAAAGCTGCGTTCCTAGTAAAGTTTAACCGAGAATTTAAGATGATCGTGGAAGTGGAATTTAAATTTTTCACTAAACTAACAAAAAATTAATATAGTTTCATTTTTTTTATTTATATAACATTCTGTGTCGCCATTCAGTGGCTCTTCCAGACACGGTTCCTCTTTTTCCTCGCCAGGTCATATAACAAAAAATAATAATGCGGGTGCAAGTTTCTTCAATTTCAACGCGCCAAAAAGATAAGGAATATACCAAGCATGCTCTTGACGAAGGTTCGAACTCGGAAAGGTGAAAGAACGAAAACACGTATTTATAAACAAGCACATTAGTGCTTCGAAAGGTGAAGAACGAAAAAAAAAAAGCGTTTACAAACGAACGCACTAATGCTGACGGAAGGCTGCGTCCAAGCGCCCGCACTCGCCGAGATAAAGACGTACTCGAGAGGAGCCAGCCGCTCCTGCCACTGCGGCGTCTTTAGGAGATTAATCCCGAAGGTGCAAAATCTTTTTTCCGCCCACTAACCGGAGGCGGGACGCGGAAACTGGGGCGCAGGTGTTGATCCCGAAGAGGTGGTGCGAACACCGTACACCGAAGCTCCACTCACGCTCACGTCATCAGTTATTGCAGCCGGAGCTGTCACCGCAACTTTATGATGCTTTTTCAGCCACCCGAGCAAATGATGTTCTTCGCTTTCCACCGAAACTGCTACACGGACGTCGCAGCTATTGCTCGCTTTTCCGGCTCTTCTCTCTATTCTCTTTTCCGCCGCAGTGCGGAGAAAAGAAACCGACCACCGGCTCGTCCAAGAGGAGCCGTAGAGCAGTGTACACGCTAACGGAAGGGAGACAAAAAAGAATATATATATATATATATGGTCGACCAAGGAGAAAGTATGAACGAAGAAGTCCATGTTCTGCTTTCGTTCGGCCGCACTGTGCACCCCTGCTGCCGATCCTCCCCGCCTTTCCATTAAGCACAGATGATTGGTTCGCTCTGCGTCCGAGTAATGCCGAGGTACAAGGCGAAATCCCAATAAAAGCCCAGCCCGGTACTGAAGTGGGCAGCCGCGACGGCTGGAGGGGCATCGAGCGGAGAAACGAAATTGTGCCCGAGCAGCCGAGACGTGATGTATGGGGCCACCTGACGTATGTGTTAAGGCGCGCGCGGCTCCCAGGTCGTCGAGCTGCTGGCCCTTTCCCGGGGAAAAAAAATAGAACGGGCTCAAAGGGGGAAGGCAGAGTCTATTCGACGGTGAGCCATGGACGGTCAAGTGTGCCGCACTCTACTCGGGTTAAATGAGGCGTGTTTTTCATGTATTTAGAGCCTCTTTCGTACACTATATACTGCCCGTAAGATGCACGTGATACATACCTCCACGCAACGTTTTCATCTATTGGCAACGGTTGGTAATGACCGGGTTTGCATTGTTGTTCCGTTTAATAGATTGCGCTCCTTCACACCGCGCCTATCTCTGGTTAGGCAAACAGTGTAGGTGGTTAGGCACGTTGCCAAGGGCTGGTTATTATCTGGCGCAACATGCAGCAAGAGAGGCAGAAAGAAGACCGGACGACCGCTTCTTTCCGTGCTTCGATGTATAGGCGTGTTTCGGTGCTTATAATTCCTGGCCACATCGAACTATAGGAGACCTCGCTTCGAATAAAGCGTATATTGCACCGCCTGAGAACACAGCAAACAGAAAAAAACGGCAAGAAAAAAGGTAGCGTCGCAATTTTTCAATGACAGAGAGTTGATTGAGCGCCGCGTGGTCGCGCTTCCAGAGCTGTAAAGCGTAGTAATCTCTGCGTCCTGTTACGCGATCCGGAGCTGACAACGGCGGCACTCGAGTGTGGGGATGCTCCCCAACGCTCGCTTCGACTGTCTGAGTCGAAACAAGGGGTTGGGGGGAGGAGGGGGGACGGTGAAGAGAGAGGACGGGGACACAAGATGCAATTAATTCGAGCCAATTTGTTAATGCGTGTGCGCTGCTCAGTGACACCGCAGAGAGAGCCAGTTCGCTCCGCGGTGAACCCGCGTGGCCAGCGGCGCGCAGTGTTCAGGCGGTGGCGCTCGGAGGCGCAAATCCTCGCGGAGCGTATTAGAGGCATCGCCTGCATAATTTCCCGCATACGGCGTGTGCCCTGTGATGTATTATGCAGCGCTTGGGATTGAGCGCCACACGGTTTCGTGGTCCCGACCAGCTGTTGTGCTTTGGCCCGTCGGAGGAGCAACGCGCTGTATATGCGCGCCGTGCTTGGGCCCATTAAATCGCGCTTTCAACCCCCGCGTTTCACTCGAGCCGCGCCTTTGCCGTTTGATTCTTTTGATTCGCGCTCATCAGCTGCCGCGGCTTTTGTTGCTTCGGGGAGTGATGGCCTGGGGAACGAGCACATCGAAGCGTGGTGTTGACGTGTTATGAGTGGCGTGCACCGCTTACACCGACTGCGGCGTTTGGGTTCTTGTTTCCGGACGCGGACGAGTAATGCTGCATTTCCCGACCCGGCATTCGTGGCGTGGCCGGAACGGTAGCTGCATCCGGAACGGCGACAACTGCATCCGTGATGACCTGTTGTCAATTTTTTCGCGATCCGAGCTGAATGTCTTTTCTTCCGTTATTTGACATTAACCTGCAAGGCAAAACTGGCCAACGCTAAAACGTCTATACTGTGCTTTGTGTTGACAAAACTTATATACCTACGTCATTGTTCGTTGTTTTTATGGCGATGATGGGGATGGAATCGCATCCTGATTACTCCTTCATTATGTTAATCAAGCGGGAGAAGGAGGGATGTGTGGTTTCCTTATAGCATGCCTAAAAATATAAAAGCTAGGGGAGTGTCAGAGAAAGCTACGTTGTACAATAGCCTGAAGGTCCGTTTTTGAGCGGTGGAGACCACCATATTGCTCCGGGTCGCGTTAGTTGATCTTTTTTTCTTTGTGTGTGTGGGGTGGGTGGGGGGGGGCATGATGACGAGTGAAGCCTACATGTACTGTGAGTTGGCTGGCGGTTTGTCAGCGCAGCGAATGCACCTCGACCAGTAGTTATGAGTTACATTATTTCGCTTTTTACGTTACCTCACTGCACCCCGACCTGTGAGCAACTCGATTCAAGCGCACTTCACCGAATAGCCATTTATTCAGCAAAAGTTACCTGGCACGGCGGGCCGTCCTGTCCTCTTCCGGATTGCCGGAGCAGTACAAGTACCCAGGCTTGCACATCTACAAGACGTTTTTAGATGCAAAGCATATCTTGCTCTCGGCTCCGTCGTCCGTCGTCTGTCGTCCGTCCATCCACCGGCCCAGGAAGACACCGGCAACACTGTCGCTCCAGCATCTCATGGTCAGGGCTATGTCCGTCCCTTGTTGTGGCGCCGTCCACACCCCCACTGCGCATGCTCGGCTCATCTCGGGCCGGCCCAGGAAGACACCGGTAACACTGTCGCTCCAGGAGCCATTAAAGGGTAAGACACCACCGGGCGTTCAGCAAGCCGAGCATGCGCAGTGGGGGTGTGGACGGCGCAACAACGACAAGGGAGGGACATAGCCCCGTCGCATCTAATAAAATTACACCATCTTCCCGTAGGGGAACCCTGAGTAATATGCGAAACAGCCATGGGCTCAACGCAATTTCCCATTTCGTAGTTCCGATAAGTGAAAAGTGTGGTAGTTACCACGGAAACCAAACTGTAAATATAACGGTAGCTACGCACCTCAACCCAACGGAAACGACGAACTGAAAGCTAATGGGCACTTGAATCGACCCCATGGCTGCTTTGCATACTACTCAGGGTTCCCCTTCGGGAAGATGGTGTCATTTTTTTATATTTATTTGTGGGAACTGTCTCCTCCTGAATTCATGTTGTCGGACCAGTGAAGCGCAGAAGACAAAAAGTGACACCGCAACACCATCCCCTGAACCTTCTTTAATCTTTCCCCATATCCTCCTCTCCCTTCAAACCTTTTGTTCTCCGCACAAATAAACAATTTTGTAGTAGTAGTAGTAGTAGTAGTAGTAGTAGTAGTAGTAGTAGTAGTAGTAGTAGTAGTAGTAGAGTTAGTAGTAGTAACTACTACTAGTAGTTACTACTACTGTTAGAGGTAAAAATAGGTACGATAATAAACGATGCTATGGTAAAGAATGCCAATGTAACTCGGGAGCGCCAAAGCAACATTGGCTTGAGCAGGCTTGTTCATTTAACCTCCATAACAGTTATAGAAAGCTGACCGCATCATGAATGCTTGTGTGCATGCGTCGATTTTATAAATGAAAGACACTCAGTGTTTCATCTCACAAGAGCAGTGCTTTTAGTGCATCTTATATATATCCCATTGACCGTGATTAAAAACCGTTTTACGTGTACGCTTCCGTTGCGTAACTCCCACGGGTGTGTAGGAACAAGTTTGATTGCGTCTTCGGCGTAACGGCGTCCAAACTAGACCCATGAAAATAATCGACGAAGGTTCACCACTGGGGGGCGGTCGCGTCGGGGCGAACAGATCGCATTGGAAAGCAATCACGAAGTCGTTAGCGGAGCCCCTGCAGCCTCTCGTTTGGCGTTTCGATTTAGCAATCACTCTCGCCGCAGAGATTTGATTTCTCCGCCCAGCTCATGATTTGCGCGCTTACGACCCGTCGGGGGTGTCCGGCCGCCCACTTTGCGAAGTTTTGCCGGAGCCCGTTGCACGTGATTATGCTGTGTACCGCGAGGTAAGTTTCAAACTTCTGTGAATTTTTCGCTCCGAAGTGGAGTCCTGGCGCCCCGCCGTTTGACTACATCCGCGTCCCACTCGTTCGTCGGGAAAGTTACGAAAGTTAGGATTTAGCTCTCTGCTTTGGGGTCGATTAAAAGCAAGAACTGAATACAGGGAGACAACTTAAGAACGACTTGTTGCAGGGCTAGTTGATTTTGCTCGACGATGTTAACTGATCCCTAAAAACGACAGACAATGGGGAGAGAACGGGATGAGCGTATTCTGTAAACTTGCTGTCAATGAGAAATATTGATAATGAATATTGCGAAACGCTTTCAATACATTACCGAAAACTGCCTGAATGGGGTAAGTTTCAAAGAATAAAGAGTGAAATATGAAAGATAAAAAAAAAAGACAGCGAAGTGCGGTTACAATGAGCATGCACACAGCCTCCTAAGAACCATCGTAGCAGAACGGTAACTTGTATGTGCTGGACGCCCATACTTAGGACAACAGCCAGGGAAGGGTAATCCCAGAACGTTGCATTTTACGCTGAGCAAACCAAGCGCCGCACAGCTTATGGCATGTAAGTGAGTTGACAGGTAGAGGCGCATTTGAAACTATAGCATACCCGGACAGGTAAAAAAATAGGAGTTTAAATTTCTCAAGTGAAGTAGTCGAGGCATCGAAAACAAACACAAACTTCCGGACTGAGCAAGCCATAAAGCAAGCCATAAAGCAAGAAAGCAAGCAAGCAAGCAAGCAAGCGAACCATTTTGCATTCATGCTATGTGGCGGCGAAGCACCCCACGTGAATGCGCCAGCCATTCACGTGAGTCGTACTTCTCAAGCCCGTCCTACATGGTGCGAGTTTCGCCTGCGAATTCGCAGCTGCGGCACCGCTGGCGCAGCAAAGCGATCTATTCTCGCTGCTGCGTAAAATTGACAAATGTTTGGAACAGTTGAATTTCTCCCACGTGAACGCCGCTTGGCATTGGGTTTGTCACGGCAGTGAAAAAACTGTGG
Organism: Haemaphysalis longicornis; assembly: GCF_048455015.1. Lineage (NCBI taxonomy): Eukaryota > Metazoa > Arthropoda > Arachnida > Ixodida > Ixodidae > Haemaphysalis > Haemaphysalis longicornis. Next base: position 36,801,078 of record NW_027526361.1, on the reverse strand, counting down.
TTGATTCCTCTGTCATAGTAATCTGTAAAACACGAAAGTGAAACATGCAGCGAAATCTGCAGCTGAGCATGATTTGCGGGTCAGCGGCTGTCTTGTGGGTGTGCTTGGCGAGCGATGTCCTGCTGGCGGGTCGCTTCGGCAAAGGTGTACTGGCGTCATCTCCGTGACGGATATGACGTCAGTGAAATCTTAGTGTATTCCGGCATAAAACACTGTCGTGTTAAAATATAAAACCCGAAAACCAACGACCGGAAGTATAGCGTACTTTTTAGTACGAGAGGTTGCTTCCCCGCAAGAAGACCCTGTGTGTAGGGGTGCACCCTTTACAGGCCGCTTGCTTCGTTGTACAGGCGTCATTTCCGTGACGGATATGACGTAAGTAAAATCTTCATGAATCCCGGAATAAAACACTGCCGTGTTAAAATAGTAAAATAGATGGTTTTGTCGCACGAGCGGCGGCACAGCTGTAAATTCGCAGGCGAAATGAAATTTTCACTATGTCGAACGGGCTTCAGTGCGAATGCGGCATTATTCATCGCGACTTCGTTACAACCAGTTTTGGAGCCCCGAAAGCCGTTTAGTCGACATTTTTGTTCTGTATTTTGTTCTACAACTCAGTTAGGAATGAATGATAGCCAGCCGTGTTCCTGTTAGAGAAAAACTGCCGCTGGCTAGGTCGTTTAGGCGGGTCGCGCTTATGCGTGAAAGCGGGAACATAATTCATCGCGGTGTGTTGCGTTATAGCCAGTTTTCACGTCACAAAGGCCATTTAGGCGTTATTTAGGTCCTATATTTTCTTCTACTCAGTAAGTTATGGTGTGAAGAGCATTTCATTCACCCACGGCGTATATCCCAGGAAAAATATGGCATGATTCATCACTGTTCAAAGCTTTGTAGCCAACTGCTTTACGTGTGCCAGCAAACGGTTTCTCTGTAATAAAAAAAAACAATAAATTTCAAAAAATTTAAATATACACTTGTAGAAGTATTGTGCTCTGACAGGAGATTAACATTCCCTCAATCTAGTTCAGAAGGCTTGTTTGAACATCCCGGCAGCGTATACTCTGAGATCGTTTCACAGAAAAAAAAAAAACAACAACAACAAAAAAAAAACGATAGTATCAAGAAGGGATTAACAGAACTTCAGAAGTATAACCTAAAGAACCAGTAGGTGATTTTTTTTTATTTTACGTTGGCAAAGATACACAAGCAGTACGAAAGAGAACCCCAGCTTGTCTGTTATCATCCTTAACGCGCGCCGAAATTATACGCAATGAATGCTTTTTGTGTTGAGCTTTTTGGGTTGTACGACTTGGCTTAAGCACGACACTACTGCATGTCTAAAGGCTAATGCCAAAAAGAGGGCATTGATCGAGATTGAACGATAGGGGACAGTCGCCGTAATTGACGCATTTACGAGCCCATAAAGATAACTAGACGACTGATGGATACAAATATCATAAATCGCAGCCTGGCGGTCAGCATCGAGGATAATAAAGACAAACAGCCGACGGGCCCACTCTCACTCCGCGTGCACTCTGCGCGCAAATATGCGCCGTCACATGACGGTCGCCATAAATTCTCGGCTTTCGAATGCCACGTGGAGTCTACTGGCCGCATCCCCGCTGCTTGCCGAGAATGGGTAGGGCCCTCGTATCCGGTGAATTTGCTTTTAGTGGACCTCCTTCTGCGTTCCCCTCTCCTTCCCTCCTCCCCTTTTTACCACCCCCGACTCCAAGCCATATTTCATATTAGTCAGGCGCTGGGGCGTTTCCCATGTCGCAGTGATATCGGACTTCCGCATGGATGCGAATGCGGTAGCTGTGTTTTGCTCCGCATCGACCAGAATGAAGTGGTACATAATATCGTACTTTAAGGCAGTCATAACACCAACCAACTGAGTTTTCTTTCGTTGCTTTCACACAAAATTCTTGAAACACGAGTGATTTTTTTTTTCCGTTTTGCTTCAGTTTGATCTCGACATTGTTTTCCCCGTGCGTACATGCAAAGTTGGGACGAGGATTGTGATTGCTTGTGGAACTGGAAAGTATCAATATTTGTCCAAACTGGCGGGCAGATTTATTGATAATAACTCATCATAAAATATGCGACTACGTGTATTTTATTAGATCTGTCAGCAGTAGATGGGGTTAAACTGCCGAGGTGTTTTTAGCAATATTTTCGCCAATGTCAATTTGTAGATGTATGGTAAAGGTCATTGCATCCGAGTGCTGATTCTTTTTGGCCGCCAGAAAATTGCCTTCCCTCTGATACTGCCAGTTATTCCCTAGTACCATTTGTAAGGCGAAAAAATTTACGCCAACTTTTTTCAATTTTTTTTATCTGCCTTCATTATGCCAAGAATAGTAGCATCGAACCCCGCACCAAAGCTAATAACAACGTGTGATAAACAGCCTTCCTTTCTAGTTACCCGTATTCGTGCAACAACTGGAGTAACTTGGTACACTACATGTCATGATTGTGCCCAACTGAGGATATACGGCACTATCAATTAAACCTACTGCCCCCGTTTATTTCCACTTATTATGCTAAACAAAAAGGTAAACGGAGCAAAAATGCCTCGCATGATGTAGTTTGGTGGACGTAGCAACGATGTAGCCGGTTTCGTCCTTCCATTCGTTGATGTTTAAAGATAAATGTACATATTTCATCAGGGAGCTTCTGTAATGTGAAAAGCACAATTTTTTTTAATTTGTCAGGTATGACAACTGGCGTCTTATATTGAAGAAAGTTTCGAAATAATGAAGTCAACAACAACTCAAGTGCATAAGAAACTCGCAAGACTGGTGATTCTCGGAATGCTGTCCTCTTACGAGGCATTGCTGCTTTCGGAAAACCTAAAGAGTTTATACAACCTCGTGGGGAGAAGAACTCCAGTAGCGACATCACACAGCTCAGACATTTTAATGCTTTATTTTAACGCATTCTACGGCTTGGATTATTTGTTGGCAGTTGTTTCTCCGAAAACTTCTCTCGCGAAAAGTTTTAGAAATATATTTACTGTAATTAATTTCCGCGGCACTCCCCAAAAAAAATGTCGCGATAAAGTTGCGCGGATGCAACTACTTTCACTTCGGCTTGTTCAAACTATCCTTGAATTTTTTTTAATACTCACACTCGAACGCACGAAGTTCGCGTCTTTTCTAACGTGCCATTGCTGATACCTTATCACCGAGCTCGGGTTTCTGCATCTGAGTATATGCTTGTTCCGAGAACAGCCACCGTGACGGTTATCAGCTTGTCTTCGCCGCGTTGTTAGCACGCTGTCAGTCACTCCAAAAGTGTGACGCATCTCTCGCTCTCAGCATCCAGCTGGAGAGGCGCTTCCGGAGTCTTTCCCATCATTTCTTTTCCGGAGCAGCCGAGCTGTTTTTGACAGCCCCCCCCCCCCCACCCCCCTTCCCCCCGCTTGGAAACCTCGCTTCCTTGCCTTCGGCAACGGGCGAAATGTTGATAAAAGAAGCAGAGAAAATGTCAAAAGACGCAGAAAACCTGGACAAACATGGGCGGCTTGGCGTTACCCTAAGGTGCAATGGCGACAAGGGTTTCCCCGTTCAGGCAAACTGCTCGTTAGAGAGCGAAATCGTCGCCGCGCAAAGGATGGGGGGGGGGGGGGGGGGGGGGGGGGGGGGTAGTAGATCGCTAGGGCAACTCCCCCCCCCCCCCCCCCCCTTCCCCACCGCCACCCTTATGCATAGTACGCTCACCTTCGCAAAAACCGTGCACCCCTCGTCTCTCGCTTATCGTCACCGTTGCTCCGGAGCCCGTTAAGCCCCCCGAGGGCCGTCGCAAACGCCTCGCGAGCGATTTCCCCCTAATGACGCGCTGCGAGCCCGTGGAGCGCGGCAACGCTGTGTGCGGAGGGAACGCGACGCGCACGCCGAAACGCACGCGACGCTTGCCGTCGACAGCCGCTCGGACCTGACATTGCCGTGCACGCTATCAGTTACGCGCAGCACGGAGCCGAACACCTGGAAGGGCTGTGTCGAGGAATAGTTGGGCGATGCGCACGATTTGGAGAGCGGCTTTTACTTCGATTCCGTCTATTCTCTAGTGAACGAAAATTCCTTCCCTGCTTTCATGTCTACTCTTTTGTCTATGCGTAATCCGCCTAGAATTGGAGCGAATATAGAGAAGTCCCGCCCATAATGCGGGACTTCTCAAGAGTTATACCTGCGATATTCCGTCGCATTTAGGGTTCAAGATTTGTTCAAGAATACAGCCAAGAATCCAAGAATACAAATCCAAGAATACTTGGATTTGTTCAAGAATATAGACAGATTCCCTAAATAAGAAGTTGCGTACATTTCGTTTTTTTTTTTTTTTTTTTGAGGAGATGACTCTTGCACGAAATGGTGTACCAACCAAACGCATGTACGTGCAAGAACCGAAGTGTTATCCTCTTTCTTCTCCCGGGTAGATAACACAACCTTGCGTTATCGCTCATTTATTTTTTTGGCGAGCTATATATATCACTGAAACAAGCCGAGGAATAACTCAATGAGCATAAATACACGAAATAAATATTGGCGTCAAGTGCAGAACCTTTCCAGCCATACTAATCAGGGGTTCAGTTTGTAAAAAGCTAACTATTGCCCGTTTATTTTTATTGGCTGCTCCTATGAGCGTCTGTAGTGTACAGTTAATGAACTACTGCCCTTAGTAGCACTTCGCGTGCACACGTTAGCACAACCGCATCGCTTTTTTTTTTTGTTCACCTGGTTGTCTGCAGGCATGTACATGTCTTTATACCAGAAGCAACAGGACCTCCAAAATGACTTCGCCATTTCGCAAGTCAATGGTAATAATCCGTGAAAGTTTAAAGCAGTATAGACGTTCGTAGCTGATACCGATTGCGAACACGGTGGAGGGATGGGTAGTGCCCAAGCGTATATATCCATTAACACTGCGGCAGGCAGTTTATAAAGCCGCTACTTCCACCAGGCTGCGCGGAACTACACGGGATGGTTCGCTCAGCGCATCAAGCGCTCACGTCGGGGCTCTCGGGCGTCGGAACTCGTCGAGCCGGCAACGCACGAAACTGAACCGCGCGAAGTGAAGTTAGACCCTTCGCTCGCGCCCGCGAATCTCTCGCTTTCCTCCCTAGACGGTGCCCGGCTAAGCGATACCCCGCCGCCACGGCCCTGCGTGTTTCGTCATAATTACCGACCTTTCCGCCGCACTCGGGCACTCCTGCGAACGGACGCACGGCACCGGACGCGGCTGATGGATTCCTCGCGGGAGTCCGGAAGGGGACGTCTCGCGCCAATTCTCGCAATAATTAATCGGAGTCGTCTCGCGGGAGCAACGGGTGGAGGCGGCTCGCGTGGCCAGTTCGGAGTGAGGGCGCTGGGTGAAGTCCTGGAAACGTAGCGTTTCCTTCATCGCCGACCATCGGAGGACGCCTCCTAGGTGACAGTAAGCTCGAACGCTGTTGCCTCGTGGCCAACGTTTTCATCACGTGAGATTGATGACTCGCCGAACTTACCGTATTTACTCGCATAATGACCGCACTCACGTAAGGATCATACACCTGAAGTTTGTCGTCAAAGTTCGATTTTTTTTTATTTCCTGCGCAATGACCGCACCCTCAACTCCGCAGCAATATGTTGTATGTGTGCCAAGTCTAGCTGATGATGGTCGTGCGTACCTCTGTTTCCTTTCATTTCAAAGACGACATGCCTACGTTATTGCGGCAGACTTGCCGATAGCGGTATCGGCAAGCATGCTTTCAATAGTGATGAGGAAGAAACTCTCACTAAATGCACTTAATGTAATCACTAGACAAAGAAAAAAAAACGCGCTCAGGTTGCTGCGTCGGTAGCCATGTCTGTTTTGATGTCCCGCACTGTGACAGTGGCAGCCAGTTATTGGTCGAACTGTTGTCACCTCGCAGCAAACTCGTTCCGGCGGATTCGGTAATTCATGAAAACACTGCATTTTGCATCAAATTGCAGAGCGGTTGGCGGCGGTGTCCGTAGTTTTTATTATGTTTTTTTTTATTATTATGTTCATGAGACCCGTAGTAGATGTTTTGTACCACAACTTGCTTGCATTTTCTCTGCTAAAAAAGTTTTCGCGATAACTCTACCCCGCGTAATGAGCGCGCCCCTAAATTTGCATTAAATTAAAAAAAAGTGCGATCATTACGCGAGTAAATACGGTACTCGATATTTCTCTTTATTGCGCAACATTAAGCAGGGCGAAAAACAGGTCACGGGATATACTACGTCCGGGTGTAGGAAAAAATGGTCCCGGAAAAAATTGGTCCCAGAAGAAATGGTCCCGGAAAAATTGGTTCCGGAAAAATTGGTTCCGTAAAAAATGGTCCCAAAGCCAAGGTAGGAAGAAATGGTCCGGGAAAAATTGGTCCGGGAAAAAATGGTCCCGGAAAAAAAAAATGGGCCCATCTCCCCGCGAGGGGGACTCGAGTAAATGCGTCGCATAGGGGGTGGGTGTATTGCGTTAACGTTTAGTGTTTGGGGGGTTGGTGCTATCACGTGTACACCACGCAGCTATCACGCCGCTAGCACGCCGCTGAGTCGCCAACGCACGCCCCTGACGACGTAGTTTGAATGAGTCAAGGATATAAGGCGCGTTCGTAGCCTTTGATTCTGTGTCGGTTTTGTGGCGGAGTGGGAAGAGCACCATGTACCTCGCGTTCCGCCCACAGGTAGTGAATGCGTTGTATCAGCAGCTTCTTGACGTAGTTTAAATGAGTCAAGGATATAAGGCGCGTTCGTAGCCTTTCATTCTGTGTCGCTTTTGTGGCGCAGTGGGTAGAGCACCATGTACCTTGCGTTGCGCCCGCAGGGTCGTGGGATCGAAACCAGGCGCCGGTAACTGTTATTTCTTTTTATAGTGTAGGGGGAGGCTGGCTGCTGCGGACGCCGAAGCACGGGTGACATCGTGAGTTATACAAATGCTCTGCATTTAAAATGGTCCCAAAGCCAAGGTAGGAAGAGAGCGAGGGAGAGACAAAAATTTATTGTACTAATGAGCAGGACGTTCTTAGGGGGTATATCACGATTGCCCCGCGCGCAGAATCCCCGTCGCTAAAACACAGCGACGTTAGCCCCGTGTCTCATTTGCCCCGCGTGCAGTATCCCCGCGTACCATTTGCCCCGATGCCAGTTTCCCCGACCAATTCTCCCGGGGCGATATTATAGCGCGTTATTTTTTTTAAGTGACTATAATTTTTTAATTAGAGTAAACTAATGTTGGAAGGTCTTCTCAAGAAGAAGATTGGGTCTACCGCTTTCCCGAAGTAGCACTGGGGCGTTATGCCTTCTTCCCTTAGCTGCGATAATTTAGATGAGAGTTCAAAGTACGATGGCGGTAAAGGCTATCCCCCCCCCCCCCCCTTCCCTCTCCGCTCGGGTCTAGGACATTTCGGTGCACGGACAGGTCGGTGTATGGACATTTGGGCGCACGCACGTTTCGGTGCGCAAACTTTCCGGGAAACGAATTATCTTGTGTTTACTTGTTTTAAACAGTCATTCTATATTTCCGCGTAACTTGGGTTATGGAGCCCAATAATCTCTGCAGTGCTTGCACATTTACATTGATGTCATTTTAATTGGTGCCAGTTATTTGAATAAATTGAGCATTTCAATATTTTTGTTTATACCTTGTTCAGGAAACATTTATTACGCAGCCAACTAATTAAATCATTTCGCAGGCCCTTTTATTTACTACAGCACTTTATAATGTAGATTCGCTCTTTTTTGCCGCATGCACATCAGCTAAGAAATCAGCCGATGTTTACGATGTATTTTGCAAGTAATTTTCTCTAAATAAATGGCACACTCCCACTATCGCAAGACAGCACCTTTACAAACATTCGGTTGCTCCCAAAATGCAGGAAATATGAAGTGTTTCAAGCAGGCAGCGCTGTGACGCTAAAATAAACTTGCAAATACTGTTGTCGGCAGCTTTTTCTTACGGAGACTAGAATATCGTCATGAAGAAAGAATGGGCCTTTTTGAAGACAGCTGCAGCTTCTATCTCTCTTAAATCTTGCTAAAGTGTGTATGGACGGTTCCAGGACTCGCAGTTGTTTGTGCGGTTTTAATCCAATTACTCCATTAAAATTTTTAATTCATGCTCAGCCCTACCATCCATCCATCCATCCATCCATCCATCCATCCATCCATCCATCCATCCATCCATCCATCCATCCATCCATCCATCCGTCCGTCCGTCCGTCCGTCCGTCCGTCCGTCCGTCTTTCTACCCAATTTTCTTTGTTAGATTTTGATTTTAGCCTCAAAGGCGTTAATTTCGGCCCCTTATAAGAATATAAATCATTCAATCTCTTTCTCAACCCTTTAGCTATAACGCAAAGGGACAAAATAAAACCGCAAAAAATTTCACATCCGACTAACTTGAAGAGAAACACGTTGACTGGGCCATGGGACCATTTTTTCCTAGATGGTCACTGGGACCATTTTTTCCGGGACCATTTTCTCCGGGACCATTTTTTCTGGGACCATTTTTTCCGTTTCCGACTACGTCCATACCGTGAGGGGTGGTGTTTATGGGGCACAACAACTGCATAGCTGGTGTGTCCACGCTTGAACCGGAGCTTCTGGAGCTCGCTTTCTTCGGCGTCCATCAGGTAGGGGACGGGGTCCATTAGCGAACACGTGCCCTGACTGCTAGCAGATCTTGAGCTGCCGCCGTGAACGATGGTTTCTAGGGGATATGTGTACTTGGTGGCTGCTGACGGTGATTTATGTCGGCGTTTGCGGCGGGCATGCAAGAGACTGCGTCCAGTCTACGAGCGTGCATGCGGCGTCGGCTGTGGTGCGTCGGCTAATCCACGAACTGACAGAGTCACGCGCCCTGATCTAGCAGAGTGGGCGCTCTTTGACAAAGCGTTTTGTGAGTTCCAAACAAAACGTCAAGAAAAAGTATCACTAATTAAGGACGTTAACCAGTTTATACCAGCGTAATTCCTATGTCGGAGCAGTTTCCAGTCTTCTGTGCTGCCGCTTTATAGCGTCCCCGCTTTTGGAGGCGTTGGAGGCGCTGCGTATAATTTAAATTCTCGGAAGCGCAGCGAGTATATTGTGAGGGCGGAATATATTCTCACTCTAGACCATTTTTAATGCAAAATAGGGTCGTTATAAACCAGAATACTTGGTATGAGTCACTACCAAATTGAAAACGGCTTACGCAGTGAGCGCCTTTTTCGCTTAAAAATGCAACGCTTAATTTACTGCAGGATTTAACCTGGCATCGGTCGCGTCACTCGTGTCGAAGTATGGCCGTACTGGAAACTTAAGATCTAAAGCTTACACTCAAGAACAAAAAAGAACCCGAGCAAGGAGATTTCTTATTATTTTTGCATAAAGAAACAAATACTGTGAGGAAATGGTTCGCTAGCTGCTACTGTTGCGCGAACGTAGTTACTTGTGCTTGATCGCAGGGCGACGAGTGGGACAGCCAAAATGCCTGTTTTGAGGAGGGATAATAGAAGTCTTCCTTAAGAAGAAGAAACGGACGTGGGCAGGGCATGTAATGCGAAGGCAAGATAGCAATTGGTCATTAAAGGTAGAAGAGTGGATCCCTAGAGAAGGCAAAAGTGGCAGGAGGCGGCAGGAATTCAGATGGGCAGATGAGATGAAGAAGTTTGAGGGGATAAATTGGTCGCAGTTAGCACATGACCGGGATAATTGCACATCTATGGGACAGGCCTTTGCCAAGCAGTGGGCGTAGATAGGCTGGTGGTGGTGATGAAGATGATGATGATGACGATGATTAATAGAAGTCTGGAATTAGATAGCGTCCGTTTATAGAAACAAGTACCATTGAGTACGAAGTAATGTAATTGGATCACTATCATCTTATGAATGCGATCGCTTCACAGGGAGATTAATGTACTAAATAAAGACAAGCTACCCAGTATTCAGATGTATGGGCCTTATACTCTTTTCTAGTCATTGCCCTCTGCAGTATCGCTGTGGTAATGTTTTCAAGCTTATCTAACTAGCGAACTCAAATCATCAGGCGTCTTCCGGATGGTCCTTTCATATTTGTATTTCTTTTCTGCCCAAGTATTAAGTGGTACATAAATCTTCAGTTATGTTGTTCATATAATAGTGCATCTCGGACGATACTCCATGGCCTACTCCCATGTCGATATTCATCATTACAGAGCAGCTTACCTTGCTTTTGATGCGTTTAATTTCGCTACCGCACCATCATGTTGACCTGGCACAAAAGAGTTAAGTCATTCGGAACACACCAAGCAACCTTTGAAAAGATCAACCCAAAGAAAATAAAATCTCAGACATGATTTCAGCGGCATCAAATCAACGACATTTACCTGCTCCCCAGCGTCACAGCGAGCGTCACTCTCCAAGAAATATTAAATATGCATCGATTGCTCTTTTTGGAGATCGATAAACTTAGGGAAATGCCTTACGCACAGGGCTATCTTCGAGAAATTGAGCCCGTAACAGCTTGTCGCGGTGGAAGTTTTAATTTGGGGTTAACGCCCTGGAGCGGTTGTTGTGTGAAGTAGTGGGAAGTTACGGGTTAATCTTGTAATTCGCCTCCCCCACAAACATAGAATATGTTACCGCGAATCAAACGCCGTGACCTGGTATTTAACAGAGCCCTGTTCGAACGAACGAAAATAAATGCGGCAAAATTCAGAGCCAAGTTTGAAACGTCGTGGAAATCCGAAGATGTATTATCTTTTTGTTTTTGAGATTATAGAACGTGGTTTTGCGCGAAAATTAAAAACAAAAGAAATAAGAAAGATAACAGTGAATTTCGCTGTAAGGTTTGCTCAACAGCGCCCATTCCAGATATCGCCCACAAAAGAGAAAGAGTTCAAAGTCCTCTGTTGCGCTTCTACTTTTTGCACTTACCACCAGCCGCGAAAGCGGCTATATTGGTCTAATTTTGGCTCGAAAAGGGTCTGCACTGTTTGGAAGATAAAAAGCCGGAGCGTAAACTACCTAGAAAGCTGACGTGCTCAACTTTTCTTTCTTCTCAACCTGAACAACTAACTACACGCCAAAAGCTACAGAAAAACAAGGCTCAACACCGGTCTCCAATTATGAGACGCGGGGGATTCATTCTCCTAATTGAAGCAGCTAAATGTGGTACAACCAAGTTCGTTTCTGAATCAGCGCCCTTGGGTGAACGAAACGCAAGATCAAAATGAAATTTCGCAAAATTTTCTCCCCAGAAGGAAAGAAACACGATTCGACGAACGCGCACAAGGGCTGAATAGAATTTGTTCAACGTGCGCACGGCGAGGAGTCCGTATATATACACCGCTCCCTTTCTTCTAATCTTTGACGTTATTTCCTCCGTTTCACTTCCAGCGCTCACAAAAGGCGCGTAATTTAAAGCCACCGCTTCACATACGGCCAGAACAGAATGTGCTCCGAACGATAAAAAAGCCCGTGTAGCCGAGCTCGCTTTCGGCCAGCGTTATCTGGAAAGTGCAGGCTGCGAAAAGAGAAGCGCGACGGGGCATGTGTGGGTGCGTGTGTGTGTGTGCGTGTGCGCGCGGGCGAATTATTAATACCCTTTTAGTTTGGGGAAGAAATTTTAGGCTTAGGAAAATAATCAGCGAGAGTAGGCCTTCGCCGAGAGGCGCTTTTACTTTGCTGGGCTTGTTTACCGATCACGGGTGGCCGTGCGCTCATTCGTTTGCATGTTTTCTTTCTCCCTCGTTATATAAACAAGAGTATTGGCGTTAAATGAAATGGCGCGATGGAAATGTGAGCGGGCGGAGTTTTTTGCTGATGCGAACTGTGGGTTTGGGCTTGCTGCGTTAGCGGGTGTTCTTGCTGTTCGAGATGAACGAAAACGCGAATTAGGCGCTATAGAAAATGAATCGGCACGTCGCAGACGGTATTAAGAGGGTTCATCCTTATAGATTGTTGACGTGTGCAAGAAGCGGCTTCCTTAAAAGTCGGAGGGAGCTAATTTCTTTGGCATTCTTTATAGGAGTCATTTCTTTCAAAGAGAGCTTACATTATATTGTTCTTTTTTCGTCTTTAATGTATGCCCTTTCTCCCTTCCACTGTCTTAACCCGGTGTATAGTTGAGTTAGAAACCCTCCGATAAACACCCTATAAAGAGCAAAGTCGAATTTACGTAAATGTTGAGATGAAAAAATGCTTACTTCAAACTAAAAAAAAAAAAAAAAGTGGTCGCGTATCTGCTTTTCTCGCTGCGAATGTCGACGAAAGATGGGAGTCTTTCGTCGACATTTGCAAATAAACGCCTCTCTTCGCTTTCCCGCTGACCTCTCATGCTGTTCCTCTCCCGTAGCGCGCCTCTCAAGGTAAACGCGCTCGAGGTTTGCTCAAGTCAATTTAAATTTACCGCGTTCTACTGCGCCAGGCCGGGTGCCTTGATGCCAGCGCTGCCATACGGCGGAGACGCGCGGGAATCGAGGCGCCCTACTTCAACGTTTATAGAACCACGTTGCCCTTCTCCACGTGCGTTCCGAGCGGAATGTGGAACCTATCTAGTGGAACATTTCGTAACTGTTGCCGTTTGATTTCTGAAAATGCCGCCAGAAGCTATTGTGGCGCGGGCGACTGCAGGTGACGGAGTGAATTTTTTTTTTTCTGCGGTGGATGTAGAATTTGCTAGTGCAAAAATCCGGCACCCATGATTTTTTTATAAGGGAATTAAATTTCACTTATGTAACGATTTTTTGCCTCATGTTTTCGTAATGTTTGTTCTTGACCAACAATGTTTACAAGCATGAACATACACAGACGGACAGACAGACAGACAGACAGACAGACAGACAGACAGACAGACAGACAGACAGACCAAAATTTCTGCGTTTAAGTAGCCCAAGGAAGACTATCGTAGTTAATAACGACGTTTTGGGGGGTAATAAAAACTGGGATAAGTGTGCGCGAAAGAGTAAGGAGCAAGGACAGCACCCTTGGTCGTGTTCCTGAGTGTACGGTTGGATTGGATTGGATAGGGTTGGATTGTACGTAGGGCTGGATTTGGTGCCGAGACAAAGGATTGAGCATCGTGTGTTGTTCTGTACACCGTGGTGTAAGCAGGTGGATACTTGAGAAGTGGTGTGGGAGGCGCTCGCTTGGTAGTGTATCCGTCTCCCTATGTCGGAGTACGAAAGGGGTAGGCTATGTCTTGTTACTTCCCAGATCTGTAAAGCTTGAGTAAAGCTTTAGACATGATGGACTAGTCCATCATGATGGACGTCACTAGTCCATCATGGAGTAAAGACATGATGGACTAGTGACGTCCGTAATATGAATCGATTGAGAATCGATTGAGCAGCGTTTATGATCTATCTGTCTCCGTTACGTAATGCCATCACAATCCCAATCCTGTCTTCGGGGTGTTGAGGGATGACCTTTGAATGAGTTTCGTTTCCGTCAATGAAAGATTCCGGCCCAGGTACGTCAAATAGCTTCGCTGTAAAGAAAGTTTCGGGGTAGCATCGTCGAAAACGCGTGATATCCGTAAGAAGTGGTTGACGACATTTAGAGCACCGGGAAGCCGAAAAAAAAAAAAGAATTGCTTAGCACGCGATATTGCCATTTTCATTTTGCATCTTGCACATTGCGTCCGTCAGAATTATGTTCGCAGCGGCCGAGAATCGGAGTCGCGACATGTTGCTCATGATAAGAATGTAAAGGCCTCTGTCTACAACCACGGCATATGACGAGCGAAGCAAGTGCTTATGCCTCTTTCTTCACGTCGCAAATGGGAATCATAGGCGGGCGGATTGCGTACATGGGAAGTACCAGCCGACTCAAAACAGTAGACGAAGCTTCCGTTGCCGCAATGCGGAATAACGTGTTGCACGACAGAAAAGCATAAGCGGAGAGTGCAGCAGAAAGTGCTTAATAAACCCGGATCACGCTATCGTCGTATCAAAAGAAAAATGTTTCGTTATAAGTGCGCTAGCTTTTTGAGGTGACAGTAAACATTTCATGCCACGCTTTCGCCACGACTTGAGCTGTTCTGGCATATATCTCAACTTCGGCCCGAATTAGACGAGGTGCAACTTTAAATTAACCGTAGCCCTTTATTAGGGCGCACCTCAAAGCACAGGTGTGGTTTAGGTGCGGAAAATTTGATATTTGACATGAGAGGAGAAGCAACATCGACGTGACATGGTTGGGTAAAAAACGACGATGGAACAGGGAAGGAATGTGCTTTATCATCATCCAGACTTGGCAACGGTGTCATGAATGAAGATTGAAATGTACAAAAACCAATAGCAGTGATATTGCACACGTTTCGTTTATGTGTCTTTCCGAAGATAACTATAATACACTTGCTCAAACGTATGCGCAAATAATGGCGCTGTCTTTTCTAGCGCCGAAATACAACTATATATCCGATCCGTTCATGGGTGCTGTCTGCCGGCACTGCGCTCAGATTGACACTCCTTCCTTTTTGCCCCCGCGAAGCTAACGCCTTTTTCGACATCTTTCACTTTCTTGTCACAGTCGTAAGGCAAAATAACTGTCCAGGAAAAGGAACGCGCGCATATAACGTACACGGCGAACGTCAAGACTGGGGAGACAGGAACAGAGCAAAGCGACACAGGGCCCTTCGGCCACGTGTTACCTCTTCTGCGGCTAATACCCCGTGCTGCCATCTCTCTCTCTCTCTCTCTCTCTCTCTCTCTATATATATATATATATATATATATATATATATATATATATATCTCTCTCTCTCTCTCTCTCTCTCTCTCTCCTTCCCCTGCGGGCTGCGCCTGACATGTTCGTGGTTCCGTGAACTTCCGCGGGCGTGACATCTATTTCGGACGGCGCCTGACGCTGACGCCTGGCTGAGTCGACTTCGCCATTCGCGAAGCTTTACTCCCAGATTGTTCCCCCCTCTCTCCGATCTCATCAAGATGAAGAACGAATCGAACTCAAGCCTGGATGTCTTTGTACAACGAAAATTGGTGCGCTTCTGTATGTATGCCTGCAGGCTCCACTCCCGCACACGAAAATAATTTGTTTCCAACTGGGCCAAATCGGAGGTAGAAGTCTCGCATTGATCGGCTTGCGAAGTTGTGTGCGCGAAAGGAAGGTATAATTTCTTGGGCGCACGTTCAAGTTCTGGGGTGGGACCGCAGTGGCTATTGTTCTGTCGAAGGTAAGAAAAGAAAGCACGTGCTTGTGCGAGATTTGGCTCGCGTTCAGGCGTGGAATAATTAATCCGTAGCCATTTACCACGCCGTATCTCCTGGCCCTTGTTATGCCGCTAGAAGTCCCCAAATGGAATTTTAAATTTTGTGTGTCTAAGTACTGCGCGCCCGCACTCGATTGTGCGAACATTTTAAGTCTTCTTACCGCTGTCCTGTGAGCTTTTCTGGTCACCGTCAAACGGTCATATACAGCTTTTCGCCAAACTATTCCATGTACTTTTCAGGATAAATTAAATAAAGTTAAGAACTGCGGGCATTGATCACCTACATATGGTCTGCCCGGGCTGACCTTAGTTTCTTTGGAAATTCATAATTGAACGAGAAGATCGTCAGGGGTATCCCGCTCTATAATAACGTTATCCGTTCCATCTTCTTAAGGAGAGCAATGGAAACTCTTCAATGCCATGCTTTGGGCCAAAATCGATGAGGGAGGGGTTCACCCATCACCGGTGTTTTATATTTGTGTACCTTGCGGACGAATTGGCTGCTTATTATGAGCCGTTAACTCCGCTTTCGACTTCTCCTGGCTAGATGTCGCCGTTGGTTGGGGGTCGGTGGAGATTGGCTATAGAGGCCAATTTATCCGCTTCCCATTGGATATGTAAGGATTGTGGAGGGGATTTTGAGTACAGACAAGAGGGATTTAAACAAGGTTACCGCCATCTTTTAAGAATCCCTGTGCTCCTGTTTTTGACACTCTTGTACACGTGCCTCTCTCTGGCATTCGCATCTCGTACTCTAATCGATATATTAAAAGAGCTTTCATCGCTTGTGTCGGGTATTTGTATATCGTTCGCTAGTACGGCCAGATAATTAAAGCTGACTGGCCCGATAAAACTAGATAATAATAATGCTTTATTATAACCAAATACAAAATACACATGCGAGCCTAGCCACAGGAGGCTTGTGGGGCAGTTCCCGGCAGCTGACAACGCTCATACATAAAAGTTTGCCGTGATGGATACAATTCACTTCTCGACGAGATTAGTCATACAAATCAAACAGTACAAACTTCATTTGTTTACGACTGCTTAACGAAAAGACTTCATCCGGTAAAGTGTTTAGAAGCGAGGGGACATAGTGAATGCGAAGGCGTTCGCCATATCTAGTGCGCACCCAAGGTACATTAAAGCGGAACCGCGGGAGAAGTTCGCGTACAGTAACATAGGCCGAGCAAAACTCCTTAGACCAAACGTAATTAAGCGCAACAGTCTGCTGGAAAAGGTGCGAAAAATTGGGCATACGGGAAAAGCGGAAAATGCTCACCCTCCTATCATACTGCACCCCATAAAGAACAGACTTCAGTATAGATTTGAGAAGGCCGCCATTCTTGTTTTTCCAAAACGATGAACAAAAACAAAAGAAACATAGCTTCAACTATACCGTGGATGCTTCCTGGGAAACAAAAAGCACTATCTCACCAAAGCAAGATCCGGCTACCCTGGCACAGTATTTAGCCGAAGCCTGCCATTGATTTACGCAAGCGGCCTTAGTCCTGTAGTGGACACAAATAAGGTTATAATGACCGAATGACGACAGCCTTCTGTTTCGCATTAAGAGTAGGATGACGTACCGAATGTGGCGATCTTGAATAAGGCCTTTTTGAGGATGATAAAAAAGAGAGCAGGAATACGGAGAAATTCGTCTCACACCCAACGAGTGAATAAAATTAAAAGTAAAAATAAAATAAAATAGAAATTAAAAAATAAAATTAAACTCGCACAGTATACGTATGTGCCCATTCGTACGACTAACAGATTCCGAGTATCCGACTTGACGTTGAGAACCCCTCAAGCTCGTTATAACGCTTCTCAAAAACCTTGGGACGATATTCTACGAGTAAAATTAAATTTGCATCCTGGGGACTGTTTTAGGAAGCGAGTATGACGAAGAAATAGTTTTTCAATATTTCAGCATTGTTCTGCGAGGGATGTTCTGTGGGAAACAAAATAGGCTGCGCCCGGTACAGCAAAGGTACAGTTCTGGGATATGTTAGTAAGATTTATGTTTTGTCTTCGTTTTGACTTTACAGTGTCCAGGCAATAGGAGGCCTTTATTTAGTTGACGCGTAACAGGGCAAACGTATATAATCTTACGGGCAACGTAAAACTTTTGCAAGAATAGAAGGACTCGTTCATTTTCCTTACAATACACAAATTATAAAGTGGTTTTTGTTCGAAGGCGGCTGGTCTGTTTGCAAGAAAAGTTACGAAATAAAAAAAAAGCCATTTGGACCACGGAAGGTACTCAGTACTTGGAAAACGGTCGAGCCCCTCTATGGACATATAGGCCCAGTAGATTCAAGCCTGATATAGAGGTGAATGATTGTCGCTGAACGTCAAAAAATATACGGGATAAAAGTCAGACACGGAGCAAGAAAAATAAATTCGGGACGAGGTTGTTTTGTTTTCGAACCTCGAGGTTGAAAAATGACTTTGTTAACCTATAAGCTACGCCCAGGAAATCGAATGCGGGATGAAATTGCCCTTCACCCGAAATGTGGCTCCAAATGTTTTCTGTTGGACCTTTCGAATTCCCCCATTTTTTTTATTTGTGTTCGCTTCGCTAGGAAGGGTTACATAAAACAGAAAAAACCACTGCAATGTTTTCACGAAGCTCTCCAGACATGCTTGCGTTTTTTTCTTAGTGACCAGCTTGGAGTGGTTCCAATATAAACCCTTTTCTTCGTCGTAGTTCCTGGTGCACACAGTTTACTTATCAGTGCCTTTTTTACCGTATTCGCACCTTCAATGTTCTTTTTACTTTGATTAGCGCCCTGTTTTCAGTGACATTTATTTCGGTGTCCTGAAAGCTAGCCTTAGTCAATAAACTACTGTGGTGAGGACGAAAAATCCCGGGCCATCTCCACTAACGTGAAAGCTACGGAGGGGCGAAGCATGCAGTGTATAAGTGTATTCGTGGCGCCTTGGTGTTTTTGCCCACAGGGATGAAACCGTTGGGGGGCAGAGGTATACAACTTTGCTGTAAGTCTGGTGTCTTTGGAGCACAAAGCGTTCTGGCGCGAGGCGTTGGAAAAAGAGTTTCCCGGCGGGTTGCTCTTTTAGTACGCTGTTTTCCCACGGAAATGAAACTTTCTTGCACGAGGCGTTCGAAAACACGGAAATAAAACTTTCTTGCACGAGGCGTTCGAAAACGGGTGTCCCAGTGTGTTATTTTTATACGCGTTACGTTGTGTGCGAGGCGGTGGAAAACGAGCGTACCGGTGTTTTGGTATCATGACTACATGATGCTACGGCGACATGAGACGACGACGACGACATTAGACGCCGACAGCCCAAGCCCCAAAGCGGCTTCGCCCCTAAAATAAAGTGCTCAGATAGCGATTCGCTCAATTGCAGTCATTGAGGTACATACAAGGGGAACCATTGCGGTTAGTCAGATTATGGTGTTTTATTTGATTCGCAAGCGCAGGTGCCCCGTTTGTGAAATCGGCGAGATTACGTCGGACGGTTCTGAGCTGAGAGAGGGAAGCGACCGCCGGGGGAGCAGAAGCGGGGGAGGCGGAAAAAAACGTTCCGCTCAAGGTCGAAACGAACGCTCCCCAAATAAAACCCAAAAAAATTTGCCGCGTATCTGCTCCTTTCATTGCAAGTGTCGAAGAAAGACGATAGTCGACTGGGGCCTCTGGCAAGCAAATGCATCCCTTCTCTTTGCGCTCACCTCTCATACTGTTCCTCTCCAGTCTCGTTCATTCCAAGATACCACGCTACAGGTTTGCTGAAGACAATTTAAATTTACCGCGTTGCACTGCTCCAAGTCGGGTGTCTCGACGTTAGCGCTGCCGTACGGCGGAGACGGTCGTGAATAGAGGCACCCGACTACAACGTTTATAGAACCACGTTTCCACGAGCGTTCCAAGCGGAACGCGAAACCCATTTAGTGGAACCTTTCATTGCTGTCGCCATTTGATTTTTTTGAATTCCGCCAGGTAGCGCGGGCAACAGCAGGCGAGGGTTCTTGTAGTTGATGTAGCATTTTTCTTGCTATCGCAAAAAGGAGGCATCCGTAATTTTTTTTAAATAAAGAAACACTGCAAATATCACTCATGCATTGATCTGCTGCATTATATTTGCGTAATGTCTTGTTCTTGTTCAACAATGTTGACAAGTACAAACAGTAACACCCGACTTAGACGTATAGATTTGGCTATGAGTGTATAAGACTATTGCGCATCACCTATGATGCTTTGGCCGGCTGGCTGAATCGAGTGACAGACAGACAGACAGACAGACAGACAGACAGCCCGAAATTTTCCCATTCAGGTAGCCCAACAAAGACTATCGTCTTTAAAAGCGCAGCTACGTGGCTCCAATTTTCTTTCTTGAGAGAAGTCCATGTGGATCATAGAAGACGGCAGATTCAAGGATAGGTTACCGTTGGTAGGGTACCCACCGCAGCCAGCGCCGGACGCGAGCTGAACAATACCGCCAAAAGCCTTTTGTCAGGAGTGCTCATGAGTCTTGCGCACAACCTTAGTTCACAAAGTTAAACGTCACTATATTTTTTTCAATCATCGTCCTTCCAAGCGCAGCACGTCTTCTCTCTTTCCCCTCTATGTGCTTTCCCTTCCCGATACACAAGCGTCCGCTGTGTCTCAACGGATTTTGGTGCACGGGTGCGTCTCGGTGCTTGAGTCGTTGTCTAGAGCTTTATATTAACAGTTTCTGCACGAGTGTGGGCAAAGTAAGTACAGTCAAAACTCGATTTAACGAAGTTTAAGGGAGTTGAAAATTATTTCGTTAAATCGAGAACTTCGGTCAATCGAGTAGGCGTCTCGTGGTCAGTTAATTCGGTGCATTCGATTATACTGCAGCGGCATCCATCAAGATTATTCGGAGTCGTATTTGCGAAACGTAAATGCACCGAAAATAAAATTTCGGCTGGCGCATATAAAAAGAGTCCACGAAATTTGTTACCTGAAGAAAAACGACCCCCGGGGGACTACAAATTTATTTCCCACCAAATAAGTCGGTGATGTTCGCTTGCGTGCGCCTTGAATCAACGGCCGCACGGATTTCTCATGAGTTTGTAGCGCGTCCAGACTCCAGTGCGTCTTCCATATCCTCGTGCGCTCCGGCAAACATCCTCAGCATATCAAATGCACCTACCACTAGACCTGGTGTCGACCTTTTTTTTTTAACATTCATTTAAAGTTGTAAACAGAGCCAGGACCATCTATGACGTGCGAGCGAAACTTTTTTAACCCCTGGCGACATCTGGTGAATTCAATTAAAAATTCCAACCACCGTTTTGCGCTGCGCAGTTCCGTAAAAGCGGGACGAAGGTGCTCCGCCATGTTATCTTTGGCACACCATGAATCAATTTTGAGACGTTCTCTACAAGATAGACCAAAAATTAACACTTCTT
Source organism: Haemaphysalis longicornis (assembly GCF_048455015.1). Classification (NCBI taxonomy): domain Eukaryota; kingdom Metazoa; phylum Arthropoda; class Arachnida; order Ixodida; family Ixodidae; genus Haemaphysalis; species Haemaphysalis longicornis. The sequence continues at coordinate 36,780,476 of NW_027526361.1, read as the reverse complement.
GAGCTGGCTTTTTTGAGAAAAGGGGCATTAAACCGGAACAGATCATGGTATTGGTTTAGTTATTTCGAGTTAGTCAAAGCATTGGGCTCTATCGGCGTCGGAGGGGGGATCGGCATATCTTCGTTAATTGGGGACTTTCGCAACACCGAGTTACGCTAAATCGAGTTTTGACTCTACCTGTCATACAGCGGAACTGTGAGTAACAGCACTGCTTGTCTTTCTTTTGTTTTTCAGGAGATGCATAATGGCTCCCGCTGTTCTACCCCGCTGCGTGCACTGACTACTTGAAGGACACTAACCGACTTCCCTGGAAGGACATGAAAAGTGAGTCCCAAATGTCGATGATTTTCCATTTCTATTCTTCAGGCGTGCCGATAGAATCACTATCTTGCAACGTGTCGTGATGCTCACATCTTCGCTTAAACACTAGCTCTGATTTAATTGGGACACAAAAACAAGGGTGTTCACCCCGTTCACCTTTACAGTTAAGAATAAGCACAATCATTAAAGTTGGAATCTGGCTCAGTCAAAGATAATCCAGAATTGAAAATTCGAGGGGACTGTAGGTGGGACCAGAAGGAAAAAGTAGAGAGAGAGAGAGAGAGAGAGAGAGAGAGAGAGAGAGAGAGAGAGAGAGAGAGAGAGAGAGAGAGAGAGAGAGAGAGAGAGAGAGAGAGAGAGAGAGAGAGAGAGAGAGAGAGAGAGAGAGAGAGAGAGAGAGAGCAAATGTTTATTGCAAAGGAGAAGAGGTCGGCTTGAGAAAGCGATCTTGGGCCTGCTACATCCCACTGGGGGAAGGGTACTGAGGATAAAAAGAGAAAGGAATGAATATGAAAGGTATGCATAGGAAATGACAATGAAATCGACAAATGGACAATGTACAAGCAGTAAAACCAATAAACGTCGCACATACAACGGGGTGCTGAATCAGATGATTACAGTCCACTTTTCAGCATTTGATTCTTGTCCATAAAAAAAAAAACACACTGATACATTATTTCGCAGTCTTAAATTTTGTCGCAACCTAGAGCCGAGAATCCAGAGAGGAGTCACTAAAAAATATAAGCAGGGCTTTAACGGCTAGGCTTTGTTTCCTGTTGTCAGCCCACATGCCCAGAATCTTTTGTTCGGAGAGAGGGCGAGTGTACAAGCGTAGTAATGCTGCCTCCAGGTTCTTTCGCTCACTAGAGTACCACAGAAGGGCGGACCCGATTGTCCAAGTTGTGCGTAGGACTAGGGCACCATCCGATAGGAATAGGTAGAGGTACATGGGAGGGGCTTTCGTCCTGGAGCGAACATAGACTGGCGGTGGTGATGATGATGATTATTATGATGATGATGATGTTAGCGGTCTGGTGATGATGATGATAGTTGGGGTCTGAAGGGGGCGTCTGGCGTAAGCGAGAGGAGACAGGGAGGGGTCGCTTTCTCCGAAGGCGTGAATAACTAAGTTCTTCCCGTCTTTTCTCCTGTTCGTGTTTGCGCTTAGCGTTTTATCTACAAAGCACGTGTGGTGTCCACTCAGATATTAGTGTTGGGATAGTTTTTTGTTTGAAGAAAACAAATATACCAAATTTGGCTGGTAGAGAAGGGTACGCGCACATGACCAGCGAAAAACTTCCATTTGCGGTTCCCACTACGTCAGCCACGCGGTAAAGTACAGCATCAATCGCAATCGTGTGCGCTGTTGAAGATCGCATAAAACTTCCCCGGCGCGATATAGAGGAGCTCACCAAAAGTAAGGTACTTCAAAAGTATTTCTCTATTGCACCGTTTTGCCGCAAGGCATCCAAAGAATAGAAAAGGCTCAGACATAAAAGCTGGCATATAGGTGTAAAGAAGCAGAAAAAAAACAGGAAATAGGGGGGAAGAGATGAACTACAGAATACCGTAGCTGGGTGGAGTGCGCTTGCTTTTGCAGTGTTTGAAATGCGCCCATTTGGAACAATACAGTCGAGATGAAGGCACGGCCGTAAAAGAACCCGTGATATTGAAAGTCCTACTTCTTCGATGGTGGTCTGGAGGCACGTGATATTGACAAATGAAGCAATGTGACTGGCGGCATCGTTTGTCTCTGGCCAGCGAGAAAGCAGACAAAACAGGGTCGTGAGAAAGCGTTGCGTTCTGCTGCCTCCTCTCCGAAGAATCAGTGCTGGAAGCTCAGTGAGCTATCCTTACGAGGTGCACTTCCAGTTACAAAGAGGTGAAGAAAAAAAAAATAAAAAAAGTATTCAATCGCAAGTTCAGTCAACCTATGCAGGGAAACAAATGCAGCGAATCGAACCTACGATTTTGACGGCATGTTCAGCAGTATGATTGAATGTAACGCGCCGGATGTAGTCACTTTTCCTCACGGTGTTTTATATGCGTGAGCTTGCACACCATAACATAAGAGGACCATAGCAAAAAAATTACGTTAGGTACCTATTAATTTTCACCAGGTGGTACATTCATGATGAGAACAACGCTTGGAGAATTTTTTCGGCGTCCGTGAGGTGGATGTCAGTCCTTCTACACGTTCCACACACACCTTTTACGCGCGGCCACAAATTATTGAAGATGCATGAAATAATTATGACAGATTAGCACTGCAATAAAGGAATACAGGAATGAAAAATAAACGTGAAATGGAGCTTGAAGAATAGTCGTCGTAGCAATAATTTCATTGAAGAAAGCGAAAAACCGTGGTCTAAGCAAATATAAGACTGAAATGATCTGGAATTGAGCCGAAAAGTAGTAGCTGTAGCGATGCTTGCCTTTCAGAAAAGGAGGCACCAAGGTCTAATTTGGGTTAGTAGGTGATGATTGGAAAATGGTGAATGAGGGCAAATACAAGCAGGGAAGTTCGAGTTACAGAGTTATTTCTTGATGGGCACTGTGAAGTTTGTATTGTTTTATTGCCTTGTGAGTGCAACCTGGATCTGACAGCATAGATATAAGCGTGCTATAAAGAGGGGTACAGTTTCAGGAGCAGTTTATGAAACGTATTATCAAGGAAGCTCATAGGTCTGGCCTGTTATATATAAGAGATTATTGTTTTAACTACAACCGTTTTTTTAAACGTAGACATTCTACCTGTGGATAGGTCTCCCCGAAAATGGCAGTCCGTAGTCTCAAACGACGAAAGGCGTGTGGTCGCATGGGCGCTGCTTAGACTAAGGAGAAAGTACATAGTTGTGGCCTCCAGTGCGAGTAGGAAGGATGTAGTATTAAATTTATTCCTCGTGGTCCGAGCACACGGAGGGGTGGAGAGCATGAACAAATTTTCTTCGATAAAGGTTATATTTCAACCTGCCCTCCATTCTTTGAAAGTGGACAAATGGTCTGTGGAATCCTGGCGGAATGTCATGAGCCTTGATAACATTCTTTGAACTGCTTCTTGCACGTTTTCGTGAGATGCTTGAAAAACTACCGGTGCTGTTAGCAGATATCGTCTGTTATCGAGTCACAGTTAAGGCTATTATGCACTTATTATCGTTCTTGCAAGATCATTAGACTTCTTTCGTTTAATGAAACTGCCCTACACTCGTAATGACGGTCCGAAACGCGATATCTTGTGCCAGAAACGCCCTTTCTATGAAGAAATGAGGTTTGGTCGCATTTTGCGCTAGTTGCACCTCTGCATAGTTGAATAAACGACTAAAATTTTATTATACCGTCCACGGCAACCAAGTGCTGGTTACTGGCTTGATATACTTCCCTGATATCAGTTAACCGACGAAAATTAGTGACGACACCGGGAACGATGTTTACCACAACTGCTTTATTTTGAGCGTTCCCGCTGCTCAAGTGATCCCTCTTAATTGCCACCTCACGGATATACAATCGGGGCAGTACAGTCCTCTGCGTGGATACTTTAGCCCCGAAAGCTGAGAGCACGGACCCAGCCACGTCACGCGAGGCCGCGTCCGCAGCAGACGTCGTCGGCACGGCACGAAAGGTTTGCCCGCCTAAGTGCTCTTCGTCTAGAACGGAGGCAAGGAATGGAAGAGGGTCTGAAATGGGCGCCCTTCATTCAAAATGGAGCTGGCGTGCAGAGAGCCGGCGGCCCACTCCAGAAGTGTTGCTTCATTGAAATGCGAGCCGGTGGCTCGAGTTGAGGACTCGAGTTCAATTAGGCACCGTTTCGCGGGAACCGCCTGTGAATCGCGGAAGCGGTACGACTTTACTGGCAGCGCAGACTGTTGCTGGCCAGAATTTAAATATATATTTATGTAGGGAGACAGGACATACACGTGTAAGCTTCAAGAAGTCTTAGCTCGCCCTTCGCGGTGGCTGGAGGAGCTATCTGACGGCCTCCGCTACGTGCTTTGAGCTGAGAGTTGGGTAGAGAACCGTAATTGCCTGCTTCGCTACCGCTCTTTATTTTAGTGCTGTGCCAATTGATTTGTTGCCTATTTGAAGTTTTGACTTTTTATTCGCGTGCGCACACTCATATTGATCCCGATGGGCTTGACTTGGCTTCTGTGCTTGTAAAAATTCTCAGTAAAAGCGGGAAAAACTTGAAAATTGGCTGTAATGTTTTACGAGAAACTGTGAAGGACGACATAGCCAGCTAAGCGCTATCAATATTCCTTATGTTCTTTCGGTTTACGATATATGCTGATGCAGCGTTGGAAGGACAGGAGGAAACAGAGGAAGAGAAAAGTGAGGGCGGATTGTCAAAAAAATTATCACGCGAAAACTCCCGACATACGCAAATGTTGCACGTGGATTCAGTAATAATTTAATTTATTTATTTTAATTGTTTACAATACTGCCAGTCACCACTGAGACCCCAGCAGGTGGGTACAATGTACAGATATAAGGAACACTTATCAAGCCAAAGATTAAGCTATGCGTAAAAGAAATGAGCGACAGCAACTTTGCACTTTGCAGAAAAGCAATTTACATAATATTTACACCTCGCACTCATACATGTTATTTTTCATGATAAATATAATTGATTGATTGATTGATTGATTGTAGGGTTTAACGCGCCGACGCAACGCAGGCGATGAGGCGCGCCGTAGTGGAGGGCTCCGGATTAATTTTGACCACCTGGGGATCTTTAACGTGCGCCGAAATCTCGTACACACGGGCGTTTTTGCTTTTCGCCTCCATCAGAAAAGCGACCGCCGCGGCCGGGAATCGAACCCGCGACCTCGTGCTCAGCAGCGCAACGCCTTAGCCACTGAGCCACCGCGGCGGGTATGATAAATTAATAAAATGAATAAAAATTTAAACATTCTGTACTGCATACACAATTACACACGCAAAGTACAAGTACGTGATGGTTATCGTGATGACATAATAGGACTGGCACTTAAGACAAGCTAGGCGATCTTTTCAAGCTAGGCGAACTTTTGATTCGAAAGCAGGTAGCGACCTAGCGTTAGGGGTGAGATGGTCGAGCATATTCCATTCATGGATGGCAACCGGAAAAAAAGGAGCATCTAAACGCATCATTATTACATTTATACTCTACTAGAGTGTTTGTATGTTTGTGCCTGGTATTTCGCGCTTGTGAGTAAGAACTGCATTTTGAAATTAAACATTCTCCCGACATACGCAAATGTCGGGATAATGTAAACTCGGAGCTCGCCGTGTACGACCGTCACTAACACGCTGGAAATTTCGCGTTAACCCGGAGAGGTCAACAAATGCTGGTTGACATCACTTTCGTATGCAACCAGCGACTATAATTAAGGTCCCTGACATGAACCCCGAAACATTCGTAGGCTTAACACATTACGACTAAACAAAAATCCTCGGAAAGATTTTTTTTTTGTTTTCGTTTCCCTACCTGATCAGAAAATTTTTCTTGGTTTTGATTCAGGTATATGGTACGCGGTCGCGTTCAATAGGCTTTTGTTCATTTTGTGTCAAAATATAACCGGTGTAACAGTCCTCATTACCAGGTGCTATACAGTATGCCTCGCTTACTTCACGACTCCACCGATATCAATCACGTGCCAAAACAGCCGTGTCGTTAAGATGCGCAGAACAGGTGCTCCAAGCACAGCATGAACCGTCAAATTCCTGCGGGTGGCAGGCGTTTCCATGCAAACACATGCATTCTAAGCGTGTTGTTATGCACGTCCATATTCATGCACTGCGTTCTTCGTCCAGAAGCACAACGTGCTAGCTAACCCAACCAAGCACCGGAAAACGTTCCCTGCCGTCGTAATGTGTTAAGCCGACGAGCGTTTCAGAGTTCATGTCAGGGACGTTAATTATAGTCGCTGGATGTATACGAAAGTGATGTCAGCCGGCATTTGTCGACCTCTCCGGGACAACGCGAAATTTCCAGGGTGTTAGTGACTGTCGTACGCGACGAGCTCCGAGAGCATTCCTCATTTAAAATGGATCGGGCTGTGTCCCGACTTATTAGTGAACAGTCTCCACAATGGCGTTTACGGGACAAATGGCATCCGTGCTTGCGGGCGTGCCGAAACTCGTATTGTGTTGATTGTTTACCCTTCGCAGCGTTGGTTAGCTATGAAATTGTGTTGTATACAACATTACACGAAAGTTGGTCTGGAGAAGTTATCAGTTATGCGCGCGCGGATCTTGAGAAGATGGACTTCTTAACATCTATAATTTGAATTTCAATCATGGAATGTCTTTAGCAGCGCCTAAACCGTAATCAATGTTTTGTTTTTAAATTTATAATTGCATACGTACAAGGAGGCTCAAGCCACCCTGATTAGGGTGTCATTATCCGAAAAGCAGTCAGCACGCGCCTGCGCAATAGCGTGCGTGACGTCAGCGGCGGAGCGTTGGCGCGCGGGCCCATGAGGTTTGGAGCGTAGACGTGCCGCGTCCATTCCTCGTGTCCGGGCTTTGACAGAAGCGGCAGAAAACAAAGCGTGTGATCTCCAGAGCTGCATCTCAAAGAAGCATGATTATTTATTGATCAATCTCGCATTTGTGTGTGCGAGCGTGTGCGCGCAGTGGGAAGTGGATGTTTATTTAGATGCAGCAAGTAAGGTCATGTCGTCCGATAAGTGCTCCGATATACGCTCAATCAGCACATCGAGAATTAATGCAGCGAATACTAAGCCGATGAATGTTCCGCGTTTGGCCGTTGCTTTCCTCTTATGTCTTTTACTCCAAACCTCGGAAAATAAACTCCGACCTTGTCACAAAAAGTAGCAGTCAGTCCTCAGGGACACAAATCGTAAGCAGCCTCGAGAAATCGCGTCGTCACTTCTTGACAAGCATTCGGTGATGGACGCAGCCCACGACCGTGCGGTCGGCCGACCGAGCGAAGCAGATATTGCCGCTTACAAGCTGCCGAAATACAACCAACAGTTCTACACGAATGTTTCGCTTTACATAGGTCGCAATGACGTGGATCCTGTAATGGGTTCCTTGTGCTTTGATGAGACTGTTAAGCTAACCATACGGATGATAATAGATAGCAGGGTGTCCCAATGCAAGCCGCATCCCGTATTCGAGTGTGTCAATTCATTTCCATGCAGACATTCGCGCGCTCAAAGCCAATCTTGATGCTCTTTAAATGCAAAGTAACTCCAGCTCCCAATAGCTTTGAGCTTCTGAGTGAAGGCGGTATTATTTTCGTATATGACCCTGTTAAAATGGAATGCTGGAAGGAAATTTTATTATGAAGATGAAGCTACATATAAATGATCACTACTGCACTGACTACTGCACTACTGCACAAAAATAACAACATGCATGCGCATGCGGCTTAACAGAAAACTGTCACGTACTAACGTCACACTGGCAATTTCATTAAAATGTAATCATTTACACGAACATCCAGAGATAGCACAGTGTACGTGCTGACATTAGTTTTGCTTCTAACTTCGATTTTAGCTTCCAACATCACGGGAGAGTTGTAAACGTGATTTCATCCATCAGTCGCCTTAGCGATCGCGCAGCTGAAGAAAACTTTGCTGTCCATGCCAATCCCCCTTAGCAGCAGAGCGATACTATTTCACGGCTGGAGAAGAGCAGCTTGGAATGATGCGGCCGAAATACATACACTCAGGGCCTAAGAATAAGCGAGCCGAGACCATGACAGCCGCAAATAGTCACTGATATTAAACCTCCTTGGCTTTTGTAGCAGATGCAAAAGTACTGGAAAAATATTGTTTGAAAGAATGTCATGCAACCAACTTATATACTTATATACTTATATGCAACCAACTTATATACTTATATACAACCAACCTGAAAGCCGCTCAGTGTTCGTTCGTTAAAAAAGGAAGTTCGCAATAAGTATAATAATGCGACGTTCCGTTTTTAACGAAGTGAGGCGGCACAATCACACAGAACGACCGTCGGGCAAGGGCAATAAACATTCACTTACTTTGGATTTTGACGACCATGCTACATTCGGTATGATTATGCTGTCTTTTACGGTCGACGACGCGAGCGCGTTATTATGGGATCGCTACAAGCTTTCTTGAGTACGACGGAACCAAGCCTTCAAGGAAAGAGCAGAGCAATACACACGCTAGTTCTGTTGTCCAGCGTGTTACCTAGCAGGGGTTTATCCAGAATTTCATTTTTTTTTTTTGGGGGGGGGGTTGTCGAAATACTCTTTTGGGGGTGTTGGGACGGCGGGAGCGGGGGGGAGGGGGTGTATAAATCCCTGTTGCCCTGCGTGGGTGTTGTCCTGCCTTCTTCTTGTGTACGCGTCTTCAAGGCTGGGTTCTGTCGTTTTCCAAAGTATGTATACCAACACGCCCATCACCAGGCCCTTCTACGGTATTCTCTCAATTGAGAGTAGGCTGCTGAGCTTAATCGTCTGTTCGGATGTTTGGGCGCGTGAGCACGCGCTTTTAGGCATTGCTCGAACGCTTTAATTCAAAATTTAGTGGAACTACGCTCACTGGCTTTGGCGCTTTGACGAGAGTATTTTGTCGTGTCGATCGCGCAGCACGCTTGAAACAGTATCTGACACCGCTTCCGCTGCTGGGTGCCCCGCCCTCAAGCACTATCGTACACCAATTAGCCAAGACTCGGCGGAGAAGCCTCTCCACTCAGCTTGATGGATAGCGCTCTCACGGGAATGCGTGGGTGGCATTCGGTTCGGACGAGTAGCGTCAGATACAAACAGCCTCTCCGGCTGGATGGAGAACTCCTGTTCCGGCACTCGTGGCCGCGCTCGAAGAAGCTGCGAGGGAACGCTGAGAGGCCCATTCGTACAATGTGTCGGCACCATACCTTATCCGTCTTCTTTTCCTGGCGAAGGCAGATAGCCCTAATTGACGTCTGTTACCGCGCTCTGTTTGTCATGACTATGCCGAGCCGCTTTTGTTAAGCCTAAGAAGCTCTTCTAGCAGACAACCGGCCCCCATGTTTACGGCACATGTTTTCCGCCTCCTGTGCGGCATTGGGCATGTGTCGCCAACTATAACGAACCTGGCTTGAAAGGGGTATATGGGCTTCTTGGTGGGCCTGGTACTATTTCACTCTAACGTAAAATTATGAAACTTTGGTTAGATTTGGAACCAGGTGTATAGTAGTACCTACCTGGTACTAGAGACTATTGAGGCTGCCACGCTTTAGGCTAAAGTAGAGTAAACACTCGCTACAACGAAGTCCTAACGACAGAAAATTCACTTCGTTATAAGCGGTATTTTGCTAAAAACGGGAATGATTTTTTCCCCCTGCACTGCAGGTACACCACCAGAGACTACGTGTAAAGCGAGAATTAGCACAAAGCTATTTCATTATCGCGAAGGTTTTAAATTAACTGTATTTGCGCCAGGTATTTGCTGCCACAGCTAATGTTTCAGTTGTTCTCACTAGCATGCCCAATTAACACCATTGCCAGTTCCCTGCCGAACCAGCATGAGCGTGTAGGGCCGGGCCCCATGCCAGCGTGCCGGTAGGGTTTGTCGAAAAACGTCGAATAGGTTGCCGAGGGCGTCTCGACAGCTGTCGCCGCAGCTGAATTACCGTACCACGTCGCTGCGATTCTTCGCGGATGTGTTTTTTAGCCGCTAACAGCTAGTAGCAGTTTCGTCTCTTTCTGCCAGCGAAATAGCCTACTTCATTTTTTTTGCCTGCATGAGCCGGGCCTCACAACGTCTCATTGAAATCGCATTTCCTGTGCCGTTTCAGTGTTTCCATTAGCTGCGGAATTCCGTGGCGCAAAAGGGGCACGTGCGTGAAAAATTGATACCCTCTAACGCAATTACTGGGTGGGCAGAAAAACAAGCAGGTAGAAAAAATTCGACAATACAGCATGTGCAAAGACGGAAAATAGGGAAAATATGGAAACACGAGGAAATAGGGAAACGAAAAGAGAGGAGAAGTTTGCTGGAACATTTTTGCCCTTGGGCTCCCCCAGAAGCGACACAAATGAACGCCGAAAGGGGTAACGGCGAGCATGAGAGTATATAGAACGCGTGGTCACATTTAGGAGCCGCTTTCGCGTGTTCCCGTTATTTGGAGCCTAATTGAAGGCCCGCAATACTGGCTCCGAGCAACAGCACGGGCCGCAAAAAGAGCCATGCAGCAAACATTCTTTCTGGGTCACCTTTAATGGGCGGAAATGCTTTCCAGTCAGCAGCCGCCACTGCCGCGAACCTAATTCCAACGCGCGAATCTGCCTCGGGAACCCCTTGTTTGGCCTTTGCGCTCTACCGTCTCTTTCCTCTTTTTGTTCCCGTTGTTTTGCCGGCGTTATAGGACTCATTATCTCATTACTATCCCAGAACAGGAGAGCCGAGCCGCGAGAATGCCGTGTCCGTAGGCAATCTGCCCCAACAGCGGGTCCGGACACGACTTCCGTCATGGCTGAAACAATAAAACGGCGGTAGCGCTCCCAGTGTGCGCTGGCAAGCGAAAGAATCCAAATCAACGCGTTCTGCGCCGCGGAGGTGGGCCTTCGCGTGAGCCGTACTCTTCGCCGCGGACGCTCTTTCGAAAGCGGGAGCTACTAATTGCGATAATTCAGTTGCTCTGATTCTCCATGATTAAGGATAGGAAAGTTTCCTGTCGATCACACAAAGCTGGTAATCGAATAACCACCGTACGGTTATTCGATGATGATTCTCTGAGGACAGTGTCCTGCGCGGTACGTCTATAGATGTCGTCCCGTGTCGTATCTTCTTTGGGCAACTATTCATAGAATATATTTACACAGTAAGAAAGGAGAAAGCGGTAAAAAATAGCGAAAATGGCGAACGATTTAACTCCCTACATTTACATAAAAATGCAGATTTGGCGGAAGTAACGCATTTAATCGTTATAATATCAAAAATGGAGAAGATAATTGTTCGGAGAGAATTCTGAAAAACAAAAATATCAGAAAAATTAAAATAGAAAAATTGGTGAAGCTTGCGCTCAGTCGCGCAAGGCTTGAACCACAGCGAAGATGGAGGACTTCTTTCTATGTAAGCACTGAAGGACACACCATATCCCGCATTGTATTGGCTTGAAAATTTGTATTTACATGTTCCGTAGTCGCTTTTCACTGTGTTGGTAGTAGTCATCGTCATATCCATCTATATCGTCGTCTTTCTCTTGCATGATTGGAGGGCCAGGATCGTCTTGTCCGCAGGCTTTCACTTTTCACCCAAGTGGAACACGTCAGCACGCGCTAGAACAGGCGGCAACTGGCTTCGCGAACTGGGCGTCTGTAGCGCAAGCTATCTTGTGCTCCTCCCTTCAGACTTGCACGCTCGTGAACTGTTTTCTTGGCATTTTATGCGAACGCCCCGCGCAAGCCTGGACGACCCCGGGTGCTCCTCGTAAAACGTGTGCATACGTGCGCGGTAAAGGGCGGGAGTAACTATGACAGAGAACTTTCTGATGACGCTGCACGCATTACACAAGCTCCGCTGTTAATAGAGCAACCAATACTGGTGCTTGGCGTTACTGTCCACCATTCTGGACAATGGTGGCCTTGTGCCCCGTGCAGCCGGCCTTTCTGTTATTTACAATACGAAAGCTTAACGATTAGGGCCCAGATTAACAAAACTGTCTGCACGTAAGACGTAGTATGAGCAGTTTTTTAGTACCCCGCGCCTTGGATACCACCGCTCTCTTTTTGCGGCGAACCAACCGCGCACAAACGCCGAAACCTCACAAACCTTTACGGGTGAAAACCTTTACGGGCGAAAAACTCTGAAAATCTAGGGACCCTGATCTATCAGGCGGACATCCGTCACCCAAACGTCGGTGCTATCACATTCGGGTGGGGAGGGAGCGCGGCGCGCTGCTGGAGGGAATATCTAGTGGTCCCGCTATCTGTGACGTTAATTGTTTCGTGCTGCGAAACGCGAAGCGGCCATTCAGACAAAACTCGAACTTGCTTAATTTTAAAGAACAATCTTTTGCTAACTCACGCAGCTCCATCCCAGCCAGGAAAGACGTCCTTAAAAAACTCCAAAACTCCAAAACTTCAAACATTTTTGAAGCATAATGGTCTGCTACAAGGTCGAGAACAGCTTTACTTATTTTATTTTGAACCAAACGTAGGGCAAAGTAAATTTTCACAAAAAAACGTTACCGAAGGCAAATCGAGTTTAATGTTCTCACAAGGGCCAACAGTGCAAGGATAGGGCAGACCTAGCACACATGCTGTCCACAGGCGTCAACGTTAGGTCGCAAAACCGCTAGTGTAGAGCAATGGCAGACCGTATTTCTCAGCTCCGACCCAACGGATAAATCTGGGCCATTTAGCTGGCCGAAGACGCTGCCAGAGCCCAAATGCTCTTGGCCGATGTCTATGGGATAACTAACTGTAAGGCAATACATCTCTCTCTGTCTCTCTCTCTCTCTCTCCGTCTGATCGCCTGATGCTTGATTTTCGCACAAAATATCGGTTAACGTCCTGCGGAGGTTACACGAGCTTATATGCTATAAAGTTCTGTTTATATTGTATAACTGGACAGTGCGCTGTAGAAGAACCAGTTCTGGCATATTCTCACTGTATACTACTATTTTTATACGATTGTATTCAACGTTTGATGATATCTCCAGGTTCAGAATATTGCGCGCGCATTCTATGGCATTTTTATGGCACGTAGAGAGTCACAGTATTGCTACAAGGCAGACGGGGCGAAGACACCACAACATCGACTTAACAATGCAGACAACGACGCCACCGCTACAAACTCAAGCAACAGCGAAGAGATTCTCCAGATATGTACATTTATTTACTTACTTATGCATTTCTATTTATTACATGAACTTGATGATGTTTTGCAATTTACAAACATTATTCCCAATATTCTTCATTTCTCAGACGACACTTTGAAGGCTCCACGTCAAGGGACAAACTTCTTTCAACCATATTTTATGGTTAAGAGTTAAACCTTTCTTTTCCTTCACTGATCCCCCTCCTTCGTGAAAGACGAGGCAAATAATGTTTATTCCGCAAGAGAACAGAACAAAGGACGATTTTCCCGCAAACCGCGGGCAAAAGTTCGCCGTGAGCCGCGTTTATGCTTTATCGTCCGCAGAAAAGTTGGCCCCGAATAGCCGTCGAGCTATTAGCTCTCGCAAACTGCCCGCTTCTCTTTCTTGTTATGCAAAACGGGATTACGGGGTCCTGGCAGCGCATGCGCGGTGGGCGGCCGGAATAGGAACGCGTCGCGCTCCTTACGTCCCAGCCATCAACCTAACGACACGTCGGAGGCCTCCCCGATGTCTTCGCCGGCCGTTCTATCTTGCATCGGGGTTTTCTACGGGCGAGGTCATTACAATGCCGCCGCCGTGTCCCCGAGTTTAGGGCTGAGATGGGAGAATACCCGGACGGGCGATTTCCTGCATGACTAAAATATGGACGGCGCTGCTCTCCAAGGGACGCTTTAAGCACGCATAAAACAAAGAGGAAAAAAGAGTGCGAAAACTGCATGTTCCACGAGAGAGTGAAGCGGAGCTCAAGCTAAATCCTGTATTTTTCTGTAATGTAAATAAATGTTGTGGAAATTGTGACGAAACACCGCACATACTATCCTTTATACTGTCGAGAACGGCTTGAGACAAAAAATAAAAGGCATGGTGGAGAAAGAGGCCGTTTAGCAGAAACCGCACAACACGAAAAGCAACGAAAACAACAGTTCATATTACGGGCAGGATGGCACAAATTTTTTGCGTCCCCCCCCCCCCCCCCCCAAAAAAAAAAAAGAAAAAAAAAAGAAATGAGACCACGAGCAACGTAAGCAATAGAACAATAATTAAGTAAACGATGTTTATATCAGCCTGCGTTAACCGGTCTGTACCTTAGCCGTGGTGGAGTTTAGAACAAGGAGGGGAAAAGGCAGCGCCGGAAAAACAAACTACAGATCAAACAATACAAGCAAAATGGAGTCGTGGAACACACATACGCCGACACAAATTGTGTTTCGTGTAATGTTCGCTTAAGAGACCAGTCACTGGGCTGGAGTTAAAGTGGTTGCTGGTGGGGAAAAAGAAAAAAAAAAGGTGCTCCGGTTAAGTGAGCACGTCTTAGGCTCCGAAGAAGCTAATGCAGGAGTCAGGTTTTTCGGGCAATCGAGTTAAGTGCGCGCTCGAGCAGGAACGTCTCGTATCGATACTTTAGCCTGAAATAGGAAAGTAAGCTCGTATTTGTGCAGCACGGCGAAAGTGACGTATACAACGCAGTAAAAAGTCGCGACAACTGTTTTAAAGCGAAAGCTTTCTCAGTGGAACCGATGGCGTTCTCTCAAAAAAACGTATGCATTTCCCCGTAGCCCGGTTGGTCGACCGGAAAGCTCTGATAAGATTTCTGGACACACGGCGCGTGCGTAAAACCAGGCTTCACGTGTGTCAAAACGGTAACTTGAAAATTGCGAAATAGGAACGGTTCTAGATAAGGCAATCCATGCATCGATAATGAAGAAGTACAATAGTGCACCTTTGTCTCATATACCGCGTGTCGATATAAATTTACATAGTTCATAGATGCGTTTACTTACCGCGTAAAATATCGTCGTGTGGGTACACTCTTCATTTGCGTTTGGGTCTTTGAAGGCTCGATCATCGATTGGACGCACTTTTATCTTTCGCGCTTGCCTCAACTTTTTTTGGGGAGGGATGGTAGAATTTATTATAGCACACCACCAAAACGTTTGGATTCATTACAGCTTGTTCGTGCTTGTTCCCATCTGCAACAGACGCGAGTTAGGAAAGTAAACGGGCAAAACAAGAACACGTCGACAAACGTGAACAGCGATTGTAAACATTTTGCCCCTTCCGAACGAGTGAATACTCCGATAGCAATGGTTCACTATATTTTTTTCTTACGCTTGTAGAAAACGCTTGCGTCCGCGTAAAGTTTGAGCATATTGGAACACTTTGGTGGTTGTTTATGCTGCTCTGCTGTGACCTCGGGATATACATATACATGTCGAAAGCCGTTTATAGCTAAAGCAAGCATTTCACCATGGAAGCCCCGAAGCCATTTGTGAGGGGCGGAGGATGGGGTCCTCGAGTCTTGTCCTGGATGTGTGTTTACTTTTCTAGAGAACAGAAAACAGAACATGCAATCACCCAAACGTGGTACGACCTACAACAACTGTCGCTGGAGTGACGTACAGCTAAGCTGGATATGATGCAGTGATAAGCCTGGGAAACAAATGTTTTTTTGAATTCGCACGGGTTCCCCTGCTTCGTGCAGCTTTCACTCACGGTACGGTGACGAGACAGCTAAACATAATCTTATTACTTGGAAATGACTCCGTGCTGTCATGTCCTGCAACCTTGCTTTAAAATAATTAAGAACGCAACTAGTTTCGCCCTCCTGCGTCCTACCTCGTGCGCACGGTCTGCTGAGCAAGTTTCAAATCCGGTACCTTGGCTATAATTACAAGTAGCTCGAGGGCATCCCCTCTCGGCGCAGCGAATTCTCATTCCCAGTTTCCTCAACATGCAGTCGCCAACTCGTAAAGAGCCGGACCACTCGGGCTAGCGAGACCTGACAAGCGGGGTAAGAAAAGCATAATCCTTTTCCTAAACTCGTTTATACGCTCTCTGCCCACACCGCGCTCCTTTATTTCCCAAGAATCCCAAAATCGAGGTTTCCCGTATACATAACAGGAGCGACCCGGAGCGCACTGTGCTCGCCCGAACGAGTCGCCTCCAGGCTTTTCCCGCTTCTCAAGTCCTGCGGATGGAGCTTGTTGCGTTTCCATCCACACGCCCAACCGAAAGTAACGTAAATGAAAAGACGGGAAATGGAAGGAGAAGGGGGAGGAAAGAGGTCGTATAACTTGTTTCTAGCAACGTCCGTCATCGTCGTGCAGAGCCTCCTTCCTACCTACGCTGTCGTCCTCGGCGAGTCTTATATTGAGAGCGAGCTGGCGGGCGGGCGGGCACGGGCATGGAGCTCGGGCGGCGACCTTTATCACCGCCAATGCAGCATTCCCGTGCGCAAAGGCGGCCCGAGTGCAGCGCATTCATGAAATATGAAGGGCTCTCTGGCGCAGAAAGTGAAGAATGCCCTTTCGGGGGCACCCAGCTGAGCGGCGGTTCTCGGCCGTCTCGCCGCCGCTACGCTGCCGAGCAGATGGTTTTGTTAAGGAGGGTCGACGCCGCCTGAAAGCGTGCCTCCACCTCTTCCTCTTGCGTCTACGCAGCCGTCGCTCTCGAGAGGTTTTTAAGCCCCGCTACCCGGCCGCCCCGCCGGCTTCACTCACGAGGACAGCGGGGTAAACTTTTTTCGAGCTTCGCTGACGAATGTCGCGTTTCGGGAAGGGGTCGGAGGACGGAGAGGGGGGAGGGGGGTATGTTCTGAATTCGCTTATTCCCTGCATTATCCACTGCTGGCGGCTTTCTCCCGCCCTGTTGTAATCCTTCGGGACAATGTTTCCGAGCACTCGCCGGGCCCTCACGTTGAGTTCCTCCTCACGTTGAGCTTTCTTTTTATTCTCGTTTTTGTTTTATTTTGCACTCTGATCAACACACGTGCTTGACGGGACTAGCATCGGACACATCACTTGCAATTGAGTTGCACACTCCCGATTGACAATCGCGTTTGCTTTCTTCCTTCTTTCTGCCCGGTTACGGTCGTCAATAACGTTATTTTTATTCTTTTTTTTTTTCTTCGCATAAACGTTAGCCTTCACCTTTCCGCAGCCGCTCTGCGTCTCCCTGTCATGTAGATGTCGCCGGAACACTGAGCAACTGCGGTCCATGCCTTTCGTGTCTCCACAGTGATCGGCAACGTATTTTTCAAGTTCCTTTTTTTTTTTTTCCCGCCTCACTGAGGGTCCGTCACTTAAACGTCGCACGCACGCAGTCTGTCAAAACCGTCTAAGCGTCTCTCTAGTAACTTGTCATATGTTTACATCATCGAATCTCGCACTCGAAAAGGAACCAAAGATTCAGCTGTATTTGTAGTTTTTCGTGGGTTTCCAACGAGCGCCTCCTTTGTGCAGACTCCTCGTTTTATGCAGACTTCCAGAAAAGGGTGGGGAAGGGGGGGGGGGGGGGGGGGTTTGCTGGCATTTCGAACGATCTGAGCTTTTTCGGAAAGAGCTTTCTTGGGGATTCTTGTCGTCGTATGGACCTGCCGGGGGCGCGTGTTTGATTTAGGCCTGACACTACTCTCCGCTGCTCCTTTTGTGCCCCGATCAGAAGCCGTGCATGAATAGAGCGGTTCAATTGCTGTCTGAGTGTTCTTTTAATCCCGCGCGCTGTAGTCAAAACTGGCGGCGTTGAATGGGGTTCCTTTTCTTCGGTGGTGCGCCCCGCGTGGGGTCTTCGAAGCTGCGTTTTGTTGAACGTTTTAAAGGAAGCCTTTTGTGAAAGGCATCAACCCGACCCGATCGTGTCGAGCATGTTTGTGGGGCTTCTTTTTGTAGCGCGGTCCCTCGGCGTGCTCAAAACAGCGGGCATAAAGTTGAACGTGCGTTGCACACGAACTCGGGGGTGTTTTCTCGGGCTTTTTAAGGGTGCGTTGCTTTGTATGCGTACGGAATGTAATCCTTGTTGTTGCGGAACGGCACGCGCTTTGTGTTGGTCCTGCAAGGCATGCGTTTACAAAAGGAAAAATTGACCGTGGCGTTGCGTGTTTGCGCATGCTCTGTATGGAGATTGTAGCTTGATATACTTCTACTGCAAGATTGCTGTAAACCAAACTCGGATATTTCGGGTACCGAGGTAATTGTGTGGTTGTACCCAACGTCTCGTCGATAAATTTTAAAGCCTCCAACATTTCCCAATGTAAGATGTCAGGGATGAATTGCTGCGTTTGTGATGCATGGCGTGGTCAAGGTTTGAGGGAAATAACTTCGTTTTTGGACTGGAGGATGATATAGTACGTTTCCATGCAGGGAATTTATCAAAAAAGCTATAAACAGTTTCTATCAAATGTGAAGGGGCTGCCTTCTAACGCTGAAGTTGAAATCGCCTCAGCATAGGGGTTCCTCAACTTTTATTCGGCGAACATCTTCTCTAGCTAATAGATTGTGTTGTCGTCGGATGAAGGTACAATGCGAAGAAAACGAAACCGAAGGGTTTAGTCCGAGCGTCGATGCGGCTTTGCTGGTTACGGTGGCGTAACAGTATTACCTAGGGCGCCAGAGAACAGGACGAAAAAAAGCACAGGACAAACGCTATCCTGTGCTCTTACATCGCGTTCTCTCGTGCGTATATAATAATGTTTCACAACCCAAGGGTTTATGTCTTACCGCGCATAATTATCGCATATTTATCCTGCGCTGAGTACGGTGCAGTATCAAATGCTTGATGACTAGCCAGGGCTGTATAATTTTACTCGGATGAAAGAACAGGGAATTTGTGTTCATTTGGTTAGGTTCGTAAGAATTTTTTTAATAAGACGTTGGGGGGTGGCGGCGTACGAAAATAGCGGCAGTAGTCAATTGCAACAAGGTAACTCATGATTTATAATCAATCAGAAATTATTTTTCTCGTACCATTTGGTCGAGAACCCCAAATAGTGATATGTAAATGCTCTAAAGTGGGCACTACGCGTGTTCCAAAAAAGGAAGTTCTTGCTACGAAGGCTCCAACTTACAGTACCTTCGCCTTGTAACTGAGAAGAGGAAACAGCCTTAGCCTGCCTTGGCACAGTGGCGGATAAAAAGGAGGCTGATCACCTCCACCCACTTTCCAAACTAGCACAACGCGTACAGGGCACGCTGACGACCGCTCCCTTCCCTCCGACCCGCTTGTGGCCAACACTCACTGATGATGGCTTCGAGTTTCACTTGTCTTTGGGACGAGTCTCTGTAACAAAGATTGCTAGTACTCGGTTCAATGTTTGTTCTGAACGGGTTGTCCCTCCTTCTGAAATTATGTGAGGCGACCATTCCAGTGACCGCAGCCTTTAGTTTCGCATCCACATACAAGAAAAGGGCTGGGAGCACAAATAGTAAAGAAATTGCGATATTGTCAAGCAACAAGCTAAAATGTTCGTATTTTAGATGGGCTGCATGTGTTTTAGATGGGCTGCACTTACTTATTTGATGCTTTAAAGTTTAGATTGTATACGCGGCATTTCTCGTTGAAACTGGAGTTCAACTTAGCTATTCAGTATGCTATTACTCCCTACTTCTTTTCATATAATGTACTTTGCTAAGCAAATATTCAGATCACTTATGTCGACATCTAATGAGGCTTTCTATGCATAATAAGTATCTTGCCCTGCATAGAATAATAATACAGTCAATTCGCGATAATTCAAACTGGAAGGAACTCCATGATCTTGTTTGAATTATCAGAAGTTTCAATTATCCTAAGTGCTCATATATATGACTCTGAGCAAGGCGACAGCACACATTATGATTAGGCATTGACTTTAATCACACTTTTTTAAATTTCTAAGCGTTTTGCAACCCTAACTGCCCGAACTAAAGAGAAAGCAGAGGCGTAAGGGCCACAAGCCGAATGCCGTGCGCGTCACTTTCGTAACCGCCGTGTCGTTTTTTTTTTTTTTTTTTTTTCGCTGACACGCGACACGCGAGTGAGCGATTGTGCGTTTTTCCTTTTGTTTTTGCGACATTTTTCCGCGTGGTTTTGACCGCTTTGACAAGTGTTGACAGTCAATCATGTTTAGACGTTTTTTGAGACCTGTTTGTTGTTTTTTTGCCTGCCTTCAGAGCAGCGATAGTATTAAACCAAGAGTATAAAACATGGGTAGACTAGTTCTTTTTTTTTTTTTTTGGCAAAATGACACTTCACCCCGTTACAAAGGTGATACATGTAGCAATCATCATCATCGTTATCATCATTATCATCATCATCACCACCACCACCACCATCATCGTCGTCGTCGTCGCCGTGGAGTTCAATTACCCAGACTTGAGCTCTGTAATTAGCTCTGTCTTCCGGCTAACCTCGCCTTTACCATTAAACGAAGTCTCTCTCTCTCTCTCTCTCTCTCTCTCTACCTCTCTATTAAAATATGTATACGTTGCATGAACGAAACTTGTCGATACAACGCGGCGGCCATTAACTAAGCAATTACAACCAAAATTTCTGTCCATACTAAAACGTAGGTACGCTGCTGCGAACCGGAGCACAAATGATTCGGGGATGGATTGCTTCGGCTTGCTTGTAATGGCTTCTTCACACTGCTGGAGGGGCAAGGCTGATCTGCTCTTACTGTAAAAACTGATACCCTGCCTCAATGACTGTACAGACCTGCTGGGTGCTATCTATTCTAGAACTGCGACAGGCAATATCACGGTTTCGATTCTTCCAATTCTTCCATTCCAATTCTTCGTCGGACCATTAACCAGACACCTATACCAAGCATTCAACACCTTTACAATGCGCTCGCAAAAAGGCTGGACGAAATCCGTCACCCCTTTTCAACGTGTGTAAAGAAATGCACGACTTGACGAACCCTACAAGCTTGTTTGCGTGCCCGAGTACCTTGTATTGCCAGACACTATGCTTACGGGACTAGGTTTATGTATTTATGCAAAATTACCATTTCTTTGTTTATTTCGCGTATTTCTGTAAGCTTTTATCCCCTTCGATCGTAGTGGTTCGCTCTTACTTTGTAGGGTACGTATGTTTACCCTTAGCGCATAGCATTTTAGTTCAGTCTGTGTTAGCGTTCAATACGTAGCAGTGACGTCTCTTGAATGTATTCCATCATCCCCTTTCTACGTTATGAAAGGAACTCCGCTACTTGTCGAACCAGAAGTATACTCTGAATGTCCGAGTACCTTGTATTGAAACGCGATATGCTGATAAGGTTAGCTATCCGTATTTATGTAAACTTCACGTCTCTATCCTTTATTTGTGTATTCGTTCTAGCTTGTCGGCTTTAAAATGTGGTTCCTATAGCTTTTATTCTGTAGAATTTGTATGTTTATTCTCACTGTTTAGCCTTTTCATTCATTTTAAGTCGCGTTCAATGGGTAGCCTAGCTCTCAATTCGTGCTTTGGTAATCCTTCACATTGCATAATATTTCGTAGGTTTTCGCTGTTTTATGCTACACTTTTGAATATCCCATTCGTGCGCTTCTGTGTTCTTTTGTTTCTCGCTTGCATCGTATTCTGTTTTTTGGGGTCCTTTGTTGCCTGGTAAAGTGCTCCAGTACAGATACCGCTTAGTTGTTCCTGGACACTATAGTCAGATGATACTTTATTGTCACAGGGCTGGCAGAGCAGCCTATGGAGATGATGGATTAGATTATGCCCGGCTCCCTATGTCGGCCTCGTGGGCAAAATACAAGAGGGAACGCAGGGTATACGGTTGGCATTGGTGTGCGGTGGTCGCATAATCCAGAACAAGTATACTACAGTACTCCACCGCGATAAACCTCTATCGTCAACGCACTTATAAAAGCTGTTTATTATAATTATTATTACTATTATTATTATTATTGCGAAGCCTTTAAAAAAGTGCTTTGTGTTGTCCACGTTAAAAGTCTGTTTTTGTTTTTCTTCGGTTGCGTCTTGTGGTACAATAGGATATCGATATTTCCTGGGCACTTGATTGATTGATTGATTGATTGATTGATTGATTGATTGATTAATTGATTGATTGATTGATTGATTGATTGATTGATTGATTGATTGATTGATTGATTGATTGATTGAAACTGTTTGTTTCGTCCCTTTGGTGATAATGAAAGTGGTCAGGTATTTACTTGCAGCACACATAGGCACATGAATCCGGCTGACATGAAAATAAACTGAAAGCAGGTTTTTTTATCATACGGGATTACGTATAAGGATAGTTAAACTGCGGTGATCGTTCTTCTACCCTCGACGATTACAGGGCGCAAGAGATATTGCGTTCTTCTTTCTCGTGTCCAAGTCCCAACATCTTTGGGAGGCGCCCAGAAAGATAAACGTGAAAATAAGTAGTTTAGGTCAGAGTTACAACCGGGAGATCAACTCACATAGGTAAATGCAGATAAGAACTGCTAGTAGAGAAATACACCAGTCGTATATTACACAGCTGGTGTACGTTTTAATGCGTGAACCGTGCACCGTATTAATTCCCATTTTCATTGGAACGTGCTTCCTAAATACCAGAGACAAAATAAATCAAGAATTGGCGTATAAAGTGCATTCTTGTTCCATGTAACATCTGTTCAGCTACCAGAGAGAAAGAGAGAGAGAGAGAGAGAGAGAAAGCTTGCTACTCCAGATGGGGGTGAATACAGTGAGATGACAGGGGGAAATAGAGAGAGAGAGAGAAAAAGAAAAGGGAAAAACGGGTGAGGGGAGATGCACACATATATAAAATGTACATGTTCAGAGGGTTCACAGGACATTTTCTAGCCCTGTTTCCGCGAGAAAAGTAAACAGAGCTTTTGTTCCCAGCACTGCCTCGTCATGATTTCGCCAGGGTCCAAGCAAGTGAAGTTATAGCAAAGCTACCAATTCAGTTACCACAGCGGAAAAACCCGACTTCGAGGCTAGTATATTCGTTTGTCGTATTGTTTTTATTGAGCATCCAAATATGAGAAAAACAACCTCCGCGTTTCGTTTTTTCTCCTTTCTCTCCTCGTGCTTCTCGTTTGGTGGAAGAAACCAATCATAAGTAGTCCAAAACCCAAAGAGACCCGGCTCTGCCGCCCCGTGAATAAATCTGCAGAGCGAGCGTGGCCCATCGGGCGACGCAGGTATGCACCGGGGCGGCACGCCTCACCTGTGGCCAGCCGCGAGTGCGTTTCCGAGCCCACCGCGGGGGATGCCCGGGTCGATGCGGCCATCGTTGCGAAGAAGAGAATATATGCGAATCGCAGTTCAAGCTTCGCGGCCGAGGGGAAGCAACCGTGCCGCAGTGGGAGGACCGGCGAGCGTGACTCTTCGATCGCGTGCGCGCTTCTCGGCGCGACACTTATCAGCCCACCGTGACGCTGCTGCGTGTTGTTGCTGCTGCTGCTATGGCCTGTCCGGCTATTGATCCCCTTGCTTTGCAGCGACTATGGATCCGACCCGAGCGCGCGTCTGACATGCCCGCGGGCGAAGAAAAGCGCACCGAGACACCGAGCACTGCCGCGTTTACACGATAACCGCGTCGTTGGTGAGCTTCCCCCGTGTACATACGCGCTGACGTCGAGGGGAAGATGGAACTCCTTGCGACATTCGCAATCCTTTACTCGGAGGTATGGCCGTCCTTCTTGGGGCTCGCTGTCACGTCTGGCACGGATAAAATGGTACCGGGTAGTCGGTACCGGATCCGGAAATGTCGACAGGTGTCAATGTTTGCAGCAGCCTATCCAGCGTCCTGCTTATCCGACAGGGTCGAAGAGAGTTTCAAGAATTGCAAACACTCACGTATACAAAACAGGAAAAAAAGTGCAATAGCGACCACGTATTGTTGAAAACAGTGAATATGAATCATAGGGATGTTAAGATCACATTCTAGCCACTTCACGTGTACTTTACAATTCGTCCAAGGCTATAACCGAGAAAGCGCGGCTGCGTAGTTCATTCATGATACATGAATACTTGCGAGAAACAAGCTAGCGCACTCTTTCACACTGTTGTTGCGATTAGCCTCACAGCTGGTACAACTTACATTTCCTTGTCGTATTCCTAGGGGAGACTGAGCCACCTGCCGCGTTACTGAGCCCAAGGACGCGGGTTGGATCCCGGCAGTGGTGGCTGCCTTTATGACGGAAGCGAATAGAGAAAACGCCCGTGCGTCTATACTTAGGCGCACGTTAAAGACCCCTAATTGGTCAAATTAATCCGGAGACCGCCACTACGGCGCACCACAACCAGTTTCGGCGCGTGAAACAGGGGTGTAGCGAGAAATCTTTTTCGTAGAGGGTTATGGGTTATCCGGAGGTAGGATTTTTGCTGATAGGAACACGAAGTCTGGCTTACGCGCTGCCTAGAAAAAAATTCGAGGGGGTAGGGGGGTTCAAACCCCCAAACCCCCCTCTGGCTACGTCTCTGATCGGGGAGACTAGATTTCAACGAGATGTAGGGAAACGGGGAGGGGGGAGGAAGGGGGACTGTAAAAAGGAACCTTCCATTCGCTGTGAGTCTCTAATAAGTACACATCCTTAAACGCTCATTACGTAAATATTTCTCCGGCGAGTTCATCCATTCCTTTATAAAACTACAACTGATACGTGCAGCGCCTGTGCAAGCAAAATGACCTGCGGCTAATTTTAACTTTCGTCCTATACGGTCCTTCTTTAGATATATTGGGCAGGCTTCCCGTATCGTTCGCTTGAATTATGTTAATCGCGACAGCAACGTTTTTTTAATCGTTACCACCAACACACACGCACACACACAAAAAAAGCTCGCTTCGTTTGCCGGGTGGAAAGCAAACAGTCGCGCTTCAACACTGCGAAAATATAGGGACTGCCCTTTCTTTGTGCGTACCAGGAAAGCTCGGTGGCGCGCGAAATAACAGAGATGGAAAGGAAAGAGCGAAAACAAAAATCGTTCTTCTGGAGCCCCTCACAAAGTAGCGGAAGCTTTCGCTGCATTTCTCAAAAGCCCTCCGCGCGTGGGCTCAGAAAGCAGCGAACGAAGGGCCTGTTAAAGACGTGCGCGGTTTTAAAAGCCCATCTCATTCGAGCCGTCTTAGTTTGTTCTCCCGCGCCGTTCGCAGAGGCCAGTTCATTAGCGCCTCTCGGGATTTAAGGAGGGCGGGGGAGGGGGGCTCTTCGAGACGCAGCGTGGCTGAATAGACTGGGGCGGTGGCAGCGCGCAGGGCCTCCGTACAAGCAGGGCGGCGCTGAGGAGGACGTCTTGCATTCAGACTTCCTGGGAAGGGAAAGTGTTTCAGCCGTTTGAATGCGCATACGCTTTCGATTTTGTGAGCGCCCGGCCTTTGCGTTCCTGTCGTTGCGTCTTGGAGGCAATTTCCCTCGAGGACCGGAACGCAGAGGAGGAACACAGGTTGTTTGCTGCCGCGTAGCGAAGGGAGCAGCTGCCACGGACTGAGTAAGAGGAAGGTAAAAAAAAATGGGACTGAGGGAACGCCTCCGTCGCGGTGCCTCTATGCGAGTATGTGTGGGGCTGCTACCGCTCTTGGTTGCTTTTACCCTCTTCGACGTCGCTGTTCTCAAAGTTTATCCGTGTTTCCCGGGCTGTTTGTGGGTATTTTGTCTAAGTTGCAAATTTACCCGACTTGCGTGAAACCGCCAATCTCACAATTTATGAAAGATGTATCAGCATTTGAAAGGAACCGAGGAAAAACTTAGCCGTTCTGAAGTAATGGCAAGTCTCTCCATCATTACCTCGTTCTATTTTTGGCGCTGGTTTTTCAAACATCTTTCTAAATTGCGGAAATTTGTAGCAATTATTTGGCGTCCGGAGACGGCAATAGCCAACGCGCTAGTGCACGCATCGTAAGTAAAGTATAACGTATTTGGCAGTGGAAACCAGTGAAAATGAGTGTGTGTGTGCGTGCGTGCGTGCGTGTGTGTGTGTGTGTGTGTGTGTGTGTGTGTGTGTGTGTGTGTGTGTGTGTGTGTGTGTGTGTGTGTGTGTGTGTGTGTGTGTGTGTGTGTGTGTGTGTGTAACCATGCTAAGCTTCACGCCTGCCCAATAAATCATGTTAGCGGAAAAGAAAGAAGTAAACCCATTTCCAACCAGCGGGAAATCTGCTGAGACAGCGGAGCTGCGGGTTGTATTCTCGAAGGCTTCGTTTAGTTTCGGCTTCTTTCTTGTGCGTAATGTTCGAGTGTTCATATATATTTCCCCGGAACGTTCCGGTAAAACAACAGTTACAGCCATTTTTTATGACCATACTCCCTCCGTAGATGGTCGGGCCATGTATTGACAGCAGACAGTAATTCTGTAATATTTACAACTTTACTGTGAACTAAGTAATTATTACAAGTAAATGCAACTTGGCAAAATGGTATAGCTATCTTAGCGGCTAATTTTCATATAATCTGTTTCGGGATACTTTTAATAACACAGGAGTTAGAGCCGGTTTTTGCAATCATACTCTCTCCGTAGATGGACATGCTTCACTGCGCGACAGGCAGTGCGAAAAAGCCAGATTACAAAGTCCAAGCTCACATCAAGTCAAGTCAAGTAAACTTTATTTACCAGATGCACAGAAGTGTCGCTCCAGAAGTGTATCAATCTTCTTAGAGTCGGCTTCATTTTCAAACACGAATACATTGCTGAGAAGGCAACTTTGTAGTGGCAATGAAAGTCGTTTCATATCAAAATAGAAGGCCTTAGGACTTTTTTTTTTAATTTCAATACGAAAGTGTTTTTTCTGGGGTTCACGAAGACTTCCCTTACGTCATATCCGTCACGGAAATGACGCCAGTACAACGACGCAAGCGGCGTGTAAGGGGTGCACTCCTGCACACAGGGTTTCCTTGCAGGGAAGCAACCTTCAGTACCAAGGAGTACGTTATACTTAGGGTTGTTCGTGTTCGGGTTTTATATTTTAACAAGAAGGTGTTTTATGCCGGGATACACCAAGATTTCACTGGCGCCATATCCGTTATGGAAATGACGCCAGCGCACCTTTGCCGAAGCGACCCGCCAGCAGGAAGTCGCTCGCCAAGCACACCCACAAGACAGTCGCCGACCCGCAAATCATGCTCAGCTGCACATTTCGCTGCACATTTCACTTTCGTGTTTTACCGATTCCCATGACAGAGGAATCAAGCAAAGTTTTTTCTGGATTTTTCCATACCGGGAACCGCTTTTTGCGCGGCGGAGAAACCTACTCCGGAGAGAACGTAACACGATGCCAGCAGAGACTTGTCAAGGCCAGGGCTAGGACAGCTCCGCTGTTAAAACGACCAAGCAGTCTCGTTCCGCCTCCCCGTTTTCAAATATATAGCAGCTCCCCCCCCCTTCTCCTCCTTCCAGTATCGGCCAAGTGGTCGCTGTCTCGTAACCATAGTGAAGGCACTAGTCAAGCGGTCTCTTCAGCAGTACAGTCACATTTCCAGTTGAAGAAGAGAGAGAGAGAGAGAGAGAGAGAGAGAGAGAGAGAGAGAGAGAGAGAGAGAGAGAGAGAGAGAGAGAGAGAGAGAGAGAGAGAGAGAGAGAGAGAGAGAGAGAGAGAGAGAGAGAGAGAGAGAGAGAGAGAGAGAGAGAACTCTTTAACGTGGGCTGGAGAGGTCAGCTCTGCTAGCGGCAGTGCTTGCTACGCCAGATGGGGGTGATTACAATGCAGTGAAGTGAATGTGAGAGATCGGGAAAGCAACAATAGAGAGAAAATAAAAGTTAAATAAAAAATGGCACGCAATGAAATGCAAGAAAAAAAAAACTCGAAATAAAGTTCAGTAAAAGAAAAAAATAGAGCGAATGGAGCCTAGGAAGCGCAGAGCGCCTAACAAGAAAAAGGAGTCAAAGCGTACATGACGACGCAAACGCGTACAGACGTTGCCATGCACACAATGGAAGAATTACAAAGTTTTGTCTTGTCCCGAATCTCGCAAAAAAACGCAGAAGAATTTTTGTCCCTAAAGATGAGTCATTGTTGCTGTCCAGGGTCCAAGAAAGGGACACAACTGAAGGCTTGCTCCACGTCGAACACGAGACAGGCAACTCACCGCTGTTACTCGCGCAGGGGAAAATCGCGGGCAGATACACAACAAGTGCTCGGTAGTCTCGCGCACAGCGCACGTGGAGCACAGTGGTGAATCTTCCCATCCTATTTTGAACTTGAAGCTTCGGGTGTAAGCCACGTTGAGACGCAAACGATGCAGTACACCTTCAGACGCTTTGGTTAGGTCGGGTGAAACACGGAATTTACGGAAAGGAGCGTCCGAGTAACTGCTATGTAAAGAGGGGGGCAGCCAGAGCTTACACGTTCAAAAATGTACTGTTTTTCCTCTGGGCAGTTTTCGCTAATCATTGTGGGGAGGTGACATAAGTTTTTGTTGTGTGGCTGTATGTACAAGGGCATATGTTCTGTGCCCTCGGGGTGCAATCACAGTCTATAGTTATATTTATTGTAGAAACAACGCTGTAACAGGATCTGTGGTAGGATTTAGCACTTGAAGTGTATACTCCCTCGGCAAACGTAACTCCTAGCAAATACTGCAAATGTTCCGGGTTCCTTCCGGTTCAATTTGTCGAGACTGCAGTGTACATTTCCTTACACGGCATAGAGATGATCTTGTAAACCTTTGGAACTCGCGCTCGAATGTACGGGCTTTTAAAGCTAGTTGGGTTACGTTTTCTCACCAATAGAAAAATCTAGAGCTGTCTTTATTTTGCGCGAAACTGTTAATAATGGCTACCTTTTTGGGCAGTTGTAACTAGTGGATGGACCACATGTGATCTGGACAGAGCGGCCATTCATATTCGCAACTTTTTTTGATCGTTTTTCGCAGGGATCTTTCCCGTTTCGGTCACGTTTTTATTAGGCTGTGGGAAATGCGGTCAGAGTGCAGGATGGTGTAGCAATTTTGTTTTAGTAAAGTGGATGGAGTCATTCGGGAGCAGGAGAACTAAAGGACGAAGGCGAAAACAAGGCTATTATAGCGATCTCAACAATGATACGTAAAACATCAAAACAAAAAGAAAATAAATAATAATGCTGGGAAGCTTATCGCTATAACAACTTTATAACTAGAAAAATACACACTTGATTTGCAAGTAACGTGAGGCGAATCCGTTTTATTCAGGTTGATCCAAGCGTTATCTGGCGCAGGTACCTTCATCGCTGCACGTTTACGCACGAATAAAGCTGCTGGTGGCACGGAATTTATAACACCTGTGACTGAACAATGGTAGAGTAGAACAATTATATCTCTTCCCTGAGTAATTTTTTATAAAACAGCATAATGACTATTAGTTACAGGGACATAAAAAATAAGGACATGCACAACCTGCAGTACGTGTTAGATAACGTAAAACGTAAATTGCAATTCTGCGAGTTTCATTAAACGTGTGCTGGCAAAACTCGCACGCATCGACAATTCAGTTTGTCGCGCCAACCGGAAAAGCAATCCCTGCAGCATAAGATTGAAACCCACCCATAAAGGGTTGTGAAGACAAAATACAATTTTGATTTATTAGCATGACTGCTTTGTTTATATAACAATGATAGCAAATTTATAGCGCACTTCAAATAAATGTTGTGGGTAAGAAGGAAAACAGGAGAGAATCGCGTGATTCGCCGGGCCCGCTTTGGGCGCTGCGCACAAGGCCCCGTTTGCAGTCGTTCTGCTCAGCATGAGCGGCCACCACCGCCGCAGTTGCGGCCGATCAGCTGATCGGCAGCCGACCGCCTCCGCAGCCTCCCATGCATGCGCCGCTGGGTCGTCTCTGGCTACGTGACTCGCCTCGCGCCCGGCGAAGAGGAACGGCGCGTTCGCCGTGAATGAACGCCGCCGCGTTCGCCGGGCCTCCTTCTGTGGGCATTGCACGGGACCGAACGGCTTTGAGCCGTGGTCGGCAAAACAACTACATCTAAGGTTAACCAAGCGAAACCAAGACTCAAATACACTAAGCCAAGCTATTGCTTTGCATATACAAGATTAGCTGAGCTAAGCAGCAGTCATTTTTTTTTAATATTTCTTGCTCTTTTTCGGTTAGGAACGCACATTTTGCGGCTGGAAAGGAGCTCAATGAGCTACCATAAGTTACTTCTTTTTCAAAACGAGCTAAGTTGTGTTTTGTCTTCGAGGCCGCATTAAATGGGTTTTTTGAACAAGATTGTAGTCACAAATGCGGTGACATTCCCATCGTCATAGAGTACACAACAAAAAGTTTAAAAATGTGAACCTGGCAGCTGCCAAGTGTTTCTCCTGCTGAGAGCCTTGCTGCCACAAACGTTGTTTCCTCTTTACGCTGCAGCTTCAGACACTACGCAGGAGTCACTCGCCAAATGAAAACAAATTCCCAAACCATTCACCGCCTTAACCGCTGCGCTTTGTACACACTTTAACGCACTTTCTGCTATTGACCTTTTGTTCGAAAGTGTCTTCTGCCAAACGTTAGAACATTTCGAACGGGCCGTCAGTGAGACAGAAACCCGTTATTAATTGCTCTTGAAAGAGCTGTACGCAGAACAGCATTATATATTTCCTGTCCCAATCGGGCACGATAAAAGTGAATTAAAGAAAAAAACCCATAAAGGTGAAAAAAAAAGAACAAGAAACTCCAGCATGCAAGCATGACCCTTCTCTTCTCCCTCCCTCCCTTTTTTTTAACTTCAGACAGCTCCACACGACAGGGAGAGAGCAGATATATACGGGCGGGTGTCTGGAGTGGGCCAGCCAGCATAAAGTGGCCGCCGCACATAAATAACTGCCTCGCAGAGAGGCGGTTCCCGAGCAGAGAACAATCTATGGCCCCACATACGTCAGGTCGAAAATTGGTGTCCCGAAGGCGCCAGGGGTTGCCTGGAAGAAGAGCAAAACTGGTCCGGTGCTCGCTCTTACGGACCCTGCCCGTTCCCGAGAGTCGCGGCTTATACATCACGCGCCGCACCTCAACGCGAGCGGGCGCCAGATACGTTTCCCCGCCTTTCATGCGGCTTCGAATAACCGACTCGCAGGGATGCCCAAATTGGGCAAGGAAACTGGAGCACAAGGCGAAGGTTGGCTGCTTTCGACTCCACTCGGAAGATAAATGAAATGGGCATATCTCGCGAGCGCTTCTGCTGTTTTAAACGTCGGCTGAACCGCCGCGCTCACTGAGCACTCTTTTGCTCAATTATGTGAGCGACTCTGCATCGGATCAGGCTTGAAAAAGCGGAGGAAAGAAAGGGTTTGGGGTGAAAGAAAACGATGCCGCGGGGAAGAAGCGGTAAGGTGAGGTGGGTTATACGCTTCGCAGTAAGCGACTCGGTTGGACGTCGGTGCGGTGCGCGTTGCGGGTTGCGTGAGGGGGGCGTGGAGCTGGGCTCGTAAAAGTGTCATCACGCGGCGGAGGCCGTGATTTAGCGCACCTAGGAGGCGCGGTATCGGCGCCTCCTTTGTGAAACCTGCAGGTCAGCAGAAGCGGCGCCGAGCACCTCGGGACAATATAACGACCGACGGGGTCGCTTTTAGTCGTCAGCCGTGGTCACCCTCGTTGTGCGAGCGGCTCCTCTTGCAGCTCGGCGCTCCGTGTTAGAGGCTGTTATACGCATTCTAACGCAGCCGTGAACTTAAATTCTTACTTCCTTTCACCAGTACCGGTGCTCTTTTGCGGGAATATAAGGTGCGTTAATGTTTCACCATGCGTAAAACGCCACCCATTTTGAGGAAGGAACGGGTTCTTTGGTGCGAATGTTATTTGTGTATAATTACGTATTTTGTGTTGGTCATTAAAGGTAACAGAGTGGATCCCTAGGGAAGGCAAGCGCGGCAGGGAGCAGCAGGAAGTAAGATGGGCAGATGAGATCAAGAAGATTGCGGAGGTAAATTGGTCGCAGTTAGCACAGGACCGGGATAATTGGAGTTATATGGGACAGGCCTTTGCCCGGCAGTGGGCGTAGATATGCTGATGAGGGGGGGGGGGGGTGACGACGATGATGACATATTTTGTGCATGATTAAATACATGGCGATCTTCATTTATAATCAACGCGAGAGGGAGTTGCCTCCCTCCCCCATGGCGAAGCAGTCTGTTATCTCTCGCGTACATAAAAGATTAGAGGTAAATCTCTTCTCCGATGACTATGTTTAAACCAAAAGCATTTTTCATATTTTTTTTAATTACTCGCTGTTACCTTTCCGCGAAGTGGTCTGCGCGCGTATGAACCGTTCCGTCAATACTAAGCTTCCGCTGTGTGGGGTGCGAAAGCCTACGATTTCAAAAGCACCATCTTAGTTGCCCCGTGCCGGAGGCCCCGCTCTTTTTGCCCCTATTTCGATAGCGCCGTACTCATAAGCCCCTGACACATTTGCCCCGTGCCGATTGGTCCGAGTCGAAAGTACCGCTCTTTTTAAACGCCGTAGTCATAATCTTAGGTCACGGTAGTCTTCTTGGTTCCTTTTTTTTTCTTTGTAATTTTTCTGTGCGGCATATTAAAGGATGCGATAAGACGGGAGGCGAAAACTAAAGAAACGAGAAATTCGACCGAAGTTGCTGGCTCGTCTAGTGGCGAATGTTCTCGTCCTCTATGGGTTCGTGTCTAGCAATTATCAATTTAATTATAGTGTTGTCATATATGTTGGCACGACATACTTGTAGCCATCTGTGAAGAGCACAACCTTCCGTTTTTTGGTATGAAAAACCTGCATTTAGAAAAGCCTACATTTCATTTGGTGCTGGATGACTTTCCAGTGATTTTCCGGGCTCCCCCGGGAACTCGGAAAGTCACTGGGCTTCGCAAAGGACTCGGGCATAACGAAATTCACTGCGTGGTTATCACTTCCGTAGCAGTGTGCTTCAAATCCATTCTACTTAGACTGCGCATCCAGATACGCGCTGCTAATGATGGAAGGCATGCTATCCCAGTGCTACAGCTCCCTTCCTTCCTCTTCCCTTCTAAGCTTGGATTGCTCCCTCTACCTATTTTTTGAGGTGGTCGTCCAACACAATCTTACCATTTCTAGAGCATGTCGGCACACACACACACACACACACACACACACACACACACACACACACACACACACACACACACACACACACACACACACACACACACACACACACACACACACACACACACACACACACACACACACACACACACACACACACACACACACACACACACACACACACACACACACACACACACACACACACACACACACACACACACACACACACACACACACACACACACACACACACACACACACACACACACACACACACACACACACACACACACACACACACACACACACACACACACACACACACACACACACACACACACACACACACACACACACACACACACACACACACACACACACACACACACACACACACACACACACACACACACACACACACACACACACACACACACACACACACACACACACACACACACACACACACACACACACACACACACACACACACACACACACACACACACACACACACACACACACACACACACACACACACACACACACACACACACACACACACACACACACACACACACACACACACACACACACACACACACACACACACACACACACACACACACACACACACACACACACACACACACACACACACACACACACACACACACACACACACACACACACACACACACACACACACACACACACACACACACACACACACACACACACACACACACACACACACACACACACACACACACACACACACACACACACACACACACACACACACACACACACACACACACACACACACACACACACACACACACACACACACACACACACACACACACACACACACACACACACACACACACACACACACACACACACACACACACACACACACACACACACACACACACACACACACACACACACACACACACACACACACACACACACACACACACACACACACACACACACACACACACACACACACACACACACACACACACACACACACACACACACACACACACACACACACACACACACACACACACACACACACACACACACACACACACACACACACACACACACACACACACACACACACACACACACACACACACACACACACACACACACACACACACACACACACACACACACACACACACACACACACACACACACACACACACACACACACACACACACACACACACACACACACACACACACACACACACACACACACACACACACACACACACACACACACACACACACACACACACACACACACACACACACACACACACACACACACACACACACACACACACACACACACACACACACACACACACACACACACACACACACACACACACACACACACACACACACACACACACACACACACACACACACACACACACACACACACACACACACACACACACACACACACACACACACACACACACACACACACACACACACACACACACACACACACACACACACACACACACACACACACACACACACACACACACACACACACGCACGCACGCACACGCACACGCACGCACGCACGCACGCACGCGCGCGCGCGCGCGCGCGCGCACACACACGCACGCACGCACGCACGCACGCACGCACAGACAGACAGACAGACAGACAGACAGACAGACAGACAGACACACGCACACGCACACGCACACGCACACACGCGCGCGCACACACACGCACGCACGCACGCACAGACAGACAGACAGACAGACAGACAGACAGACAGACAGACAGACAGACAGACAGACAGACAGACAGACGCGCACGCGCACGCACGCACGCTTGTTTGCTTGCTTGTTTGCTTGCTTCGTTGTACTGGCACCATTTCCGTGACGGATACGACGTAAGGGAACTCTTCGTGAATCCCAGAATAAAACGGTTTCGTGTTGAAATAAAAAAAGTGGTAAGGCCTTCCATTTTGATATGAAACGACTTTTATTGCCACTAGAAAGTTGCCTTCTCAGCAATGTATTCGTGTTTAAAAATTAAGCCGACTTCAAGAACAATTGATACACTTCTGGAGCGACACTTCTGTGTATCTGGCGTATCCGAGAATAAAACACTTTCGTGTTAAAAAATGACGTTTCCCCCTATTGCCACGGGAGAATGGTTCGAGGAAACTGGCATCAGGACATTTGACACGCGGGGACTATGATGCGTGACTACTTCTCACGGGGCATTTGAGACGCAGGGCTAACGTCGCGGGGCTTTTGCCACGGGGCTCCTGTGCGCGGGGCAATCATGATGCACCCCTTCCGCTGTACCTTTCATCCCTTCTTTCATCCTGCCCTCTTCCATATCACCGTCATTCATTCTCCGCTGCGCTCTACGTTCGCTCTCTTTCATACTGCGCATGCTCCTCGTCTCTTCGGTTACGCCGACAGTGACGGCGATGCCGCTCAACGCGTAAACTGGCATTTAGAGCTGTGCTTTGAAATGCCGCCGCGTTGCAACGTTTCACGCGGGCCCTCAACATTCTCAGGTGGACTAACTTAATCCCCAGCCCCAACGCTGGTGCATCGCATAACAATAATGTAGCTTGGGCACACAGGTCCTCAATTTGCAATTAAAAACACTAGACGTGAACACGCGGAGTTCCAGAGTAGCGCGCAGGAGCGGTATATGGCAGGGAGACGCCAAGTAGCGAAGTGCTCCGGAATCACTTTACATCACTTCAGTATACATCACTTCAGTTTACATCACTTACATCAGTTTACATTCAGTTTGCATCAGTTTACATTCAGTTTCCATTACTTCAGTATGTTAACGAGGTCAACAATATCGCAATGCGGGAATTTCTAGATTACCCACCCCCTTTTTTGGAAGACAAAACTACAACGTATAGAACCCGCAACTGGTCGTCCTGGCACAACGATGACATAGTCATCATGGTTGTCATCACTGTCATAATTTTCAGTATATCTCTTACGAGAGTGCTCAACCGGATCTGAATGACGGGATCATACAACTACGCAAATTATACTCAAGGGCGAAGCTCCTTAGAGGCTGAGGCTGTTGGCGTCTCCAGTCGTCGTCGTCGTAATCGTCGTCTGATGTAGTCACTGTACTATAACACCAGAAAACTCGTTTGCGCCTCGCGCTAGATCGTAACGCGTACTAAAAAAGCACCGGGACACTCGTTTACTCCTCGTGCTGGAGCGCTTCGTAACGCGTGCTAAAAGAACACCAGGACAACCGTTTACGCCTCGCGCTAAAGAGCTTCGTGCTTCAAAGACAAGAGACTTTTACAGCAAAGCTGTGTACCTCTACCCCCCAACGGTTTCATCTCCGTTGGCAAAAACGCCAAGGCGTGAAGAATACACTTATACACTGCATGCTTCGCCCCTCCCCAGGTTTCACTTTAGTGGAGATGGCCTGGGATTTTTTTTTTTTTAATCTGAAGCTTGCCTCAGGGGTATAGAATCCTGAAAATAGATCTTTTATGCGCCTACCACAGTTTTAGTGGACAAAACAAAGCACATGATGATCGTTGAAGGCTTTTCCTCTTTCCACCTCCAGTGACGTCAGTCGACCTTCTGTGTTTTATTTCCCGTTTGTTTTGTACCTGTGCTTTTATTGCCTCTTTTACATCATTTGATTGTGTATTAGCAACCTGTGTTCCTTCTGATCCTGTTTCCGTTCTTTAGTATACAAAAGTGTTTGTTACTAAGGCTATTTGCTGAGTGAGTTAGCCGGAAAAAGGTCGTCATAACTTTTCGAAAAAGAGGACTGAAACGATAACGGGATAGACAATAAAAAAAGGCTACCGGCAAACAAAAACGACAAAGCCAAAGCGAAAAAACAGGAAGGGCATATGGCTCGCTTAAACACACCAGAGTGATCCCTCTTCTTGCGATAAGTGAAGGACAACAGAATCTCCAGAAATGTGTTCCAGAACTCAAACGAAAGAAAAAACAAAACACGAAGCACGCAACGCGTTATATCAGCGCACCCTTGCGAATAAAAGCGGCATTTCTCGCGCGCATTCGCGTGGAGGCGGGAGAGGCAGGCGGTTGTGCTTCAATGCCAGCTTTCGCATCGAGTTAGGGTGCCTGTTGAGGAGTTCCAAGCAATCGAACAACCAAAAGGCAGCTAAGAGGCGGCGGAAACGAGACGCTACGTCCCAGTTTCATCTCGGCGTGCGTGCGTGCGGGTGTTTGTGCGTACCTCGGCGCATGTTTAGGCGGCACGCTCTCCGGGCGCAGAAGACGGCGGCTTGGCTCCTCGGCAGCGCGGGAGGATGCTCGGAGAGAGATTGTCGTCGCTCCCCCCCCTCCGGAGAGGAGCAGCAGGAGAAAACCGTGGAGGCAGGAAGCTCAAATCAGAGCACTTTTTCGTCCCCGCTGCCCTCCTGTTCCTCTTTTTTTTTTTTTTCTTTGCCGCCTCGCTATTAGGGCTGCCACACATCTTGCACTTCTAGGTCGCGCGCTCGGCTGCGGAGCGCGCCGCTTGACACCAGCTTAAACTCGGACGACGTGGTGGGAGCCGCAGTACCACAGGGTACGGAGCACGCGGTGTCTCGTCGCAAGCTTAACTTCAAGGTTTCTAGCGCCCCTCTCGCTTATGAGCACGTCAGTGACGTTTCAGCGCCTTATCCAGTACGCAACGAAAGTTATTTGCTAAAATTAAAAACTGCGCATATGCAGAGGTGAAAAATTTCTCGAAAGGTTGTAATCTTTTCGTGATACAGCGCTCGGATGCATCAAAACACAAAACTTGACAGGTGACCCAGGGGTATAAGGCGAATAGCGTGCTTTTTTATCGCTAGTAGGTTGGGGCATGTATTCATTTTTGGTTAGGAAAGGTCTGTAGGCATTGCTTGTATGTTTATACTGTGAGGGTTCTGCTAAAATCGATATGTTATGTGATATTGTTATATGACACGAAGGATGACGACGAAGAAGAGCTGTGTGTGCGGCGCAGCCAGGCCGGGCTCGGTTATGGCTTGATGTAAATAGTTCTTCGCGCTAAACACATCGCTTTATCGCTTCATGGTTCGTATCATCTGCCTCCACGTTACGATATATCTCTATAGTCTGTTTTCCGCGAGAACAGTCGCTACTGACCAAAAAAAATTGCACAGTGCCGCACCATGCACTGCTGCAAGCATTGGTTCCAGTAAACGTGCCATTACGAGTTCGGCTCAAGAGATAGTTGTGTGGGGATCGCAACAGTGAGTTCATGCAGCTAATTAACTAGAAAGTGTGCTCAATCACGAATTACAATAGCGTGTTTGCTCGTGCACTTCTGGGACTGCTAGCAGCTCCCAGGGTAATCCGTCTTCACAAAGAAGGATATTGAATTTTTATTCAAGTCGCTGTACGGTCTCAAAAAACATTGCCGAACTTTTAGTTCAGGCTTCTATTCATGTGCACTACATTGCGTAAGGAATTACGCACATCTAACAAAAATATACTATGCTGCCAACAAACGCTTCGCAAAGCTGTAAAAGAAATAAAAAAAAAACTATGAGCTGCATAAAAAATTGCGGACATCCAACAAAAATACTATGCTGTAAACAAACGCTTCAAATCTGTAAAATAAATAAAAAAATTACAAGCTGCATAAGGAATTAGGGACATCGAACAAAAATATACCATGCTGCAAACAAACGCTTCGAAAATCTGTAAAAGAAATGAAAAAAAAAATTACAAGCTGCATAATGAATTAGGGGCATCCAACAAAAATATACTATGCTGCAAACAAATGCTTCGCACATCTGTAACAGAAATGAAAAAAATTATGTTTTCACAAGCTGTCTATAGAAAAACAAAGCGGAACTACAATAGCTAGCGAGCGTTTTGAGGAACCTTTCTTTTCGTCCCAAAAACAATTCCTTCACGGCTACATTTCTCTTCTTGCACCATTCATGCTAATTCTGCTCACGTCCGCCCTTCCAAGATTCCGGGAAATGCTTCCTCCACACAGCAATTCTCGTTCCGCACAGAAGAATGACGGGCGTTTTGCTCAACGCAGCAGCAGCAGCAGTATTCGAGCCGATAGACGTTATTTCGCAAAACGGCCTGCGACGAAACTACCTCGGCCACCGCCTTGACATGCCGCGTATATCACGAAGCAGCTTTCGAAAGCTCTCCGTGTCCTCACGTCTCGGCGTGGGGGCCATGGGTCGGTCTCAGCAGGGCTTTTCTAGTGGCGGGGGGAGGCGAAACATTCCTCCGACGCTCTCAGCGATCATCGGTGGCGGACGCCATTCTTCCCCGCACGCGTCATGAACCAATGACGAGCCTCTGGCACAGAGGAAGCCAGGAGAGCAAGAAAAGGGTGACGGCCCATAAAAGAAACGGCAGATTCAGAGCCGTGTGAACGCTCAAGACAGCCGCTCAGTCTGGTTGAGAGAGAGAGAGATGGAGGGGGGCACCAAGGCGGGGCGCGAGCTGCACCCTTGCTTCCGCGGATCCGGTGTCCCGCACGCGCTGCTTCGCCAGGAATGCCTTTTTTCGTGTCGTGCGTGAAAGAGCGACCCCCAGGGAGGGGCAAGAGCGCGCAGCTCGCGGGGGTCCCGCCGCCGCCGCAGAACACATCTCCGTCAAGATCCTGTGAAGATAAGGCCCTATCTCGACGGCACGCTGACGCTCGACTGAGCCCGAAATGCTCGCTCGGATAGATGGATGCCGCCGAGAGAACTCCGGTGTGCTCCTGCGCGAGGCCCGGGGCCGCCCGGAGGACCTGGGGGCGAGATAAATTTGGAAGGGCCCGCGCACCATCCTCCTCCTCTTCCTCCTCTCGGAAGAAGCAAGCCCGACGTACTATGCCTCCCCCCATCCCACCCACCCTGCCAAACGGGCTGGAAGAAGCGCCCGTTGCGGCCGTAGCTGCCGCTGCCTCGTCGGAGGCTTACGCCGGTGTGTTTGCTTTACGGCTCCCCAGAGTACTGCGTCATGCTGTCGCTCTCTTTGTCCGCGCCCTCTTTGCTCACATTTGTTGGCACTTCTCGCCGATGCTGGGGGCGCGCTCTCCCGGTTTTCTTTTTTTCTTCTTCCTTCTCAAGAGTCCTAGTTGTCTTTTCTTTCTCCTGCCACCTTATGACGAGCGCCCCATTCTGTCGTCTTCCTTTCTGCGGCTCTCCCTTTTGGTCTGGGAGCGCGCACGCGTGTCTTCCGAGAATGCCTGGCGCGGACTGGCTGGCTAGCGCCAAACAACGCGCACCGTTGAGGCTCATTTGGCCACGTGACGCTCCTTGTCTTCTTTGCGAGAGAGAGAAAGCAGAACTGAAATTACGCGAGAAAAAATGTGACGTGATTTTTGTTTGTCATGCCTGTGCCTCCTCTTATGTTTTTCTTTGTTTCTTTGTTTCGTGGAACATCCGAATTTGCCATGTGTATTTGGAGACGCAAGCCCCACAAGCACGCTTTAAACTGGGCTGGATGAGTGGCTTCAGAAGAAGTTTATCTAAAAGATAATGGCTTCCGGCAAATTTTCACACATGGCCGGACAGTGGGAGGGCATTGTTGTCAGAATAGTGCGCAGCTACGGCTGAAAGCGCTGACAGAAGTATAAGTATAGGAAGGAAGAGCGCATATTTTCACGAGGGACGGACAGAAACACAAACCACAATCGCTGACTGTCAACTGGTCACTTTATTACAAGTTGCGGAAAATAAATAGCACACTTAATGCAAAGAACAATGAGCGCGTACAAAAGAGAGGAGCAGATTGCCTAATCTGTCAAACCATTACGTCATCACTGGATTCTGTACGCGCTTATTGTTCTTTCCATTAAGTGTGCTATTTATTTCTCGCAACTTGTAATAGAGTGACCAGCTGACAGTCAGCGATTGTGGTGTGTGTTTCTGTTCGTCCCTCGTCAAAATATGCGCTGTTCCTGCCTTTGTATCGCGCTTCCTACTAGCCCAACATGGTACCCTTTACAGTTGCTGTCGGGCGCAGCGCACAAATGAAATGCACGTGTCGCGCGGCGCCTTGAGACGCCGCGCATTTCGAACGCCTGCGCGCACCGGATCTCTTAACCGCCACCACATGGGATGGCCACCGACGAAGACGACTGCTTTTCCTTCTTCCTCGGCCGTCAGCGGCAGGAGGAAGGGAAGATGAGACAGAGGAGACGCGGTCCGGGCGCAGGAGAGCTCGGTCCGTCGTCTTCGGACTCCGTGCGAGTACTGTTTTTTAATCGCCCGCCGGGCTGTAAATAAATGTACAGTTTTGTATCGGATCCGCTGAGTTTGTCGGTTGAGGATACCCGGGGTCAGATCCTCAGCGCTGCTGCGACTTGGAGGAGAAGCCCCGGGGAAAAGAACATCAACGAAGATAACTGTTGCTATACCGTTACTATACTTTACTATAAGTATACTGTTAGCGTGTGGAGGCAACACAACCATGTCGACTACGGTGCCGGTAAAATCGCTCTAGAATATCACAATTCCGTGTGAAAGAGCACAGACGTTTGTACACGGACGTTAACAGTGTAAGTTCTAACATCTGGGATGAAAACGATTATTGTTTCGGCAAAGACTACTAGCTCCCTTGAACTTGTTCAACGGGAGACAAAACGGATTTAGTGGTGGCTGTTTAACTTAGTCGTACGTTTTTAATTACTTGTATCACGATATTTCACTACCAGAAGAGTTGAGAAAATGGCCTACACACTCTGATTTATCTGAAGAATATTATTCCGCAGTCTTTACAACTATCTTGATTGTGCTTTTACAGAACATCAGTTGAAATTTTTGCATAGCAGGGTTTCTATAATAGTAGTCCGTGTACGGTTAGAAGTTAACGAGGATTTTTAAATTACCGCCTTTTAAATGAAGCCCACAAACCGTATCGTTCTATTTCTTTTCGAACCTTCCGCTGATGCAAAAAGCTCGCTGTGTCATAGAAAAGTTCAGTTTAAATAAAGTAGCCAAAACACAACATACTTCGAGAAATAAATTAGGGCAGTGTATGATCCTATTCACAAAAAAAAATAATAAAATATTCACGAAGAGGTACGAAACAGCGGTATACCGCTAAAAAATACCCATCGGACAATGAGAAGACCATTAATTTATTCATTCTTAATCGGCTAATTGGTGTTTACTGCAGGACGACGTACTTTCCCGTAAATCATTGGGAAGTTTCGGGAGAATGGTATTATTTGCGGTCAGACCGTCAGATACTGCGCTCGTGAGGGAGAGCTTATTTTGGTCTCAGGGGAGCCTTCGTAGTAGAATTGCACTTTTCCAGCTCAGCTTCCCTGGTAGGATCGCGTGCGGTCAAACAAATGCAGGAGCCAACCTTCTATTTTGTGACAAAAAAAAAAGGCATTCAGGCTTTGTTTCTTATTACACGGGTACTGTTAAAAATGTCTATGCCATTCGCTTTGTGAAGGTGCGTGAGCAGCGGAACAGTTTTTGGGTGATTGGTTCGAGTTGGTTGACCACAAACTCCCGCTAAAATCACGCCGTCACGCGTGGGGGAGCGTTAAGCGGAATTGTATCCACGCCAGCGCCGCGTGTTTCGCCTCGTGGTATTCGTGGTCGGGACGGGCATTGCGCCTACCTACGCTTGACGTTGACGGCCGCGGTGGCTCAGTGGCTAAAGCGTTGTGCTGCTGAGCACGAGGTCACGGGTTCGATTCCCGGCCGCAACGGCCGCTTTTCTGATGGAGGCGAAAAGCAAAAACGCCCGTGTGTACGAGATTTCGGCGCACGTCAAGGATCCCCCGGGTGGTCCAAATTAATCCGGAGCCCTCCACCACGGAGCCCTCCACCACGTTCATGGCCGTATCATCGTCGGTGGTCTCCTTTCGCCACGTTCGCGCCTTTTGCCAGCTTTATTTTCTTTAAAAGTAGGCTTCACTGTGTAACATATACCGTGGAAAAGCCAGCTTACAGACACCACGCTTACATCGATATATTTAAGACCGGCTTCACATCGAAACCCAAATGCGTCGCTGGGAGAACATTTTTTTGAGTGAGATACACGGCATCTTCTATTAAAATGTGAAATGCCGGAGGCGAACGGTTAGCCGAATGAAGCGGGCGTGCCGGAGTGGGGAGAGGGAAGCGACTTTTCTCGGTCTATGCTCGCCAGTTGGCCTATAACAATATCGTTGCCAAACAGGATTTGGTAACAGGTGACGAGTGTATTCCATGTGACGTCACTTATGAGAAAAGAGGTCGTGATTTCACTCATTCATAAAAAGGACGATGACTAAACCATTCAACACTGGCTCCCCATGCTGAGAAACCACCCCACACTTCGTTAGTGTAGCCCTAACTAGGGAAGTAGTAGTATGACTCGCCCGTCTACGCACTGTAATAAGCGGGATTGAGACCGAACTTGTTTTTCCACGCCTTGCATCGATGAGGATATATATACATCCCCGCTTACTGTGGCACGAGTCAAAGGGTGTGTACGTGTTGGCGATTTCTTTGTTGGATCTGGGGAAACATCATAGTTTATAAGTCTAAAAAATCACTCGGAGAGAGATCACTCCAGAAAGTAGATGAAGCTTTTATTTTGGAATTTGGAGAAATAACTAAGGTTGAGCTGGATGGGAAAGTTTTTTTGGGGATAATACTTGTAAATGCATTACTGTGGCGTATTCTGTAGCAGTGAAGGATATTGAAATTGAAACAGCGGGGAAGTCGGGGTAATTGGTTAACGCGTGGGACCAGGCACGTAGAGGCTGACGAAGGCAAAAACCCGTTGACAAGCGCGCGAGTAACGCTTTCGACATGCCAAAGGCAACGACAGCTGTGGCAAAGCGCAGTGACGAGAAGCAGGCGGAGCGGAAGGCCTGTCAGGCCGCTGGCCCCGTGCTATCCGGCCGTTGTCGCCTAGCAGCGGCAGCAACGCGGGTCTCCTCCGGGGCTCTCCCCGGTACGCGCGCGGCACCTCATCTTGACGCGTCCGGCGGCGGCTGCGGCGGCTAACAACGGCCGGGCATGACGACGGTCGCTCACGCTCCTCGGGGCGCCGCCAGAGCCGCAAGTCAAGCGGAAGCAATCGATGGCAGGGAGCCCCGAGGGGCAAGCCGCGGTTAATTGCCAGTTCCGTGCTGGTAAGCAGAGTAATTTACTCCTGCGCTCCTTACCGTAAGCCCGCCTCCTCCCCCTCAGCGTATAGCGGCGAAAAACACGTTTGTTTTCGGGAGGAGGGGACGCCGCACCTCCGGGAAGAGGACCTCCGCATCCTCCTTCGGGCTCCTGGAGACACGCGGCACCCCCAAGGGCTCTCTTCTTTCTCTCCTTCTTTCTTCCTGCCTCCGCCGCCAAGGGGAATGGGAGTTTGTTTTCGTTCCGCGAGTCCTGCGTGGGCGGTGGGCGCTGCGTGAGGGGCTTAAGTGCCGCATAACGGTTCCTGGCGAATTAAGTACAGCTGCGCCGCCTATAGCGAGTGCGGGAAAGGGAGGAGGCGGGGTGTGCCCGCCGGGGAGTCCGAAAGTTGTTTAGCGAGGAGGGAAAACTTGAGCCAGGCGCCTCTATTAGTTACCAGCAGGATCGTTAAGCCGGCGGCTAAGGAAACTCGTAAAACTCGGCGGACGCCCTGATGATAGCGCCGCGCGCGCCCAGCGCGTGCGGTGCTGAAAAGGATCGCTCAGCCGCAGCCGCGCCCGATGCGCTTCGGCGCTGACCCCGAAAAAATGCGGTGCCATCAACAAAATCGAAAGCACTTGAACTTGCTCTCATTTGCACCACGTCGAATGTCCATAAGCGGCCGGGGAGGAAGGAAAGAAGTTAGCGCTTATGCAAAAACTGCAGCGTTAGCGCGCTGGAAGTGTAACGAGAAAGTTGTGCTTTCCCGTTGTACGCGCTGTTAATAAAGTGTCGCCGTAACGCACGATTGCCGCCGGAGTCATTAAATTGCGAGTTATCCGCGCGTTAGCGGAGAAGCGCTCTTCGTTTTTGAAAAAAACTTTCGGGAACCCCGAACTTGTGTGTCGGTAGGTTTAAAGTTTG
This sequence comes from Haemaphysalis longicornis, assembly GCF_048455015.1. Classification (NCBI taxonomy): domain Eukaryota; kingdom Metazoa; phylum Arthropoda; class Arachnida; order Ixodida; family Ixodidae; genus Haemaphysalis; species Haemaphysalis longicornis. The sequence continues at coordinate 36,735,606 of NW_027526361.1, read as the reverse complement.
CCCTCCCGGTGTCGCTTACCTTCATGTTTCACAAAAAGACATCTTTCTTTATGCTTTTCATCATTAACGGTGGGTTTTGTTGTCGTGCATCGCTCATATAATTTCTTGCGGCGCGTATTTCAACTTTTTTGGGTAACTGTTAGGAAGGAGGAACAGGTGTATACATACATACATACATACATACATACATACATACATACATACATACATACATACATACATACATACATACATACATACATACATACATACATACATACATACATACATACATACATACATACATACATACATACATACATACATACAATTAACCGTTAATTTTGCGAAAAAATTCTTCCTTTCCGGAATTTATTTGTACGGTTGAATGCTTTTGGGAACTCGATCTTACTGCTACTTCAGAAAGAACATAGCTTCGAAAAGGTTCGAGGGCTCTTGAGCACTTTTCATGGGTCGTGAATTCGAAAGCATGAATGTCCAAATGAGCACTTTAGACTATTCGCTTGCGCTTCCGTTGTAGAAGGGCTTCGCAACCTTGTCGCTTGAGATGCTTTACTTTGTAGTATACTTAAAGGGGAACTCACCTTATCACATTGCTATGGAACTGGATAATTCTTGATCCAGGGGCTTAAAAAGCATCGTGTACCCACACAAAAGATTTTACAAATATCGTAGAATATTTCCCAGTGGCCCAGTTTGCTTCTTTGAGTAATATATCTTTACCGAACTAAAAAGATAAACAAGAAAGCCATGTTGGTTTATCCAGTTTTCACTAGATGGCGCTAGCTGCCTAACGAGCAAGAGTTTTATTTTTTTATTTCAGCACAGAAGTGGCATATCTCTAAAATTAAAAAAACTAGGCCGTTGTGAACATTGATATGTATTTGTAAAGGTTTTCGTATTTGTGCACGATGGTTTTTTATGTCCGTGGGTCATGAAGTAGTAATTTCCACAGGAATGTTAACAGGTGAATCCCCCTTAACCCTTTCGAATGGCTTCGATTTGTCTCATACGCGTTGCGCCACTGCTCGTTCCTACCGCCGTGTAGTGGTAGAGTTCACGATGGTGGAATTTCGTTGTCTGTCTCTTCACTCGCTTGACTGCGTTCTTCTGCGTCCTTACTTCATCTACGGTGTACTCGCATGGACGCGTCGCCAACCCATCGTTACTGCGGAGTTTAAGCTCGCGGCGTGCAAAGCCAGTGCTGTACAATGCTTCCCAAGTTTCACGGGCCTCGGTGCCGATGTCTTTTTAACCCAGTGGGCCAGTGAATGATTTCGCGAGAAAATGAATACATAATGTAATAAAATACAATGAAAAACAAAAAGGGTCTCTTTCCGCCAGTCATGAATTCCGGCAGCTGCACTTAAGCGATGGTGCCAGAACAGACTGAGGCCCTGAGGAGGCTTTAGAGGAGGCGTAAACTGTAAACCTCGCTATTAGTGCAGCGGATGGGTCGGAAGATGGCGATGGGGATGCATGCTGCCGATTATGGGCCAACAGCTAGCGAGGCAGTGGAAACAGGGAGAAACGACGATGTTAGAGGGAGAGAGGCGCGCAGGTGGTGTGGTGTCAGTTACTTCGAGAAACGTTTGTCGTTGCTGTGGACAACGCGATTGCTAAAACGCACTGCACGCGTGGCGATGAGCGCGTACTTTGAAATCGCTCCAATGAATGGCCACGAAGCTGCTCTAGGCACTGTCGCTACTAGGTGATGGCGCGAGTTTCGCGTTGCTGTGGACGCTGGGGTTGCTAGGACGCACTGCATGCTGGGGAAGGAGCGCCTGATTTGCTTGGATGGAGTTCGATTGGACTGGAGTATGGGTGTGACGGCATCGGGAAATTGCAAGTTATCAATGGTTGAAACCGTATGTGCTACCGTGATTGGTCTGTGTTGCGCCCGTTTCAGAGACCCTAGTTGGAATTAGCTCAAATTTTGTTTTTAGATCATGAAAGCAGCCCCATCAGAGATAAATTGAATACGCAATCTCTTACTGAGCAGCCGAACGCCTTTGCCAGTGAGTTTCCGCGGCTGGTATCTTCGCCCCCCCTGGTGCACGACGCACTGAACGCGTCGACGATTTCCTTCGCCCACCCACCAGCTCTTCAGTTGAACAGTGTCTGAACAGCCGAGCTGTTTAAGCTTTTAGTTCCGGCGTGGAGCGTTACCAGAAAACTATCATAATCGGCGAAGTGGAGAGGTTGAAAGTGCTAGGCCAGGAAGGGTGAGATAAAGTGGCGAGGAAGCAAGGAGCCCACGAGCAGGTGTTGCGAGTGCGTGCCTCAAGAAAAAAAATGTGGTTAGAGAGGTCCCGGAAACCGAACCCGGGAAATTTACGCCGTGAGACCGGAAATCTAACCACAGGGCCATCCCAAAGGCCGAAGGGGTACGGGGTTAGCAGCAATGGGGAACAATAAGGTGTGCAGCCAATTGGAAAGGGAAAAAAGGTTGTGTTGGCACGCAGTTCGCAACACCTACAAAGAATAAAGGCAAGATAGGAATTTTCACAAGTGCCAAATGGGTTAATTTTGAAGCGGGAAAAAATGTGCGCAGCTTGCACCAGTGGTGAAAGGGTGGAGTCTGCAGCGGAGCTTGATGTCACTTAGCTTCCCCCCACCTAGCTTCACCCCGCATCCGACTCAACCGGTGGATAATGAGACGGAGCGAAAATGAGACTTGGCCCAACCCGCATTACCTAGCCAAGCCTAAATACAACTTTGGAAAACCTGGCATAACCTCTGAAAACCAAGAAACGACTTATCCAAGACTAGCATATAGCCTCAGAAAACCTAGAAACGACTTAACGAAGCCTACCAACAACTTAGCAAAATCTAGCACAACCTCGCAAAAACCTACAACCAACTTAAATTAAGGAAGCCACGTAAAAGCTAGATCATCACAAGCTCCTCTGTTGACTTCAGTTTTGCACCACTGGTGCAAGCTGCGTGCATTTTTCCTCCCCCGATGCCTCTTCCTCCACCTCCTGCTTCTCCAGATCTTCCTCCTCTCTATCCTTCTCCCCCTTCTCCGTCTGTTTTTGTCTTTTTGTGACCCACCATCGGCGCAGAACACGGCTTGGAATGGCAGTAATAGAACATTTGTCAAACCCGACGTTCGCATTGATAGACCTGCCCATCGGAATGACAGTTCTTGAAGATCTCCCTATGCGACAGTTCCAAAAGAAAACGCACTGATTTAAATGCAGGCTTTCCTAGCGCGTAATCTCTGCTTCGCCTAAAGCCTTCCCGCTTTTTTTTGTTTCCTCTCTTGTTCAGCACTATCACCGAGGACGAGGAGGCTGCAAGCACTTCTGGCGGTCGTCGTGTGCGCTGCCATCTCGGAGGCAACGCCAGCTGCTCCAGGAGCTGGCGGTTCGGCGGCCAACAACGTCGAACCTCCGGAGAAGGTGCGCTCTTTGGGGCCAGACCACTCTCAGCGTGCCTAAAATAGTAACAGACCACGTATACATAGGAAATATGTGAACGTGTAACACACGGCAAAAACATCGCGCAAGCCACCAACTGCTGTAAACCTTGGTTCAGCGTCTGCGATAGGAACATGATTGTTGGTCGCGACTGTAGTGGTCCCGTCGGTAGCAGGCCTCGAAAAGTGGAGGATTGTATCAAGAACGGAGAGTAAGGAGATTGGCAGTGGGCTGTGCCGTCTTCATGTTCCTCCATGCGAATCATTGCGTGCTGCTTTGAAGAGAGTAAAAACGCGCTTCAGACAGGCCATAGTATCGAAAACAAACGGTAGGACGTTCACCCAACGCTCTAATCTGAGGAAGAGAATGGAGGCGGTAAAGTGCACGACAATCAAAAGGAAATATTTTCTTGCCTGCTATTTTATGTGGTCATAAAACACTCGTATCAGGAGAGATGCAAATATATAAAAAACGTAAAAGCCATGGTGACAAATGCCAAAATTTTTCAAAGAAGAAATAATTTGGCTCGGAACATCTCTAGCTATACAGGTGTTTGCTTCAGCTATTGTTTGATAAGAGTCTGCATGCTTTGTCTCCAACAAAAAGATTCCGTGCTTGGCAGAATCTACGTTAGACGAAGTTGCGATGCAGTAACATCAAAACTTGTTTGCTTCTTTAACATCTCTGCGGTAGCAGCGTACCCGCCATGGTCTACACTTTTGAATCTCGTGTTTTGGGGCATATCAGTTTTCGATATACCAGTGTAGTCTGCAGGTGAAGCCACGGGAAATAATTCAACTGCTCTCGCACGCACGCACGCACGGGTATGTGTGTGTATGCGTGCGTGCGTGTGCGTGCGTGCGTGCGTAAGTGCGTGCAGTTTGATATGCACGTGATATAGGCAGCGCACGATACATTACATTGCTTTTTTGCTTTTCTAAGTGTTTCACAGACTGCTGAGACGTCTTGGAGATACAGCTTCAGTTAAAGCCCAAGGATTTGCTTTTGATAGCTCATACCACATACTGGAATACGGACTTGCGAAAACATATACGTTTTATGGTAGAAAGAACTTCTTCATTTTTTTTTTGTTCGATCTGGTTAATTTGGTGTAGCGCACGGCGCCATGTCAATAGGCTTTTAGCGCAGTGCACGAACAGCATAATTGACACCATTACTCCTAGAACTCCTACAGCTATGGTAGTTCAACTGGGACTCAAACTTTCCTGGTTGAATTTTGTGGTTACTACAACGACTATTAAAAGCTGCGGAAACGCAGTGATAATTCTGCCTTAGTACTACTAGAAGTTACTTCCCTTCGCCCCAAGGCTTCATAGACGAGGGCGTGGAGGCGGAGAGGGCTGTCGTAGGTCGTAAGAACTGAGGCGCTTTGTGGGCGTGCATGGCGTCACAGGTGCGGTTTCTAGTTCCAGGGGTCGTATCACACACACACACACATAAAATCAAACAGCCCTTTCATAAAGGGAAATGTAAAACATGCGAAGCTTGATGCTAAAGACGAAATTCACAACGACAACTGAGGCTCAGCTTCATCCAACACACCTCATAAACACATCAATGTTTATGTTGCTTCTGTTTATATAACCTACGTTCTTATTTTTGAAAATTGAATGCTCAATCTTAATTTAAATTTCAAGTTTAAATTCATTTGAGACATTTAATATTGCTTCTGTTTATATAAACTTATTTATTGTAATTATTTAATTTTTCTTCTTTTTACTTTGTTAAATTTTTTAACTTTTTTTTACGCTCACGAGGGCGTTCCCGCATAACTGCCTGCTTTTCGTTCCAACGAATCACCCATGGCCAGCCCATAGACCTGCGAACATGAATTCAGATAACCGCCATCATCAGGGCTCTTAAAGGTAGGCTGCGCTGTAAAGCGTTTAGCATACACACGTTGCACGTTGAAGTCAGTTATTTCACGTATTGCTAGAAAACAAAATTTAGTGATGTCATCTGCGTGCAGTAAGTTTGTGCCCCGGCATAAAGTACCTCTTCGCCAAAATTATGTCACCTCCTCACTGCGTCATGCCTTATACCGGACGCAGTTTTAGTTTCAGCGAACTAAACCACAAATTCGAGTTGGTTATAAATTCTAGTTTCACTGAATGCGGCCGACATTGGATGTTTCACGATAAAATAAGTGGTCTAGGCGCTGGTTGTGACTCGTGGGGTGCTGTCGGCAGGTTGTGAACCCCGGAGAGAGCCTGAGCATCCCGTGCTTCCTGGAGACGCCGGGCGGCAGCGTTCAGTGGATGCGCAACGGCCACCCCGTGGTGCTGGACGTGGGCTCGGGGGGCGCCGGGGGCGCCAGCCGGCGCCAGTGGAACATCTCGCGCGACGGCACGGCCGCGCTCACCATCACGCAGGTCACACGCGCCGACGACGGCCTCTGGGAGTGCCGGGAGTTCGCCGACGACGACTCCGTCCGAAGGGTCACCAAGGTGCTCAAGCTGGTCGTCACAGGTGAGATGAGGGGAGGTTCGCACGACTCATGCGCACTACGTCCCCATCCACACTGAAAAAAAAAAAAATGCGCGAAAGTACAGAGGAAAAAGGGAGGAACTTCACAGGGCGAGCGCTTAATCTGCGAAGTTCTCCCCTTTGTTCCGCGTACTTTCGCGCCTTTTTTTAATGTCATCATGACAACGTGCCCATCTGTCATTGGTTCTAGGATGCCTGTCACGCTTATATGTCAGATGTTTCGTCAGCAGGCAACGCGAGATTTGTTTATGAACTCAGATTGCCTCTCGCATGGAGGACTTTGCGACAAGCGAACACATGCACCGAATTTCGTCTTGCACGTAGCGTAAGCATACGGGTTATGTGTTTGTAGAATTCGCGCTCAGCTAGAAGAAATCTCCGTTTGCGAGCGACTGCGACTGCCCTCAAAAAACGTTGGTTCGTGGTTTTGTGAGCCCTTAAAAGTGTTGTGGCTCGTATAAGTGTGGCGTCCATACATACTGCGGCGTGTATTCTAAGCATGTCGCTCCTGTATGCTTCTTAAACTAATTGGGATGGTCAATTGGAATATCTGGATCACATTGAAGACATTTTAATGCCCTTTGTTAATTTTGTATCGTTTAACGACCAAGGACCGCACCATTCCCTGTCAGTGGCGGTCCCAGGGGGGGGGGGGGGGGGGCGCAGGGGGTGCTCGCCTCGCCCCCCCCCCTCCCCCCCAAAGAGGCCCTCAGCTTCTTATTTTTTTTTGGTTTTTTAAGCATTCTACTTGCCCGAGGTTAAATACCACTTGTGCGAGGCCGCAGACGTGTTGCGACGGTCAGAAATGCGGGCTCGAGCCAGCCGTTGTACCGCCTAAGGGGCGCCAAAAACCACTGTGTGGCTAACACAAATCACGGTGATTTGTGCGCAAGCGGGTTACACCGCATACGTGCACACGCCTGCATGGTTATCACCTCCTCCGCGGAACTGGCGCAAGGAGGGGAGCGGTTATTTATTCACCCCCCACCCACAACCCCCCAAAAAAGTCGCTCCCCCCTCAAAAAAAAAAAAAAAAAAATCTCTGGGACCGCTACTGTTCCCTGTAGTCCTAACGGCGAAACATGCTTACATAGTTGCCGCGCAGTGCGCTAAGTCTTTCATTTCATGGCTGCAACTGCGCGGCTGCATTCTGTGTTGTTATCGCTCACTGCATTAGAAGGTCATTTAGCTTACTGTAAGCTTATTTTTTGCTACGCCTGGATAGGAATAGATTTGCAGTCACGGCATCACTCATTTCTATTCACGTTTAAATCTATCGACACGTGTATGCGTTGTGGTACTTGCCGACTTGCTGTACTATCGCAAAGAAAGGCGGGAATTCACCATACTTGGATATTCAATAAATTTAACTGCCCCCTTTTATTATTGAGAAATGTTTCACCCGGTTTTTAACCACATTGAGGATATTTCATTTCATGTTAGTACGGAATTTCAGGAATGGCCGCAGCTATCACGAAAAGCTAGCACAGTGCGGCATTTTAAGTTTTAATGATGTATTTAAAAAACAATGCCCACGCGTACGTGCTTTTGGCATGCTTTACGGAACATCAGATGTTCAAATTGTTTCTCAGCTCTCCCTCAAAGCAAAAGTTTTACTGGATAAGTTTTTATCCTTTCTTTTTGCAATAGTCTGTACGTTCGAACATTCGATTTATATGTGTGGCGTTATGCATTAATTTAAACCAGTGTTAAGCTTGCTTAATAATGTCAAAAGGATTATTTGTTGTTCCCGACTGTTCGTAGAGGTGTCGGAATCCAGGCCGCACGTAACTCAAATGCAAGATTTTTTTTTTTATCCTTTAGCATTCGCAGCCGTTCATCGACAACTTTTTTTCTTCGCCCTTATGCAGACCTTTGGTACGCAAGTTTATTATAGAACACGTGAGTGGCCATTTTCTTATGCAATGTTTAATACGAATAGGGAGTAATTTTTTACATTTATTTAGTTCTTTTCATCTTCCTCCTCACTACAATGAACAGAGAAGAAAGAAGATAAGAGTAACAAGAAGAAGATGCATGCGGCAATTGTCAGAGGGCTCTCAACTCGTCCGGGAACTCTCTAGCGGGTGAGACAAGTTGAAGAGTCAGATGTCACACTTTTTCATTACGGGGAACCATCACGTGGGAAGTCAGTTGATTGCGAGGCCTCACAAAGCTCTGTTTATTCCACACCGGGAATCGACACGGAACTGGAAAAAGGGGCTCCTCCTTCCGGGGTGCGTGCTTTGTCTCTTGACTTCTTAGTGCTTTCTCGTGTTCCCCTTGAGACCCACGGCGCTGAGAAGTCGACGACAAAGGAAGAAGAGTAAGAGGGGGGTCACGTCATCTCCCGACAGGGTATACGGTAAAGGCCGCGGGAGGAGACAGAGCGCTTTGACTTAATTGGATCAGGATAATAAGAAGTATATTTGGGCCCCGCAAGCAGGAAACGCGAGAGTATGTTTACCCGGCGAGTAATCGAATGGCGAAAATGCGCTGTGCGGCTCCGATTCCGGTTCGGCTGACAGCGTGTTTTCCCTTTCTCCCATCTCGCCGAGCAGGATGTCCGCGAGAAGATAGGGAAGAGCGGAGACGGTAAGATGGCAAAAGGATGGGAAGAGGCAGCGCTCCTTGCACAAGGAAAAACGAAGAGCGACGGTGCGACCGACCTGATTGGGGAGCCGGCCGAGATAAATTAAAGGCGCCCCGAGGAGAAACCGTAGAAGTGCCCGGTGCTCACTTGAAAGGGGAAACGGAAAGCGCGGTTCATTGTGCCGTCCCCGTGCGTGTGTTCGCCATTGTCGAAATCGGGCTTCGGGCCCGGAGCGTTGCTGCGTTGAATCGACGGTGTTCGCCGAGGGGAAATCCTAAATCGGCGTGGAAGCTTAGGCGGAGGTACCGTAAGGTCGTAGGAGCTCCGTCCGTAACAAGCTGGGTTGGAATTGCTCGGTGGGGGGGCTGCGGCTCACAAAAATACACCAACAACAAAAGAGGGCAAGTTGTTCGGGGCAAACGAATATCTTCAAAACAAACTATATTTATTTCATGCGGTAGGTTTACTCGCTGATTTATATCTCGTCAATTCGCTTGCAAGAGAAGAGAACACCGGTTTTCAGAAACCACAGAAACAGAGGGATTGTATGGCCTAAATGTTTAATTTTGTATTTGTGAGTCCTCGCTTGACAAAGCCGAAATGCAAGATAGCCTGGTTTTGCTTGAAGAATCTAAACATACCGCTTGAAGGAGTAATGTTTAATTTTGTATTTGTGAGTCCTCGCTTGACAAAGCCGAAATGCAAGATAGCCTCGTTTTGCTTGAAGAATCTAAACATACCGCTTGAAGGAGTAGTTGTTGACATTCCGCTTTATTCGCAGACAATTATAAACACGGTGACCTGCTTGTGCTGTGTTCTCTCCCGTGCCGGCGTTATCATAACCGGTGTTGTGTTCCCGCTAATGATAGAGTAGCAATCAACCAGGCAGAAAATTTTGACCGAGACTTCCAAAGCTGTTTTATAAATTGCGGGACAAAAACACAAGGCAAAATCATCTTGCGGCGGCAGATGAAGAATCAAAATTGTCCGAAGCGTTACGGTTCAGTTCGGTATGTGCACTGAAGCTTTCACCACATTAATATACAAATACATAGCGAAGGGCATTTCCGTCTCCTTCTCCTTTTCAGAGAGAGAGAGAGAGAGAGAGAGAGAGAGAGAGAGAGAGAGAGAGAGAGAGAGAGAGAGATACGAAACGCTTATTCAGAAGTTTCTGCCTCTAAAGGGTGCTTTTCTGCAAAAACGGCGTGTATGTTGAAGGAGCCGACTTTTTCAACTAGAGAGACGCGGGAAGTATGTGAACTTCATTAATGGTACCAACTTTGAGTAAATAGAAATGCTAAAAATTCGCATCACGCATGTAATGTCCCCGAGTTATGCTATTCATTACTTACAACAACATATTGACTTGGCTCCTCACATTAGCGCAAGCGTCTAAACTCTAACAGCACTGGTAAACGGGACGTCAAACTGCCTTGGTTTTGCTTCTATTATCTTGTTGTGAAACAGGTGCGACACTTGTCTGGAGTATCCTGCTATGGATTTCTAGCGCAGTCCAATATGATGTATTATAGAGTGCCAGGTTCTCGTCATTGTCCACAGGTAGCTGAGTATTGTGTTGGGGTACAGTAAGGGCACAACGTCTGGGTTTGCAAAAGTGGCTTCTCGAATCTGTCGAAATGTGATTTCTCGGCTTTTAAGGCGAAAGCCTTAAACGTCTCATCAAGCGCGAAAACTGACTGCAGCCATAGCCGTCGTCATCGTCGCCGTCGCGTCTGCCGGCGGTGCCAACAAAAATGGTGTCAAAAGGCCACCGCTGTGAAGAGAAAATAAATTGTGTTCTTGCGGGATTTTAACGCGGGTTGTCAAGTGCCCTAACCAAAGCGCTAACCCAGCACTCTGCCGAAATGAAACCAGAATTAGCCCTGCGGCCCGGGTGGGTGCACGTGGAGGAGAGCTTTGGCTGGGGAGAAATTGTACCGTGAAGTCCGGCACCTCGGAGTAATTCCCGTCAAAAAGAAAAAAGAAGGAAGAGACGCAAACACGATTTGAGAGTAAAGAAGCCTCTGATAAGTCCCGTTTACATTGACCGGATATAGGGCTCGTTGAGTCGAAATAAACAGGTTTTTTTGTACTCAACCCCCTCATGTATAAGCAGACGGGTTGGGTCGGAGAGCCGTCGTGGCGAGTCCAGTCGAGTCAGTCGACCCAGAGGCAGGGGGTGGGTTGGCTCGTTCGTCGGGCGGGCCGCGAGGAGCAGAATACCGCATTTGCGCGGTTTTAACGCGCTTGATTCGTAACGCGCGGGTAAGTTCGCGCAGCAAAATTCGAGAGAGAGAGAGAGAGAGAGAGAGAGAGAGAGAGAGAGAGAGAGAGAGAGAGAGAGAGAGAGAGAGAGAGAGAGAGAGAGAGAGAGAGAGAGAGAGAGAGAGAGAGAGAGAGAGAGAGAGGAGAGAGAGAGAGAGAGAGAGAGAGAGATAACTTTATTGCGTGACAGCTAGTTATCCTAGACGTCAGCCGCCAAAAGCCCTTGGGCTCTGGCAGCGTCTTCGGCCAGCTGAATGGCCCAGACCTGATACGCTGGGTCGGAGCTGAGCAATACGGTCTCCCATTGTTCTACACTAGCAATTTTTTTACCTAACGCTGACGCCTTTGGACAGGCCCAAAGCATGTGTGCTAGGTCTGCCCTCTCCTTACACCGGTGACACTTTTGGGAATATTGCCCGGGGTAGCAGTGGCTGTACGCTACCGGGTTGGGGTGCGAGTTTGTTTGCAAAAGTCTCCAAGCCACGGATTGAAATTTGCTGAGTACAGGGTGAGCTGGGGGGAAGCGGGCCCGCTCTAGCCTGTAGTGATGAGTGATGTTTCTAAAGGACACGAGCCGATCCCTGCATGAACAGCGAAGCGAATGGGCGCCGTGGTCATCACCAACTCGGATTGAAAATCCTCGAGCGGCGTCGTGCGCGTATTCATTCCCGACCAAGCCGGAGTGTGCAAGTGCCCGTATTAGATATATCTTGCCGGACCGCTGAACATCGTGAAGTCCAGTCCTGAGAATTGTGGACGCCTCTGGGAGATGCGCCCCTTTGTGTAATTTATAACAGCGGACTTTGAGTCGCTCACCACGTATTTGATTTTGGCGGAGGCCGTCATTGCCAAGGCAATGGTCGCCTCTTCGCCCAACTCCGGTTCGATCGTGCGGACCGACCCGGAGCTTATGGAATTACCCTGCAGAGTGACTACCACTAGGCCCTTGTCACCGCGACCAGGGTAATCAGCCGCGTCCACATAAACCACGTCCTCCAAATTGCCGTAACGTTTGTGTGGGGCTTTCGCCCTTGCCTTTCTGAGCTCCAGATTGTGGACCGGCTGCATGTTTTTAGGGATCGGTGGAATGTGAATTTGTTCGGGCACTTCAAGAGCCAAGATTACCTTGCGTGTGCCGGTTCGAGGGTACTTGATCCCCAGGGAGCCGAGAATATGCCGACCCGTCATGCTGTAACTAAGCCGCTCCCATTGAGCTAGCCTTTGAGCCTCTATCAGTTCACTGAGGATGCTGGCCCCAGTGCCTCGAAACGTTCGGTCGGAGCAGTGATCGGGATGCCTAGGGCCTGCTTGTAGGCCCGTCTAATGGGGGCGTCAATTTCGAGTTCTTCGTCTTTTTTTAGGTGTAGGAAAGGGGTGACGTACATTATCCTACTGAGGACGAAGACTTCAGCTAATCGCACGATATTGCGCTCCTTTATACCGTGATGTCGGTTAGCGATTCGCGATATGAGTCGGGTAGTCTGATGGACGCTTTTTTTCTAGTGCGAGGATGGTCTACAAGTTATGCCCATTGGCCTGTATTCGGAGACCGAGAACCCGTATACTGGACACTGTGGGGATGGGTTGCGTTCCATTCGCTATGATCTTCACAGCCGGGGGTTTGGGTCTGTACGTCTTCCCCTAGTAGTAGGCATA